>NW_027461967.1:125000-725000 GCF_050947455.1 Rhinoderma darwinii | reverse complement strand
GCTGTAATACCACACACAACCTATGGACAGGTGTGGTGCTGGTTTTTGGAGAAAGCAGACAAGTTATCTTATCCTGGACAACCCTTTGTCATGGATTGTTCTTGTGCGGAGATGCTCCCTGCATTATCCCTTTTCCTTTATGGCCGTTGATATGTACTATTCAGCTTTATGGCCTCTGTGGTAAGTACACTGCCAGTCATTAAAGGGTTAACACTTCAGACCACTGTGGGTGATGTCACAATGAACGAAGCGGCAGTGGTAAGAAACTCCTGTAGCAATGATGATGAATGCGCTGATGTCATAAACACAAATGTTTATGACATAAAGAAGATTCCATATTAGAAGGTTTTACTGCCACATTCAGCGCCATATTGGATGGGACTGAGGACCTTGAGCTTGACTTCCCCACCAATGCCGACCTGATGTAACTTGTAGGTTCTAGCAGGGAAACCCTACACCCAAGACCACTTCTTCATCACAGTGATGCCATCCTCTTCATATGGGTTGTCTGTAATAGAGGAGGTTTTCCAGCAGGAGATCCCCCCCTATTAGCCAGAGCGGAGACAGGTGCTACAAGGAGGCATCTGGAGGACCCGTCTCAACCGAGCATCGCCCATTCATTTTAATGGGTACCCAGGAAGAGAGACATCCGCCTAGCCAACCAGATCAGCCGATTTATGTGTTTTATGTCGTTCGTTCATTGTAATGTCTTTCCTTGAAAATCTGAGAAAATGTACAAATTCTGTTACAAATTATATTTTGGCACCTTCTAAGCCCAGAGGAAGGGCAATCCTCCAGCCATGGTTTCCCTAGAGGTTTCCCCCACAGGGGGTTTTTCCTTTCCTGCGTGCTGGAGGGTGACTCTTCGTGAGTCGGAGGTTTGCCATTTTGGGTTTGGTTATATAATATAATAAAAGTATTGACCATTTAACACCCAATTATAATGTTTTGTGTCTTTATTTTGCATGACTTGGATTAAGTCGAGTGATGTATGTGTATGCAAATTACAGTTACCTATATATCTGTTCCCCATTCATAACCCACACCTTTCTCTCAAGAAGACTTGACACCGAGGGTTTGGATAAAGTGGCCACAGCAGCCATTTTATTAAGAAATAAATATAAAAGTTAGTTAACTCAATTAACCATAAATAAATAATATCCATATTATTTATTAACAAAAACAATAATAAATCAATAATGCACGAACCATAAATTATAACCCAAACACGTCAGACACCACTGACAAACAAACATTAACACATAGACTAGGAGAAGTCCTTGGAGCTATCATTAACTTTTTATGTTACCGGCTATCTGCCCCACCATTTTACCCCCAGCTGTAAAAACCCGGCTCAGAGGCACCAATATTCCTGGCAGATTCCGTAAGGTAACTGCCACCTCTCCCAAGGGATAACACCCTAAGGAATTCACACTATCCAACCGCCAGATAGTGTCCTTTCATCTTTAAAACCCGAGGGGAACCATACCCACGATGCACCCCCCCAATAATTATTTGTCTAAATCCAAGGACTCCCCAGCCACAGCGAACAGGCCTTGACCCCCTCAAGCCTGAGAGTCCCGCCACAACAAAATAGCCCTCTCAATGCCATCCTGCAAGCCCAAGCACCACAAATCTGTTCTCACATCATTCAGGTAAACACCATCTGCACTCCAATACGCTCCAACTCCAGCTTCCAAGTCCCAGTGCCGAACACATATGCCACCATTCCGTGCAACAAATGCAGACACCGCCCTGTTAACTTTTATGCTGGCTTTGTTGATCCGCTCCACCGACCATGCCAAACGCCAGGATTTTCTAGGCACAATATCCGACCACACCGTGATCAAGTTCGGGTACAACGACCACAGGTGCATTAGATCGTGTTTTATGTCCCAAACCAACTCACGGAACGAGCGGGCCCCAAGATCGTTGCGCACAAGAAATCATCTAAATAATGAATGATCGAATCCACACCCGCCACAGATTTGACCACCCATTCCAAAAATTAGCTAAACGCCTCAAAGTACGCACAGCCGAAAAGCCGCATCGACATCCGTCTTGGCCATTAACGCCCCCCTAACATGGAAACGCACCAACTGCACCGCCGCGTCGAATGACGTATGCACGACCGAGCAAAGATCCCGATCTATCACGTCATTAACCGACAAGCCCTTAGAATAAGACAAATGGTGAATCAAACGGTATTTGTTCGCCTCCTTCTTCGGGACAACACCCAGCGGGGAGACGACCAAACCCGGGATGGGGAGAGAACTAAAGGGCCCCGCCATGCACCCCAAATCCACCTCTTTTGCCAACTTCTCCCTAACCACGTCAGGATGCTGGTAAGCTGACTTCAGATTTTTTATGGAAAAGGGGACCCTGTGAGGAGGGGCGGGGGATACAAAAACCCACATTAAAACCATCAAACAACAACTGCGCGCTGGCCCTGTCCGGATAACTATTTTGAAACCTGACCATCCTTTCCAGCTTCACTGGCGTCACCCCCATGACTGGCGTTAAAACCCCCTCCCCCACCTCGTTTTCCCTTGCACAAGCATTTAGATGCCCCATGGGATACCCCATTGCATTGAGAACAAAGGTGCTTGAACTTGCAACCTGCACCGAATTTAGACTGTCCCTCATTGTATTGCCAGCACAGCCCGAGGTTTGCATTGCCCCCTGAGCTGCATTGACCAGACTGCTGCCCCCCCCCCCCCGCTCCCGGGAAAGGACTGGCCCGGTCGAACCGGAGCCGTTACCCGTAACCACAGGGCAATATCCTTGTGGTCCCACCTAATATTGAGCCGAACCGCCTTCCGTTGTCTAAACTGCTCATCATAACGTAGCCAAGCTACCCCCCATATACCCTATGGGCTTCCCCGATGACATCCATATAGCAAAACAGGGGGGAGCAATGTTCCAGAGCCTTTTCACCAATAACACTGGCCAAAATGGCGAACGCTTGCAACCAGTTAACAAATGTTTTAGGGATAAGGTGGTAACGATGCTTTTCCTCCTCCTTACTCTCATCTCGCTACCCCTTCTACAGATTACATTTTTCTAGGGGCAACAATGAAAAAATTTCCACGTACTCGTCGTTCCAAATTTTTTCCCGAACTTCCTGCTTCAAGTTTGCCCCCAAAGGTCCTTCAAAACACACATAAACCTCCCCCTGGCTTTATCGTCCAACCGAACACCATCAACCGCCGCCGCCGAGTCGGTCTGAACAGACACAGCCACCAATTCCGTATTTGCTCCTACACTCGCAGCGACCGCCGCCGGGGCATTAAACCCTACCCCACCAGCCCCCACCCACGCCACCACAGGAGACCGCGAGACCTAACAATTCCTTGACGCAACCGACCAACTCTCGAGTCTATACCCCCCACCCCCAACATTCACAAACCCAGGCCCCACATCACATACCCGCTCCCCAAACCGCGGAACCCTCCCCTGAAACAGGAGACATAAGTATAGCAGGAAAAGGTAAAGACGGTGAAAACGACTCACCGAGCTGCACAGGCGCTGTGGACCCATCAGCTGGACCGTCCTGTCCACGAAGCTCCCCATCCTTAAGGTCTTCGGCAGATCTGGTCCCCCATCCATGGCAGCATGCACAGGTGTGCTCAACGGCCTGAACCGAGGTGGGGGAGGGGCGGGCTCCCAAGCTCTCTCTCTGGCAGCTCGCCGCCCGGAAGTCACCCTCGAAACGGACGACCTAGGCCTGCGGCCCAATGCAGGTCCCTTGCTTCCTCCGGATCGCCGTGGGGCTCCACCCCCAGCTGGCACATCACCAGGGGCAGCCGTCCGAACCATGGAACCCGGCGTAGAACTGGCGAGTGGAGGAGTGACCGGAAGTAGAGGCCGCACACCCCCCCCACCTCCGATGGACTGGGATTCCTCCCGACCCTGGAACCGGCTGCAGTATCAGTGCTGCCAGACGCCCGATGCGGAGGGTCCCTCACAGGGCTCCCTCTGCGGCGCCGAGTCCGAGGAGCCACATTGGGGCTCAGCGTTTCTGGAGGACACGAGCGCCGGGCCTGGCACAGGGGAGAGACAGCCGAAGGTACCGGTGCGTTGGCCACCGCTGCAGCTTGTTCCTCCAACCAGGCGGGGCTGAATGCAGCAGCCGCCGCCCGCATCTGCTCAATGAACTGCTGCGCTGACATGAGGTAAGATGGCCGCTTGATGGGAGATGCGTGGATGGATGTCTTACTCCGTGCGCTGCTCCCGACCAACAGATTGGGAATTCAGCGCACTTCCGGCTAACCCTCACCGGATCCCCTCCCTCTCCTAGACCCAACCCCTCCACTAACCCTCACCTTTGGCTGTGACACGATCCTCCCTCCTATCCCCGTCATGTCTGGCCTACCCTCCACTGTGGCAGGGTCCGTCCGGCCTGTGTTTTCTTTGGTTTGGTGATTGGAATTTTGGGTCTATCATATATTACAAAAATCATAAGGCCGGACATCTACTTCCCACACTGACATAGAATGGAGACAACAAGTGTTGCTGCACACATCCTTACATTAATATATTGTATTATGGTCTGTAGCCTTTGGGGGGAATATATGAACCTTTCTACAACAGTTTACTAGCGTAGAAAATTCACAAAATGCGCAAATGTCTAAATTTTTGGGGGCAAAAAATGGGCAGGGCTTAGCAGAAATGGCCAACAATTTTACTACAATTTACGCCAGTAACTGATATAAATTATAGAAGAAATCTATATGTATAGTGCGGCCCAGATTTATCTCTGGGGGGCATATCAAGGCAAAGGTCCATGCCAGACCCATACCTTCCACCCAATCAGACTGTTTGCCTCCCAATCAGACAATAAAATACATTTTAAAAATGTACTTACCTCACCACTCCGATTCTCCCTCCCGGATTCCCTCAGGCTCTTACAGCAGGCCGCAGTACGTAGAAAGTACTGATAACAGGCCGCATTGCAGCTAAAAGATGCAACACATTTATTAAGAGTTGTTCACCTGTTAATAAATTTGTTGCATCTTACTCCAGCAAACTGTTTAATAGGACTGGTGTATGAAACACCAGTATTAAAGGGAATGTGTCGCTATAATTATATATATTTTTTTTCATTTAAACAGTTAGTATATAAATGATTACACATTGTTTTAATTTTTTACATTTCTTCACAAGTCAGGAAATATTATAAATTAGATTCTAATTTATAACATTTCCATGTGCTGGTCACTAGAGGGAGCAATTCCCAAAATTGCAGCATTGGCATGTGGTAAAGCAACCTCATTGCCTTATGCTGCAAATTTGTAGTAGACACACTCGCTCTAGTGTCCTCACAGAATCCCCCCTCCATTATCCTGGCTAGTGCCAGGAGAAAGGAGGGGGTTGAATGTTCAAACCTCCTACACTGTGTGCCGCCATTTTCTGAGCGAATGCACAGTGTAGGAGGATTAGATACAGTGCTCAGCAGACAGTATAACACTAACATACACACACATCACATACACAAACATAACTTACCTGCTCCTGCCGCCGCTGCCGCCTCCGCCCTGCCGCTCCTAGTCTTTGCTCTGCGCTGCCTTCAACATATGGCCGGAAGCCGCGACCGGAACTCGTCATCTTACTGTCCGGCCGTGGCTTCCGGTCCACATGAAAATGGCGCCGGATGTCACTCTACCAAAGACCTTCCTTTTGGTCTGTGTGGGAGTGGCGCATGCGCCGTTCCCACACAGACGGCGTACGCTATAGTGAATGGAACAGCTCCTGTTTGCATTCTCTATGGGGATGTATGTGCCGTATTCCATCTCTGTATGTGACGTTAATGGACATTAGTATATGATCGGTGCATGTCCGACACCTGGACCCCGCACCGATCTGCCACTCCAGCTGCCTCCGGGCACCGGACAACACTGCCGGAAGCAGATGGCTCCGGTCAAAGAATAGAGGCCGAGCTGCAGTTCTGCCGAACGGCTGCTATGCAGTGATCGGAGCCATCTGTTTCCGGCCGTGTTGTCCAGTGCCTGGTGGCAGCTGGACTGGCAGATCGGTGCGGGGTCTGGTGTAGTAATGATTGTTTTCCCCCATACATTACCAATGATTGCTCCTTGTGATACGCTGTATCGTCGATTGGAGATGGTTTTCATGGTCAGTATCGGGACGTCTAAAAGGACCTTGATTTCCTCAGACACCACCATAACTAGGCATTGGAACCAACCCTTCCATCTTAGCGGGTAAAGATTAACCTTCTAAAAGATTCACTATATACACATAAGGGCTAAAGGTGAATGGCTCCTGACGCCCCTGAACTTTCCTCTGTTGATCTTTTTTTTTCTGCTCTCGGGCTCATATATGACGAGACTGACAAGACTGCCTTTGCCGAGAGTCAGCTGGTGACCTTACGTCAGGGTAAGAGACCCGTTGAGGAGTACTGTTCTGATTTTAGGAAGTGGTGTGTAGCTTCTCGGTGGAATGATCCTGCCTTGAGGTGCCAGTTTAGATTGGGTCTGTCGAACGCCCTGAAAGACCTGCTAGTTAGCTATCCCTCTTCTGACTCCCTAGATCAGGTTATGGCTATAGCGGTACGACTCTTGACGAACGTCTCAGGGAACGATGACTTGAACGTTTTTGTGCTTTCTCCTTTGGCTCCTCCATTATGGCTCCCGAGGTTCCGTTGCTTCGTTCTTCCATGGGAAAACTCGGATGAACCAATGCAACTCGGGGCCTCCGTGTCTCCCCAACAACGTAGAGAGCTCCGCAGGAAGAATGGTCTCTGCTTCTACTGTGGGGATGACAAGCATCAAGTGAACAACTGTCCTAGGCATCAGAATAAGCAGCCGGAAGATCTTCCGCACCTAAGTGACCATCGGAGAAGTCACTTGGGCGCACAGGTATTTCCCGTAAATATGAAACCTAATAAGATATTGCTTCCCTTTCAGGTCTCTTTTGAGGGTAGGTCTGCTACCGGCAGTGCCTTCGTGGATTCAGGGTCTTCTGCTAATATTATGTCTGTGGAATTTGCTATGTCTCTAGCTATGCCATTGATTGATTTGCCTAAACCTGTCCCGGTAGTGGGTATCGACTCCCCTCCACTTGCTAATGGTAATTTTACGCAGCATACCCCTGTTTTTGAACTCATTGTTGGCTCCATGCATTTGGAGCAGTGCTCTGTACTGGTGATGCAGGGATTATCGTCCGATTTGGTTTTAGGCCTTCCCTGGTTGCAGATGCATAATCCCACGTTTAACTGGAATACTGGGGATCTTACCAAATGGGGTAATGAATGCATGACGTCATGTTTTTCTGTTAATTTTTTTTCTCTCCCTGAGGAGGTGAACACTCTACCTGAGTTTATTCAGGACTTCACTGATGTTTTTTTTAAAAAGGCCTCCGAAGTGTTACCTCCTCATAGAGAATATGATTGCGCAATCGATTTGGTACCAGGAGCTAAGCTCCCTAAGGGTAGGATATTTAATCTCTCTTGTCCCGAACGTGAAGCCATGAGAGAGTATATCCAGGAATGCCTGGCCAAGGGTTACATTCACGCCTCTACTTCTCCGGTAGGTGCTGGCTTCTTCTTCGTAGGGAAGAAGGATGGTGGTCTTAGGCCGTGCATCGATTACCGAAACTTGAATAAGGTCACTGTAAGGAACCAGTATTCCCTTCCTTTTATTCCTGATCTCTTCAATCAGGTTCAGGGGGCCCAATGGTTCTTTAAGTTTGATCTTCGGGGGGCTTATAACCTTATCCGCATCAGAGAGGGGGATGAGTGGAAGACTGCGTTTAACACGCCCGAAGGTCATTTCGAATACCTCGTCATGCCCTTTGGGTTGTGTAATGCTCCCGCGGTCTTCCATAATTTCATAAATGAGATTTTAAGAGACTACCTGGGGGTATTTCTTGTAGTGTACCTTGATGACATAATTGTGTTTTCCAAGGACTGGTCCTCCCACATTGAGCATGTCAGGAAGATGCTCCAGGCCCTTCGGGAAAACAAACCCTTTGCTAAAACCGAAAAATGTGTGTTTGGGGTGCAGGAGATACCATTTTTGGGTCAAATCCTCACTCCTCATGAATTCCGCATGGACCCTGCCAAGGTACAGGCTGTGGCTGAATGGGTCCAACCTGCCTCCCTGAAGGCGTTACAGTGCTTCCTGGAGTTTGCTAATTATTACATGAGATTTATTGCTTACTTCTCGGTCATCACTAAGCCTCTTACGGATCTTACTCGCAAAGGTGCTGATCTCCTCCACTGGCCTCCGGAGGCGGTCCAGGCTTTTGAGGTCCTAAAGAAGTGCTTTATCTCGGCCCCAGTGCTAATTCAGCCTAACCAAATGGAGCCATTTATCATGGAGGTTGACGCCTCCGAAGTGGGAGTGGGTGCTGTGTTGTCCCAGGGTACTAGGTCTCTCACCCATCTCCGTCCCTGTGCCTATTTCTCCAGGAAGTTCTCATCCACTGAGAGTAACTATGACGTTGGCAACCATGAACGCTTAGCCATTAAATGGGCATTTGAAGAGTGGCGCCACTTCCTGGAGGGGGCTAGGCACCAGGTAACGGTCCTTACCAACCACAAGAATCTGGTTTTCCTAGAATCTGCCCGGAGACTAAACCCGAGACAAGCTCGATGGGCGTTGTTTTTCACTAGATTTAACTTTTTGGTCACCTATAGGGCTGGGTCTAAAAATATTAAAGCTGATGCACTGTCGCATAGCTTCATGGCCAGCCCTCCTTCGGAGGAAGATTCTGCTTGTGTTTTGCTCCCAGGTATAATCATTTCCTCTGTTGATTCCGACTTAGTCTCCGAAATTACGGCTGATCAATGTTCAGCTCCCGGGAACCTTCCTGAGAACAAGCTGTTTGTTCCCCTGCAATTCCGGCTAAGCGTACTCAGGGAAAATCATGACTCTGCACTATCTGGTCATCCAGGCATCCTGTGTACCAAGCACCTCATTGCCAGAAACTATTGGTGGGCTGGGTTGCCTAAAGACGTTAAGGGCTACATCCCTGCTTGTGAAATTTGTAATTTTGTGCTAGGTCCAAGACTCCCAGGTCCCGACCAGCGGGCTTACTATGTTCTTTGCCCATTCCCCAGAGACCTTGGACCCATATCTCCATGGATTTTATCACCGATCTGCCTCCATCTCAAGGCAAGTCGGTGGTGTGGGTTGTAGTAGACCGCTTCAGTAAGATGTGCCACTTTGTGCTCCTCAAGAAACTACCCAATGCTAAGACGTTAGCAACCTTGTTTGTCAAACACATCCTGCGTCTCCATGGGGTTCCTGTCAATATTGTTTCTGACAGAGGGGTACAATATGTTTCATTGTTTTAGAGAGCTTTCTGTAAAAAGTTGGAGATTGATCTGACCTTCTCCTCGGCCTTCCATCCTGAAACTAATGGCCAAACCGAGAGGACTAATCAGTCTCTAGAACAATATTTAAGGTGTTTTATCTCTGACTGTCAATATGATTGGGTCTCCTTCATTTCCCTCGCCGAATTTTCTCGTAATAACCGGGTCAGTAACTCGTCAGGGGTCTCCCCCTTTTTCTGTAATTTTGGGTTTAATTCACGGTTCTCTTCTGTTTCACCTGGTGGTTCCAACAATCCCGAGGTAGAGGTCGTTCATCGGGAACTGTGCACAGTCTGGGCCTAGGTTCAGAAGAACCTTGAGGCGTCCCAGAGCATACAAAAGACTCAGGCAGATAGAAGACGTTCTGCTAACCCCTTGTTTGTGGTCGGAGATCTGGTGTGGCTGTCTTCAAAAAATTTGCGCCTTAAATTTCCGTCCAAAAAATGTGCTCCCCGGAATATAGGGCCGCACAAGGTCATTGAGGCCCTTAACCCTGTCTCCTTCCGACTGGAGTTACCCCTGTCTTTTCGAATACACGACGTGTTTCATGCCTCCCTCCTGAAACGCTGCTCCCCGTCCTTGGCTACCTCGAGGAAACTCCGGTCCCTGTTCTCACCCCTGAAGGGGTAGAATTCGAGGTGGCCAAGATTGTGGATGGTCCAAGGATCCCTCCAGTACCTGGTCCATTGGAGAGCATACAGGCATGAGGAGAGGACTTGGGTACCCGCCAGGGATGTTCACGCTGGGGTATTGCTCAGGCGGTTCTATCTTCGGTTCCCCAATAAGCCAGGTCCATCTAGAAAGGGTCCAGTGGCCCCTCATAAGAGGGGGGATACTGTAAAGGATCTGCCAGACACAGCTTTTGTATCGACGCCCGTGGTTAATCAGTCTGCACCTGCTCCTAGGTCTGATAGAGTGATTCAATCTGCTACCACTCAGGCTGGTAGGCTCAGGAGTGGGAGAACCTATCACAGCCTGGCCAGACGGTTCTAGCTCCCGCCCTCGGTCTATTTATACCTTCATTTCCTGTTTGTCTTTGCCTGTTATTCTTTCCTGTTTCCTGGCTCTGCTGCTCCTTCTATTATTATTGACCTTGCTTCATTTTGACCCTGGCTTTACTGACTACACTCCTGCTCTGCGTTTGGTACCTCGTACACTCCTGGTTTGATTCGGCTCGTTCACTACGCCTGTTGCTCACGGTGTTGCCGTGGGCAACTGCCCCATTTCCCTTAGCTTCTGTGTACCCTTGTCTGTTTGTCTGTCGTGCACATATTGAGCATAGGGACCGTCGCACAGTTGTATGCCGTCGCCTAGGACGGGCCGTGCAAGTAGGCAGGGACTGAGTGGCGGGTAAATTAGGGCTCACCTGTCTGTCTCCCTACCCCGTCATTACATAATCACAGGCCCATATACCTTTTCTACCCTTGTCCCTGACACAACTATGGACCCCCTTGAGACCCTGGCTCAGCAAATGCAGGGCCTCTCCCTACAGATCCAAGCCCTGGCTCAGAGGGGCAACCAGCGTGATGCTACCCTGGTAGTGGCGGGTAGATTAGGGCTCACCTGTCTGTCTCCCTACCCCGTCATTACACGTGGTATCTAGGTTACATGAACACTTTCATAACGTATCTTGTGGTTCGCGCTTGGGCATTGGAGATGAAGAAGACTGGAAGAAGTCATCATGGCGTTCTGGGCCGGATGAAGAAGAAAAGAGAATGTGAACGACTCCAATCTGAGAAGATGTCACGTGTGAGTCACTGAATTTCACTGCACTGTATTCACTTATATGGTCTGCAGAATGCCTGTGTAGGACTGATATCTGTCACAATATGGTGGGAATATTGGTCTTTGTTTTACTACACACGTTTTTAGTACACAATTAAGAGTGTTCATATTATTTCTATATAGTTTGAAGTTTAGAACCAAAAGAATTATTTCCTTTGGTGGGTCCAAGGTACCTCAGTCAGACACTGAGTGTACAGATCCTTGCAGTAAGATATTGTATTACTGTCTGTAGCCTTAGAGGAGAATTTATTAACCTTGCTAAGCCACTAATCTGGCATAGAAAAGTCCCAAAAGTGCGGGAAAGTTTTTGGGCAGTTTATGCTGAGCTTGGCACTTTTTGAAAAGTGTGTGGTGCTTTGCGGAAAGGGACGACAATTTTACTTTCATTTACGCCAGTAACGGGCGTAATGTAAAGCAGAAATCAACGCCAGCTCCGAGCTAGTGTACAATTTTACATTGAGTGTGTAACAAAAGGCCTAAGCCAGACCCTGTATCTCCCCCACTAATCAGACTGTCTTGTGACACAAGACATGTGTTTTGCCCACACCACTAAAGAAAAAAAAAAAATATATATATATCTGAGAAGGCGTATCTATAAGGGTATATTAACACGCTGTGTTTTCAGGCGTATTTCGGGGTGTATGCGCCTTCGAATACGCCTGAAAAATCGTTAGCCCGATGCCTACAAACATCTGCCTATTGTATTTTAAAACGGCACGTAAAAAGAAGGAGCATGTCACTTCTTGAGCCATTTTTGGAGATGTTTTTCATTGTGTCAATGGAAAAAAATCTGGAAAAAAACACCTCAAAAAAACGTTTCCAGCTTCAAAAACGGCTGTAAATCAAAGGCTGTGTTCTCTGAAACCAGCTCTGTAATTTTCAGCCATTTTTTACTTTGCGTGTGAACCCTAAGTCTATGACACCTGATAGCTCTGCTACTTGATAGGAGACAGCGGCTCAGCAGACAGTATCACATATAATATGCTTAGATACAACGGCTTAGAGGACAGTATCACACATGCTAGGCCCAATTAAAAGGTTAGGCTATGTTCACACGGAGTATTTTGGGGGAGGAATATCTGCCTCAAAATTCTGTTTGGAACTTTGAGGCAGATATTCCTCTCCCTGCACGCCGATTTTCGCGGCAATTATCGCGCCGTTTTTCGCCCGCGGCCATTGAGCGCCGCGGGCATAAAACAGCGAGAAATACGCTTTCTCCTGCCTCCCATTGAAGTCAATGGGAGGTCGGAGGCGGAAGCGCCCGAAGATAGGGCATGTCGCTTCGTTTTCCCGCGAGGCAGTTTTACTGCTCGCGGGAAAAAGACGCCGACGCCTCCCATTGAAATCAATGGGAGGCTTTCTCGGCCCGTTTCTGCCGAGTTTTGCGACGCGGTTTCCGCGTCAAAAAACGCGGCAAAATACCCCGTGTGAACATAGCCTTAATTGGGAAAAAATGTCTTATAGTGTTTTTCGATACAGGTCACTTGAACTGGTATCATTTAACCCCTTAGTGACCAGCCCATTTTAGGCCCTAATGACCAAGCTATTTTATTCATTTTTCTATAGTCGCATTCAAAGAGCTATAACTTTTTTATTTTTTCGTCTACATAGCTGTATGAGGACTTGTTTTTTGCGGGATTAGTTGTACTTTTTAATAGCACCATTTTTGGGTACATATAACTTTTTTATTAACTTTTATTAACTGTTTTGGGGGGGGGATTATAAAAAAAAACTGAAATTCCGCCATTGTTCTAAGCGTTTTTAAATTGACGCCGTTCACTGTGCGACGTAAATAACACATTACCTTTATTCCATGGGTCGGTACGATTACGGCGATACCACATATGTAGAGGTTTTTTTATGTTTTACGACTTTTGCACAATAAAAACACTTTTGAACTAAAATTATTTGTTTTTGCATCGTTTCCAAGAGCCGTAACTTTTTTATTTTTCCATCAATGTAGTGATTTTTTGGGCTTGTTTTCTGCGGGATGAGACGTAGTTTTGATTGGTACTGTTTTGGGGTGCATGGCACTTATTGATTCATTTTTATTATGATTTTTTTGCGGGGCAATGGAAAAAAATTGCAATTTCGCCATTGTGTTTTGCGTTTTTTTTTTTTACGGTGTTCACCTTGCGGTTTAAATTACATATTAACTTTATTAATGGAGTCATTACGGTCGCGGCGATTCCATATATGTGTACTTTTATTTATTATTTACACTTTTACTAAATAAAACCACTTTTTATGGAAAAAAATGGATTTATTTTTTTACTGTAATTTTTATTAATAATCTTTATTTCACATTTATGACTTCTTTTATTAGTCCCACTAGGGGACTTTACAGTGCGATCTTCAGATCGCTGCTATAATGCTTTCGTATACTTCGTATACTTGTTATCTGACAGGCAATCTATTAGGACGTGCCTCCGGCGCGTCCTAACAGGCATATGTCCAGGGCAGACCTGGAGGCTTTTATCAAGCCCCCGGCTGCCATGACACCCCATCGGAGACCCGCGATTGCATTTGCGGGCCGCCGATGGGTGACAGAGGGATCTCACTCCCTCTGTAAACAAAGTTAAATGCCGCGGTCGCTATTGACGGCAGCATTTAACAGGTTAAACGGCCGCGATCGAAGTAAACTTCGATCGCGGGCGTTGGAGCAAGAGCTCAGCTGTCATCAGACAGCTGAGCCCCGGCTCCAGCCTGCACGGGGGACCCGTGCAGGACTTAGACTAGGCTCACGTGAAAAGGCGTCAGCCTAGCCTAAGGCCCCTTAGTGACTCACGTGAAAAGGCGTATTGGTGGTCACTAAGGGGTTAAACAGTTAACCAATGAATGGCGCTGTTTACGTGGAATTTACCCTGTGGCCTAATGTACCATATAATGTATTTTAAAAAAATGTAAAAAAAAACCCTACATTTTGTGGGGTGAATTTAAAAAAAACCTGTAATTCCGCAATTTCTGTTTTTATTTTACAGTGTTCATCGGGCGCCATGGATTGCATGATAACTTTGATTCTGCGGGTCATTACAATTATGGTGCTAAAACCCACTCTCTGAAGCCCCCCTTCAAGATACATTTCATCTGGTAACAATGGCAGAAATATGTCTTTCCATCTGGCACCTCCAGCAGACTCCTTTCAGTCTAGTTTGATTTCTTTTTCTTCAGAGTCTCCTCTTTTTCCCTTTTTTTAATTTCTTCTTTCCCTCTCCCCTTCTTCTCCTTCTCCCCCCACTTTTTTTGAACTATTTCTAAAAGGGTTGTGCAGGATTAGAAAAATATGGCTGCTTTCTTCCAAAAACAGCACCACACCTATTCACAGGTTGTATCTGGTATTGCAGGTTAGCTCCATTGAAGTGAATGGTAATGAGCTGTAATACCACACACAACCTATGGACAGGTGTGGTGCTGGTTTTTGGAGAAAGCAGACAAGTTATCTTATCCTGGACAACCCTTTGTCATGGATTGTTCTTGTGCGGAGATGCTCCCTGCAATATCCCTTTTCCTTTATGGCCGCTGATATGTACTATTCAGCTTTATGGCCTCTGTGGTAAGTACACTGCCAGTCATTAAAGGGTTAACACTTCAGACCACTGTGGGTGATGTCACAATGAACGAAGCGGCAGTGGTAAGAAACTCCTGTAGCAATGATGATGAATGCGCTGATGTCATAAACACAAATGTTTATGACATAAAGAAGATTCCATATTAGAAGGTTTTACTGCCACATTCAGCGCCATATTGGATGGGACTGAGGACCTTGAGCTTGACTTCCCCACCAATGCCGACCTGATGTAACTTGTAGGTTCTAGCAGGGAAACCCTACACCCAAGACCACTTCTTCATCACAGTGATGCCATCCTCTTCATATGGGTTGTCTGTAATAGAGGAGGTTTTCCAGCAGGAGATCCCCCCCTATTAGCCAGAGCGGAGACAGGTGCTACAAGGAGGCATCTGGAGGACCCGTCTCAACCGAGCATCGCCCATTCATTTTAATGGGTACCCAGGAAGAGAGACATCCGCCTAGCCAACCAGATCAGCCGATTTATGTGTTTTATGTCGTTCGTTCATTGTAATGTCTTTCCTTGAAAATCTGAGAAAATGTACAAATTCTGTTACAAATTATATTTTGGCACCTTCTAAGCCCAGAGGAAGGGCAATCCTCCAGCCATGGTTTCCCTAGAGGTTTCCCCCACAGGGGGTTTTTCCTTTCCTGCGTGCTGGAGGGTGACTCTTCGTGAGTCGGAGGTTTGCCATTTTGGGTTTGGTTATATAATATAATAAAAGTATTGACCATTTAACACCCAATTATAATGTTTTGTGTCTTTATTTTGCATGACTTGGATTAAGTCGAGTGATGTATGTGTATGCAAATTACAGTTACCTATATATCTGTTCCCCATTCATAACCCACACCTTTCTCTCAAGAAGACTTGACACCGAGGGTTTGGATAAAGTGGCCACAGCAGCCATTTTATTAAGAAATAAATATAAAAGTTAGTTAACTCAATTAACCATAAATAAATAATATCCATATTATTTATTAACAAAAACAATAATAAATCAATAATGCACGAACCATAAATTATAACCCAAACACGTCAGACACCACTGACAAACAAACATTAACACATAGACTAGGAGAAGTCCTTGGAGCTATCATTAACTTTTTATGTTACCGGCTATCTGCCCCACCATTTTACCCCCAGCTGTAAAAACCCGGCTCAGAGGCACCAATATTCCTGGCAGATTCCGTAAGGTAACTGCCACCTCTCCCAAGGGATAACACCCTAAGGAATTCACACTATCCAACCGCCAGATAGTGTCCTTTCATCTTTAAAACCCGAGGGGAACCATACCCACGATGCACCCCCCCAATAATTATTTGTCTAAATCCAAGGACTCCCCAGCCACAGCGAACAGGCCTTGACCCCCTCAAGCCTGAGAGTCCCGCCACAACAAAATAGCCCTCTCAATGCCATCCTGCAAGCCCAAGCACCACAAATCTGTTCTCACATCATTCAGGTAAACACCATCTGCACTCCAATACGCTCCAACTCCAGCTTCCAAGTCCCAGTGCCGAACACATATGCCACCATTCCGTGCAACAAATGCAGACACCGCCCTGTTAACTTTTATGCTGGCTTTGTTGATCCGCTCCACCGACCATGCCAAACGCCAGGATTTTCTAGGCACAATATCCGACCACACCGTGATCAAGTTCGGGTACAACGACCACAGGTGCATTAGATCGTGTTTTATGTCCCAAACCAACTCACGGAACGAGCGGGCCCCAAGATCGTTGCGCACAAGAAATCATCTAAATAATGAATGATCGAATCCACACCCGCCACAGATTTGACCACCCATTCCAAAAATTAGCTAAACGCCTCAAAGTACGCACAGCCGAAAAGCCGCATCGACATCCGTCTTGGCCATTAACGCCCCCCTAACATGGAAACGCACCAACTGCACCGCCGCGTCGAATGACGTATGCACGACCGAGCAAAGATCCCGATCTATCACGTCATTAACCGACAAGCCCTTAGAATAAGACAAATGGTGAATCAAACGGTATTTGTTCGCCTCCTTCTTCGGGACAACACCCAGCGGGGAGACGACCAAACCCGGGATGGGGAGAGAACTAAAGGGCCCCGCCATGCACCCCAAATCCACCTCTTTTGCCAACTTCTCCCTAACCACGTCAGGATGCTGGTAAGCTGACTTCAGATTTTTTATGGAAAAGGGGACCCTGTGAGGAGGGGCGGGGGATACAAAAACCCACATTAAAACCATCAAACAACAACTGCGCGCTGGCCCTGTCCGGATAACTATTTTGAAACCTGACCATCCTTTCCAGCTTCACTGGCGTCACCCCCATGACTGGCGTTAAAACCCCCTCCCCCACCTCGTTTTCCCTTGCACAAGCATTTAGATGCCCCATGGGATACCCCATTGCATTGAGAACAAAGGTGCTTGAACTTGCAACCTGCACCGAATTTAGACTGTCCCTCATTGTATTGCCAGCACAGCCCGAGGTTTGCATTGCCCCCTGAGCTGCATTGACCAGACTGCTGCCCCCCCCCCCCCGCTCCCGGGAAAGGACTGGCCCGGTCGAACCGGAGCCGTTACCCGTAACCACAGGGCAATATCCTTGTGGTCCCACCTAATATTGAGCCGAACCGCCTTCCGTTGTCTAAACTGCTCATCATAACGTAGCCAAGCTACCCCCCATATACCCTATGGGCTTCCCCGATGACATCCATATAGCAAAACAGGGGGGAGCAATGTTCCAGAGCCTTTTCACCAATAACACTGGCCAAAATGGCGAACGCTTGCAACCAGTTAACAAATGTTTTAGGGATAAGGTGGTAACGATGCTTTTCCTCCTCCTTACTCTCATCTCGCTACCCCTTCTACAGATTACATTTTTCTAGGGGCAACAATGAAAAAATTTCCACGTACTCGTCGTTCCAAATTTTTTCCCGAACTTCCTGCTTCAAGTTTGCCCCCAAAGGTCCTTCAAAACACACATAAACCTCCCCCTGGCTTTATCGTCCAACCGAACACCATCAACCGCCGCCGCCGAGTCGGTCTGAACAGACACAGCCACCAATTCCGTATTTGCTCCTACACTCGCAGCGACCGCCGCCGGGGCATTAAACCCTACCCCACCAGCCCCCACCCACGCCACCACAGGAGACCGCGAGACCTAACAATTCCTTGACGCAACCGACCAACTCTCGAGTCTATACCCCCCACCCCCAACATTCACAAACCCAGGCCCCACATCACATACCCGCTCCCCAAACCGCGGAACCCTCCCCTGAAACAGGAGACATAAGTATAGCAGGAAAAGGTAAAGACGGTGAAAACGACTCACCGAGCTGCACAGGCGCTGTGGACCCATCAGCTGGACCGTCCTGTCCACGAAGCTCCCCATCCTTAAGGTCTTCGGCAGATCTGGTCCCCCATCCATGGCAGCATGCACAGGTGTGCTCAACGGCCTGAACCGAGGTGGGGGAGGGGCGGGCTCCCAAGCTCTCTCTCTGGCAGCTCGCCGCCCAGAAGTCACCCTCGAAACGGACGACCTAGGCCTGCGGCCCAATGCAGGTCCCTTGCTTCCTCCGGATCGCCGTGGGGCTCCACCCCCAGCTGGCACATCACCAGGGGCAGCCGTCCGAACCATGGAACCCGGCGTAGAACTGGCGAGTGGAGGAGTGACCGGAAGTAGAGGCCGCACACCCCCCCCACCTCCGATGGACTGGGATTCCTCCCGACCCTGGAACCGGCTGCAGTATCAGTGCTGCCAGACGCCCGATGCGGAGGGTCCCTCACAGGGCTCCCTCTGCGGCGCCGAGTCCGAGGAGCCACATTGGGGCTCAGCGTTTCTGGAGGACACGAGCGCCGGGCCTGGCACAGGGGAGAGACAGCCGAAGGTACCGGTGCGTTGGCCACCGCTGCAGCTTGTTCCTCCAACCAGGCGGGGCTGAATGCAGCAGCCGCCGCCCGCATCTGCTCAATGAACTGCTGCGCTGACATGAGGTAAGATGGCCGCTTGATGGGAGATGCGTGGATGGATGTCTTACTCCGTGCGCTGCTCCCGACCAACAGATTGGGAATTCAGCGCACTTCCGGCTAACCCTCACCGGATCCCCTCCCTCTCCTAGACCCAACCCCTCCACTAACCCTCACCTTTGGCTGTGACACGATCCTCCCTCCTATCCCCGTCATGTCTGGCCTACCCTCCACTGTGGCAGGGTCCGTCCGGCCTGTGTTTTCTTTGGTTTGGTGATTGGAATTTTGGGTCTATCATATATT
Source organism: Rhinoderma darwinii (assembly GCF_050947455.1). Lineage (NCBI taxonomy): Eukaryota > Metazoa > Chordata > Amphibia > Anura > Rhinodermatidae > Rhinoderma > Rhinoderma darwinii. Next base: position 706,057 of record NW_027461967.1, on the reverse strand, counting down.
ACAAAAATCATAAGGCCGGACATCTACTTCCCACACTGACATAGAATGGAGACAACAAGTGTTGCTGCACACATCCTTACATTAATATATTGTATTATGGTCTGTAGCCTTTGGGGGGAATATATGAACCTTTCTACAACAGTTTACTAGCGTAGAAAATTCACAAAATGCGCAAATGTCTAAATTTTTGGGGGCAAAAAATGGGCAGGGCTTAGCAGAAATGGCCAACAATTTTACTACAATTTACGCCAGTAACTGATATAAATTATAGAAGAAATCTATATGTATAGTGCGGCCCAGATTTATCTCTGGGGGGCATATCAAGGCAAAGGTCCATGCCAGACCCATACCTTCCACCCAATCAGACTGTTTGCCTCCCAATCAGACAATAAAATACATTTTAAAAATGTACTTACCTCACCACTCCGATTCTCCCTCCCGGATTCCCTCAGGCTCTTACAGCAGGCCGCAGTACGTAGAAAGTACTGATAACAGGCCGCATTGCAGCTAAAAGATGCAACACATTTATTAAGAGTTGTTCACCTGTTAATAAATTTGTTGCATCTTACTCCAGCAAACTGTTTAATAGGACTGGTGTATGAAACACCAGTATTAAAGGGAATGTGTCGCTATAATTATATATATTTTTTTTCATTTAAACAGTTAGTATATAAATGATTACACATTGTTTTAATTTTTTACATTTCTTCACAAGTCAGGAAATATTATAAATTAGATTCTAATTTATAACATTTCCATGTGCTGGTCACTAGAGGGAGCAATTCCCAAAATTGCAGCATTGGCATGTGGTAAAGCAACCTCATTGCCTTATGCTGCAAATTTGTAGTAGACACACTCGCTCTAGTGTCCTCACAGAATCCCCCCTCCATTATCCTGGCTAGTGCCAGGAGAAAGGAGGGGGTTGAATGTTCAAACCTCCTACACTGTGTGCCGCCATTTTCTGAGCGAATGCACAGTGTAGGAGGATTAGATACAGTGCTCAGCAGACAGTATAACACTAACATACACACACATCACATACACAAACATAACTTACCTGCTCCTGCCGCCGCTGCCGCCTCCGCCCTGCCGCTCCTAGTCTTTGCTCTGCGCTGCCTTCAACATATGGCCGGAAGCCGCGACCGGAACTCGTCATCTTACTGTCCGGCCGTGGCTTCCGGTCCACATGAAAATGGCGCCGGATGTCACTCTACCAAAGACCTTCCTTTTGGTCTGTGTGGGAGTGGCGCATGCGCCGTTCCCACACAGACGGCGTACGCTATAGTGAATGGAACAGCTCCTGTTTGCATTCTCTATGGGGATGTATGTGCCGTATTCCATCTCTGTATGTGACGTTAATGGACATTAGTATATGATCGGTGCATGTCCGACACCTGGACCCCGCACCGATCTGCCACTCCAGCTGCCTCCGGGCACCGGACAACACTGCCGGAAGCAGATGGCTCCGGTCAAAGAATAGAGGCCGAGCTGCAGTTCTGCCGAACGGCTGCTATGCAGTGATCGGAGCCATCTGTTTCCGGCCGTGTTGTCCAGTGCCTGGTGGCAGCTGGACTGGCAGATCGGTGCGGGGTCTGGTGTAGTAATGATTGTTTTCCCCCATACATTACCAATGATTGCTCCTTGTGATACGCTGTATCGTCGATTGGAGATGGTTTTCATGGTCAGTATCGGGACGTCTAAAAGGACCTTGATTTCCTCAGACACCACCATAACTAGGCATTGGAACCAACCCTTCCATCTTAGCGGGTAAAGATTAACCTTCTAAAAGATTCACTATATACACATAAGGGCTAAAGGTGAATGGCTCCTGACGCCCCTGAACTTTCCTCTGTTGATCTTTTTTTTCTGCTCTCGGGCTCATATATGACGAGACTGACAAGACTGCCTTTGCCGAGAGTCAGCTGGTGACCTTACGTCAGGGTAAGAGACCCGTTGAGGAGTACTGTTCTGATTTTAGGAAGTGGTGTGTAGCTTCTCGGTGGAATGATCCTGCCTTGAGGTGCCAGTTTAGATTGGGTCTGTCGAACGCCCTGAAAGACCTGCTAGTTAGCTATCCCTCTTCTGACTCCCTAGATCAGGTTATGGCTATAGCGGTACGACTCTTGACGAACGTCTCAGGGAACGATGACTTGAACGTTTTTGTGCTTTCTCCTTTGGCTCCTCCATTATGGCTCCCGAGGTTCCGTTGCTTCGTTCTTCCATGGGAAAACTCGGATGAACCAATGCAACTCGGGGCCTCCGTGTCTCCCCAACAACGTAGAGAGCTCCGCAGGAAGAATGGTCTCTGCTTCTACTGTGGGGATGACAAGCATCAAGTGAACAACTGTCCTAGGCATCAGAATAAGCAGCCGGAAGATCTTCCGCACCTAAGTGACCATCGGAGAAGTCACTTGGGCGCACAGGTATTTCCCGTAAATATGAAACCTAATAAGATATTGCTTCCCTTTCAGGTCTCTTTTGAGGGTAGGTCTGCTACCGGCAGTGCCTTCGTGGATTCAGGGTCTTCTGCTAATATTATGTCTGTGGAATTTGCTATGTCTCTAGCTATGCCATTGATTGATTTGCCTAAACCTGTCCCGGTAGTGGGTATCGACTCCCCTCCACTTGCTAATGGTAATTTTACGCAGCATACCCCTGTTTTTGAACTCATTGTTGGCTCCATGCATTTGGAGCAGTGCTCTGTACTGGTGATGCAGGGATTATCGTCCGATTTGGTTTTAGGCCTTCCCTGGTTGCAGATGCATAATCCCACGTTTAACTGGAATACTGGGGATCTTACCAAATGGGGTAATGAATGCATGACGTCATGTTTTTCTGTTAATTTTTTTTCTCTCCCTGAGGAGGTGAACACTCTACCTGAGTTTATTCAGGACTTCACTGATGTTTTTTTTAAAAAGGCCTCCGAAGTGTTACCTCCTCATAGAGAATATGATTGCGCAATCGATTTGGTACCAGGAGCTAAGCTCCCTAAGGGTAGGATATTTAATCTCTCTTGTCCCGAACGTGAAGCCATGAGAGAGTATATCCAGGAATGCCTGGCCAAGGGTTACATTCACGCCTCTACTTCTCCGGTAGGTGCTGGCTTCTTCTTCGTAGGGAAGAAGGATGGTGGTCTTAGGCCGTGCATCGATTACCGAAACTTGAATAAGGTCACTGTAAGGAACCAGTATTCCCTTCCTTTTATTCCTGATCTCTTCAATCAGGTTCAGGGGGCCCAATGGTTCTTTAAGTTTGATCTTCGGGGGGCTTATAACCTTATCCGCATCAGAGAGGGGGATGAGTGGAAGACTGCGTTTAACACGCCCGAAGGTCATTTCGAATACCTCGTCATGCCCTTTGGGTTGTGTAATGCTCCCGCGGTCTTCCATAATTTCATAAATGAGATTTTAAGAGACTACCTGGGGGTATTTCTTGTAGTGTACCTTGATGACATAATTGTGTTTTCCAAGGACTGGTCCTCCCACATTGAGCATGTCAGGAAGATGCTCCAGGCCCTTCGGGAAAACAAACCCTTTGCTAAAACCGAAAAATGTGTGTTTGGGGTGCAGGAGATACCATTTTTGGGTCAAATCCTCACTCCTCATGAATTCCGCATGGACCCTGCCAAGGTACAGGCTGTGGCTGAATGGGTCCAACCTGCCTCCCTGAAGGCGTTACAGTGCTTCCTGGAGTTTGCTAATTATTACATGAGATTTATTGCTTACTTCTCGGTCATCACTAAGCCTCTTACGGATCTTACTCGCAAAGGTGCTGATCTCCTCCACTGGCCTCCGGAGGCGGTCCAGGCTTTTGAGGTCCTAAAGAAGTGCTTTATCTCGGCCCCAGTGCTAATTCAGCCTAACCAAATGGAGCCATTTATCATGGAGGTTGACGCCTCCGAAGTGGGAGTGGGTGCTGTGTTGTCCCAGGGTACTAGGTCTCTCACCCATCTCCGTCCCTGTGCCTATTTCTCCAGGAAGTTCTCATCCACTGAGAGTAACTATGACGTTGGCAACCATGAACGCTTAGCCATTAAATGGGCATTTGAAGAGTGGCGCCACTTCCTGGAGGGGGCTAGGCACCAGGTAACGGTCCTTACCAACCACAAGAATCTGGTTTTCCTAGAATCTGCCCGGAGACTAAACCCGAGACAAGCTCGATGGGCGTTGTTTTTCACTAGATTTAACTTTTTGGTCACCTATAGGGCTGGGTCTAAAAATATTAAAGCTGATGCACTGTCGCATAGCTTCATGGCCAGCCCTCCTTCGGAGGAAGATTCTGCTTGTGTTTTGCTCCCAGGTATAATCATTTCCTCTGTTGATTCCGACTTAGTCTCCGAAATTACGGCTGATCAATGTTCAGCTCCCGGGAACCTTCCTGAGAACAAGCTGTTTGTTCCCCTGCAATTCCGGCTAAGCGTACTCAGGGAAAATCATGACTCTGCACTATCTGGTCATCCAGGCATCCTGTGTACCAAGCACCTCATTGCCAGAAACTATTGGTGGGCTGGGTTGCCTAAAGACGTTAAGGGCTACATCGCCGCTTGTGAAATTTGTAATTTTGTGCTAGGTCCAAGACTCCCAGGTCCCGACCAGCGGGCTTACTATGTTCTTTGCCCATTCCCCAGAGACCTTGGACCCATATCTCCATGGATTTTATCACCGATCTGCCTCCATCTCAAGGCAAGTCGGTGGTGTGGGTTGTAGTAGACCGCTTCAGTAAGATGTGCCACTTTGTGCTCCTCAAGAAACTACCCAATGCTAAGACGTTAGCAACCTTGTTTGTCAAACACATCCTGCGTCTCCATGGGGTTCCTGTCAATATTGTTTCTGACAGAGGGGTACAATATGTTTCATTGTTTTAGAGAGCTTTCTGTAAAAAGTTGGAGATTGATCTGACCTTCTCCTCGGCCTTCCATCCTGAAACTAATGGCCAAACCGAGAGGACTAATCAGTCTCTAGAACAATATTTAAGGTGTTTTATCTCTGACTGTCAATATGATTGGGTCTCCTTCATTTCCCTCGCCGAATTTTCTCGTAATAACCGGGTCAGTAACTCGTCAGGGGTCTCCCCCTTTTTCTGTAATTTTGGGTTTAATTCACGGTTCTCTTCTGTTTCACCTGGTGGTTCCAACAATCCCGAGGTAGAGGTCGTTCATCGGGAACTGTGCACAGTCTGGGCCTAGGTTCAGAAGAACCTTGAGGCGTCCCAGAGCATACAAAAGACTCAGGCAGATAGAAGACGTTCTGCTAACCCCTTGTTTGTGGTCGGAGATCTGGTGTGGCTGTCTTCAAAAAATTTGCGCCTTAAATTTCCGTCCAAAAAATGTGCTCCCCGGAATATAGGGCCGCACAAGGTCATTGAGGCCCTTAACCCTGTCTCCTTCCGACTGGAGTTACCCCTGTCTTTTCGAATACACGACGTGTTTCATGCCTCCCTCCTGAAACGCTGCTCCCCGTCCTTGGCTACCTCGAGGAAACTCCGGTCCCTGTTCTCACCCCTGAAGGGGTAGAATTCGAGGTGGCCAAGATTGTGGATGGTCCAAGGATCCCTCCAGTACCTGGTCCATTGGAGAGCATACAGGCATGAGGAGAGGACTTGGGTACCCGCCAGGGATGTTCACGCTGGGGTATTGCTCAGGCGGTTCTATCTTCGGTTCCCCAATAAGCCAGGTCCATCTAGAAAGGGTCCAGTGGCCCCTCATAAGAGGGGGGATACTGTAAAGGATCTGCCAGACACAGCTTTTGTATCGACGCCCGTGGTTAATCAGTCTGCACCTGCTCCTAGGTCTGATAGAGTGATTCAATCTGCTACCACTCAGGCTGGTAGGCTCAGGAGTGGGAGAACCTATCACAGCCTGGCCAGACGGTTCTAGCTCCCGCCCTCGGTCTATTTATACCTTCATTTCCTGTTTGTCTTTGCCTGTTATTCTTTCCTGTTTCCTGGCTCTGCTGCTCCTTCTATTATTATTGACCTTGCTTCATTTTGACCCTGGCTTTACTGACTACACTCCTGCTCTGCGTTTGGTACCTCGTACACTCCTGGTTTGATTCGGCTCGTTCACTACGCCTGTTGCTCACGGTGTTGCCGTGGGCAACTGCCCCATTTCCCTTAGCTTCTGTGTACCCTTGTCTGTTTGTCTGTCGTGCACATATTGAGCATAGGGACCGTCGCACAGTTGTATGCCGTCGCCTAGGACGGGCCGTGCAAGTAGGCAGGGACTGAGTGGCGGGTAAATTAGGGCTCACCTGTCTGTCTCCCTACCCCGTCATTACATAATCACAGGCCCATATACCTTTTCTACCCTTGTCCCTGACACAACTATGGACCCCCTTGAGACCCTGGCTCAGCAAATGCAGGGCCTCTCCCTACAGATCCAAGCCCTGGCTCAGAGGGGCAACCAGCGTGATGCTACCCTGGTAGTGGCGGGTAGATTAGGGCTCACCTGTCTGTCTCCCTACCCCGTCATTACACGTGGTATCTAGGTTACATGAACACTTTCATAACGTATCTTGTGGTTCGCGCTTGGGCATTGGAGATGAAGAAGACTGGAAGAAGTCATCATGGCGTTCTGGGCCGGATGAAGAAGAAAAGAGAATGTGAACGACTCCAATCTGAGAAGATGTCACGTGTGAGTCACTGAATTTCACTGCACTGTATTCACTTATATGGTCTGCAGAATGCCTGTGTAGGACTGATATCTGTCACAATATGGTGGGAATATTGGTCTTTGTTTTACTACACACGTTTTTAGTACACAATTAAGAGTGTTCATATTATTTCTATATAGTTTGAAGTTTAGAACCAAAAGAATTATTTCCTTTGGTGGGTCCAAGGTACCTCAGTCAGACACTGAGTGTACAGATCCTTGCAGTAAGATATTGTATTACTGTCTGTAGCCTTAGAGGAGAATTTATTAACCTTGCTAAGCCACTAATCTGGCATAGAAAAGTCCCAAAAGTGCGGGAAAGTTTTTGGGCAGTTTATGCTGAGCTTGGCACTTTTTGAAAAGTGTGTGGTGCTTTGCGGAAAGGGACGACAATTTTACTTTCATTTACGCCAGTAACGGGCGTAATGTAAAGCAGAAATCAACGCCAGCTCCGAGCTAGTGTACAATTTTACATTGAGTGTGTAACAAAAGGCCTAAGCCAGACCCTGTATCTCCCCCACTAATCAGACTGTCTTGTGACACAAGACATGTGTTTTGCCCACACCACTAAAGAAAAAAAAAAAATATATATATATCTGAGAAGGCGTATCTATAAGGGTATATTAACACGCTGTGTTTTCAGGCGTATTTCGGGGTGTATGCGCCTTCGAATACGCCTGAAAAATCGTTAGCCCGATGCCTACAAACATCTGCCTATTGTATTTTAAAACGGCACGTAAAAAGAAGGAGCATGTCACTTCTTGAGCCATTTTTGGAGATGTTTTTCATTGTGTCAATGGAAAAAAATCTGGAAAAAAACACCTCAAAAAAACGTTTCCAGCTTCAAAAACGGCTGTAAATCAAAGGCTGTGTTCTCTGAAACCAGCTCTGTAATTTTCAGCCATTTTTTACTTTGCGTGTGAACCCTAAGTCTATGACACCTGATAGCTCTGCTACTTGATAGGAGACAGCGGCTCAGCAGACAGTATCACATATAATATGCTTAGATACAACGGCTTAGAGGACAGTATCACACATGCTAGGCCCAATTAAAAGGTTAGGCTATGTTCACACGGAGTATTTTGGGGGAGGAATATCTGCCTCAAAATTCTGTTTGGAACTTTGAGGCAGATATTCCTCTCCCTGCACGCCGATTTTCGCGGCAATTATCGCGCCGTTTTTCGCCCGCGGCCATTGAGCGCCGCGGGCATAAAACAGCGAGAAATACGCTTTCTCCTGCCTCCCATTGAAGTCAATGGGAGGTCGGAGGCGGAAGCGCCCGAAGATAGGGCATGTCGCTTCGTTTTCCCGCGAGGCAGTTTTACTGCTCGCGGGAAAAAGACGCCGACGCCTCCCATTGAAATCAATGGGAGGCTTTCTCGGCCCGTTTCTGCCGAGTTTTGCGACGCGGTTTCCGCGTCAAAAAACGCGGCAAAATACCCCGTGTGAACATAGCCTTAATTGGGAAAAAATGTCTTATAGTGTTTTTCGATACAGGTCACTTGAACTGGTATCATTTAACCCCTTAGTGACCAGCCCATTTTAGGCCCTAATGACCAAGCTATTTTATTCATTTTTCTATAGTCGCATTCAAAGAGCTATAACTTTTTTATTTTTTCGTCTACATAGCTGTATGAGGACTTGTTTTTTGCGGGATTAGTTGTACTTTTTAATAGCACCATTTTTGGGTACATATAACTTTTTTATTAACTTTTATTAACTGTTTTGGGGGGGGGATTATAAAAAAAAACTGAAATTCCGCCATTGTTCTAAGCGTTTTTAAATTGACGCCGTTCACTGTGCGACGTAAATAACACATTACCTTTATTCCATGGGTCGGTACGATTACGGCGATACCACATATGTAGAGGTTTTTTTATGTTTTACGACTTTTGCACAATAAAAACACTTTTGAACTAAAATTATTTGTTTTTGCATCGTTTCCAAGAGCCGTAACTTTTTTATTTTTCCATCAATGTAGTGATTTTTTGGGCTTGTTTTCTGCGGGATGAGACGTAGTTTTGATTGGTACTGTTTTGGGGTGCATGGCACTTATTGATTCATTTTTATTATGATTTTTTTGCGGGGCAATGGAAAAAAATTGCAATTTCGCCATTGTGTTTTGCGTTTTTTTTTTTTACGGTGTTCACCTTGCGGTTTAAATTACATATTAACTTTATTAATGGAGTCATTACGGTCGCGGCGATTCCATATATGTGTACTTTTATTTATTATTTACACTTTTACTAAATAAAACCACTTTTTATGGAAAAAAATGGATTTATTTTTTTACTGTAATTTTTATTAATAATCTTTATTTCACATTTATGACTTCTTTTATTAGTCCCACTAGGGGACTTTACAGTGCGATCTTCAGATCGCTGCTATAATGCTTTCGTATACTTCGTATACTTGTTATCTGACAGGCAATCTATTAGGACGTGCCTCCGGCGCGTCCTAACAGGCATATGTCCAGGGCAGACCTGGAGGCTTTTATCAAGCCCCCGGCTGCCATGACACCCCATCGGAGACCCGCGATTGCATTTGCGGGCCGCCGATGGGTGACAGAGGGATCTCACTCCCTCTGTAAACAAAGTTAAATGCCGCGGTCGCTATTGACGGCAGCATTTAACAGGTTAAACGGCCGCGATCGAAGTAAACTTCGATCGCGGGCGTTGGAGCAAGAGCTCAGCTGTCATCAGACAGCTGAGCCCCGGCTCCAGCCTGCACGGGGGACCCGTGCAGGACTTAGACTAGGCTCACGTGAAAAGGCGTCAGCCTAGCCTAAGGCCCCTTAGTGACTCACGTGAAAAGGCGTATTGGTGGTCACTAAGGGGTTAAACAGTTAACCAATGAATGGCGCTGTTTACGTGGAATTTACCCTGTGGCCTAATGTACCATATAATGTATTTTAAAAAAATGTAAAAAAAAACCCTACATTTTGTGGGGTGAATTTAAAAAAAAACTGTAATTCCGCAATTTCTGTTTTTATTTTACAGTGTTCATCGGGCGCCATGGATTGCATGATAACTTTGATTCTGCGGGTCATTACAATTATGGTGCTAAAACCCACTCTCTGAAGCCCCCCTTCAAGATACATTTCATCTGGTAACAATGGCAGAAATATGTCTTTCCATCTGGCACCTCCAGCAGACTCCTTTCAGTCTAGTTTGATTTCTTTTTCTTCAGAGTCTCCTCTTTTTCCCTTTTTTTAATTTCTTCTTTCCCTCTCCCCTTCTTCTCCTTCTCCCCCCACTTTTTTTGAACTATTTCTAAAAGGGTTGTGCAGGATTAGAAAAATATGGCTGCTTTCTTCCAAAAACAGCACCACACCTATTCACAGGTTGTATCTGGTATTGCAGGTTAGCTCCATTGAAGTGAATGGTAATGAGCTGTAATACCACACACAACCTATGGACAGGTGTGGTGCTGGTTTTTGGAGAAAGCAGACAAGTTATCTTATCCTGGACAACCCTTTGTCATGGATTGTTCTTGTGCGGAGATGCTCCCTGCAATATCCCTTTTCCTTTATGGCCGCTGATATGTACTATTCAGCTTTATGGCCTCTGTGGTAAATACACTGCCAGTCATTAAAGGGTTAACACTTCAGACCACTGTGGGTGACATCACAATGAATGATGATGAAGGTGCTGATGTCATAAATACAAATGTTTATGACATAAAGAAGATTCCACATTAGAAGGTTTTACTGCCACATTCAGCGCCATATTGGATGGGACTGAGGACCTTGAGCTTGACTTCCCCACCAATGCCGACCTGATGGAATTTGGAGGTTCTAGCAGGGAAACCCTTCACCCAAGACCACTTCTTCATCACAGTGATGCCATCCTCTTAATACGGGTGGTCTGTAATAGAGGGGGGTTTCCAGCAGGAGATCCCCCTCTATTAGGCCTCATGCACACGACCGTATTTTTTCCCACCCGTAAATACTGGCGTAAATACGGGTCCGGTGTCACACGTATTCCACCCGTTTTGCACCAGTATTTACGAACCCGTGCCCGTAAATATGGGTCCGGTGTCACACGTATTCCACCCGTATTTACGAGCACGTTTTTGGCGGCAAAATAGCACTGCACTAATCGGCAGCCCCTTCTCTCTATCAGTGCAGGATAGAGAGAAGGGACAGCCTTTTCTGTAATAAAAGTTAAAGAAATTCATACTTACCCGGCCGTTGTCTTGGTGAGGCGTCCCTCTCTTCACATCCAGCCCGACATCCCTGGATGACGCGGCAGTCCATGTGACCACTGCAGCCTGTGATTGACCTGTGATTGGCTGCAGCGGTCACATGGCCTGAAACGTCATCCAGGACTTCGGGCCGGATGTCGAGAGGGACGCGTCACCAAGGCAACGGGCGGGAGACCGGACTGGAGGAAGCAGGAAGTTGTCGGTAAGTATGAACGTCTTTTATTTTTATTTTTTACAGGTTTATACTGATCGGTAGTCACTGTCCAGGGTGCTGAAAGAGTTACTGCCGATCAGTTAACTCTTTCAGCTCCCTGGACAGTGACTATTTACTGACGTCGCTTAGCAACGCTGCCGTAATGACGGGTGCACACATGTAGCCACCCGTTATTACGAGAGCTCCATAGACTTCTATGGACTGTCCGTGCCGTTATTACGGCCTGAAATAGGACATGTTCTATCTTTTTCAACGGCACGGGCACCTTCCTGTGAGAAAACGGGAAGGCACCCGTCGCCAATAGAAGTCTATGAGCCCGTTATTACGGGTCGTGATTACGACTCGTAATAACGGGCGTTTTTACGGTCGTGTGCATGAGGCCTTATCCGGAGCGGAGACAGATGCTACAAGGAGGCATCTGGAGGACCCGTCTCATCCGTGGATCGCTTATTCATTTTAATGGGTGCCCAGGAAGAGAGACATCCGCCTAGCCAACCAGATCAGCCGATTTATGTGTTTTATGTCGTTCGTTCATTGTATTGTTTTTCCTTGAAAATCTGAGAAAATGTACAAATTCTGTAACAAATTCTATTTTGGCACCTTCTAAGCCCAGAGGAAGGGCCATCCTCCAGCCATGGTTTCCCTAGAGGTTTCCCCCACAGGGGGTTTTTCCTTTCCTGCGTGCTGGAGGGTGACTCTTCGTGAGTCGGAGGTTTGCCATTTTGGGTTTGATCATATAATATAATAAAAGTTTTGACCATTTAACACCCAATTATAATGTTTTGTGTCTTTATTTTGCATTCTTTGATTTGGTGATTGGGATTCTGGGTCTATCACATATCACAAAATCATAAGGCCGGACATCTACTTCCCACACTGACATAGAATGGAGACAACAAGCGTTGCTGCACAATTAAGTGTACACATCCTTACATTAAGATATTGTATTACGGTCTGTAGCCTTTGGGGGGAATATATTAACCTTTCTACAACAGTTTACTAGCGTAGAAAATTCACAAAATGCGCAAATGTCGATATTTTAGGGGGCAAAAAATGAGCGGGGCTTAGCAGAAATAGGCAACAATTTTACTATAATTTACGCCAGTAACTGATGTAAATTATAGCAGAAATCTATATGTATAGTGCGGCCCAGATTTATCTCTGGGGGGCGTAACAAGGCAAAGGTCCGTGCCAGACCCATACCTCCCCCCAATCAGACTGTATGCCCCCCCAATCAGACAATAAAATAAATTGTAAAAATTTACTTTAACTGTACAGCAGGCCGCAGCACGTAGAAAGTACTGATGACAGGCCACGTTGCAGCTAAAAGATGTGACACATTTATTAAGAGTCGTTCGCCTGTTAATAAATGTGTTGCATCTTACTCCAGCAAACTGTTTAATAGGGCTGGTGTATGAAACGCCAGTATTAAAGGGAATGTGTCGCTAGGAATTTATTTTTATTTTTTTCAGTTAAACAGTTAGTATATAAGTGATTACACATTGTTTTAATTTTTTTAATTTTTTCACAATTCAGGAAATATTATAAATTAGATTCTAATTTATAACATTTCCATGTGCTGGTCACTAGAGGGAGCAAATCCCAAAATTGCAGCATTGGCATGTGGTAAAGCAACCTCATTGCCTTATGCTGCAAATTTGGAGTAGACACACTCGGTCTGCCCCAGCACACACCAGTATCTAATCTAAGTAGTCTCTGCCCACACATAACCGGTTCAGCCCACTCAGTATTATGTTCCCATTGGACCCCCCACACAGTGTAATGACAAATAGCTGCCCCCATACAGTTTAATGCCCCCTTAGCTGCCCCTAGTACCAGTGCGCTGATATAAAGCGCCAGTGCCCATATAGATAGTGTCACACACAGTGCCCATGTAGATGGTGCCACACACCCCAGGGATTCCACTCCGGAGGAGCCCCTGCTGTCGCTGTCCATATATGGACAGTGACGTAAGGCATTCCCTATAGGAGCAGAATACCTGTCCAGAGCGTCGGCCACGCTGTGGCCAGGGATCGCACTCCAGGAGGCGACCTTGATGTAATTGTACATATATGGACAGTGACGACAGGCAGGGCCGCACCTGCCATTAGGCGAGGTGAGGCAGCGGCCTCAGGCGGCGCCACCGAGCTAAAAACGGGGGGCGGCATATTGTGGCAGGGCCAGGGGGGATGCGTGGGGAAGGCAGGGGAGAGTACTTTACCTAGTAGACGTGCAGCACGATAGGCGCACGTCTGCTAGTACACTCCCCCTCTGTGACGCTGCACGCGCCGCGAGAGAGGAGCATAGGGAACCTGGAGGACTTCGGGAGGAGCGGCCGAACGCTCTCTCCTGAAGAAAAGAAAAGCAGCTGGTAAGTAATGAGTTGAGGACAGAAGGCTGAGTCGTTGATAAAGACTAGAGCGGCAGAGTGCCAATTACTGCGCTCAGCCTCCTGCCCTCACTAATTTAAAAGTTATGGGCTGCTACCACACTGACAAGAGGGGGGCATCTGACTGACTGCATTGGGCAGCCTTAGATGTGTGCGACATGGTGCTGCATCCTCCCACCATGTAGGGGGCGCAACTGTGCAGGCCGTGCTTTGGACTCTATATTCTCTGCTCCTCGTTACACACACTGAGGAAGCAGAGGAAGCAAGTGCAGAGCCGAGGAGGAAGCTCCGCCCACAGTCCGACCTGCAAGAAACCTGTGCAGCTGGAGAGATGGTAAGTTCCTGTGAGTGTGTATATATGTATACATGCCTTGTGTCTGACTGTCTGTCTATGTGTGTGTATATATGTGTCTCTATATGTATACATGCTTTGTCTGTCTGTGTGTGTGTGTGTGTGTGTGTGTGTGTGTATATATATATATGTGTGTCTGTATATGAATACATGCCTTGTGTCTGATTGTCTGTGTATGTGTGTGTGTGTGTGTGTATATATATGTGTCTCTATATGTATACATGCTTTGTGTTTGTGTTTGTGTGTGTGTGTGTGTGTGTGTGTGTGTGTGTGTATATATATATATATATGTGTCTGTATATGCATACATGCCTTGGGTCCGTCTATGTGTGTATATATGTGTTGGTATGTGTATACATGCCTTGTGTGTGTGTGTGTGTGTGTGTGTGTGTGTATATATATATGTGTATATTTGCCTGTATTTGTAGAGGGCAGCAATAGAGTCCCCCGCACAGTGCGCCATCCAACCTAATCCCGGCCGGTAATATAATTTAACAAAAAACAAAGACATAAGAAAACATTTTTTATTGAAATAAAAACTCCCCCGCACAACCCTCTTTCACCATTTTATTAAAAAAAAAAAACGTACAATATCGAAGTAGTCCAACTAATCTATGACTGAGGCTGGGTTCACACGACCTATTTTCAGGCGTATACGAGGCGTATTATGCCTCGTTTTACGTCTGAAAATAGGGCTACAATACGTCGGCAAACATCTGCCCATTCATTTGAATGGGTTTGCCGACGTACTGTGCAGACGACCTGTAATTTACGCGTCGTCGTTTGACAGCTGTCAAACTACGACGCGTAAAATGACTGCCTTGTCAAAAGAGGTGCAGGACACTTCTTTGGACGTTTTTGGAGCCGTTTTCTCATAGACTCCAATGAAAACAGCTCCAAAAACGGACGTAAAAAACGCAGCGAAAAACGCGAGTTGCTCAAAAAACGTCTGAAAATCAGGGGCTGTTTTCCCTAGAAAAGAGCTCCGTATTTTCAGACATTTTTGGTCACTACGTGTGCACATACCCTTAGTCTAAATGGTCCAGCCGAAAATAGCAAAAAAATAAAAGTTAGCAGTATTACAAATATAAAACCTATACTTTTTTATACTCCCCTGCGCCACAATAGAAACTAGAGGTCAAGGAAAAATAATTTCCCTTCATGTAACTCTGCTTCCTGTCAACTGGAAAGTTAGCCGCCAGAGGGAAAAAATGTTTCCCCATTGTGGAGTACAAGAAAGTCTAAGGCCTCATGCACACGACCGTAGCCGTGTGCACGGCCGTGATTTTCGGGTCGGCCGGCTGCGGACTGTCAGCGGACTGTCAGCCGCAGGCCGCCCGCAAATCACGGGACATGCACATGGCCGCGGCCATTGTTTTCAATGAACCCGGACCGCAGAACCGGGCCGTAATAACACATGCCCGTTCTTTCTGCGGTCCGGGCTCCCGGGCCGTGCACGGACCGCAAAAACTACGGTCGTGTGCACGACCCCATAGAAAAGAATGGGGCCGCAATTCTCCCGTGGATTTTCGGGAGAATTGCGGCCGCAAAAACACGGTCGTGTGCATGAGGCCTAATTCCCAGGTGGGGCTTTCTTGTACTCATCGGGGAAACATTTTTCCTTCTGACAGATGATTTTTCCGTTGACAGGTGACAGAGTTCAATAGGGGGGGTATTAGGGGGAGGAGGGGGTAAAATATGGTCTGTTCACAGTTTGTGTTTTTTCCACCCCTGCCCTAGATTTCAATCCTATATCCGCCCCTGTGTGCAGAATATCACAAGTTCACAACAGAGCTTGCAGAGGAGAAGCGCACGCCCCTGCGGACCACGATACAGAGAGCGCGTCTAACGAGTGAGTATGGCAACTCTGCACCTCTCCTCAGCCTCCACATGTTATTGGATGAGAGGAGGAGGAGAAGGGCGGACTGTGGCTGATAACATTCACTACTGGTATATATTTATATCTGCGGTATATTCACTGCTGCTATATATGGATCAGAGCGGTATATTCACTGCTGCTATATATGGATCTGTGCGGCATATACACTACTGGTATATACTTATATCTGCGGTATATTCACTGCTGCTATATATGGATCTGTGCGGTATATTCACTGCTGCTATATATGGATCTGTGCGGTATATTCACTGCTGCTATATATGGATCTGTGCGGTATATTCACTGCTGCTATATATGGATCTGTGCGGTATATTCACTGCTGGTATATATGGATCTGTGCGGTATATACACTGCTGCTATATATGGATCTGTGCGGTATATTCACTGCTGCTATATATGGATCTGTGCGGTATATTCACTGCTGCTATATATGGATCTGTGCGGTATATACACTGCTGCTATATATGGATCAGAGCGGTATATACACTGCTGGTACATATTTATTTATAGGTTGTGCGCAGTTTATTTTTTGCTTTGCTACTGTTCCATATGACTTTTTTTCTAAATATACATTTTTGCCCCTTGCAGTTAAAGGGGTTGTTCCAAGATTAAATGTTATCCCCTGTCTACAGGACAGGACATAACATGCTGATCGGTGGGGGTCTGACCACTGGGACCCCCACTGATAACTGGAACGGTGGTCCCTTGTACCCCTGAGTAACTGGAGCGGCAGGGTGTATGCTTGACCTGCAGCGTCATTAAAGAGGCTCTGTCACCAGATTTTGCAATCCCTATCTGCTATTGCAGCAGATAGGCGCTGCAATGTAGATTACAGTAACGTTTTTATTTTTAAAAAACGAGCATTTTTGGCCAAGTTATGACCATTTTTGTAGTTATGCAAATGAGGCGTGCAAAAGTCCAAGTGGGCGTGTTTAAAGTAAAAGTCCAAGTGGGCGTGTATTATGTGCGTACATCGGGGCGTTTTTAATACTTTTACTAGCTGGGCGTTCTGATGAGAAGTATCATCCACTTCTCTTCAGAACGCCCAGCTTCTGCCAGATCACGCTGTGACGTCACTCACAGGTCCTGCATCGTGTCAGACGAGCGAGGACACATCGGCACCAGAGGCTTCAGTTGATTCTGCAGCAGCATCGGCGTTAGCAGGTAAGTAGCTACATCGACTTACCTGCTAACGCTGATGCTGCTGCAGAATCAAATGTAGCCTCTGGTGCCGATGTGTCCTCGCTCGTCTGACACGATGCAGGACCTGTGAGTGACGTCACAGCGTGATCTGGCAGAAGCTGGGCGTTCTGAAGAGAAGTGGATGATACTTCTCATCAGAACGCCCAGCTAGTAAAAGTATTAAAAACGCCCCGATGTACGCACATAATACACGCCCACTTGGACTTTTACTTTAAACACACCCACTTGGACTTTTGCAAGCCTCATTTGCATAACTACAAAAATGGTCATAACTTGGCCAAAAATGCTCGTTTTTTAAAAATAAAAACGTTACTGTAATCTACATTGCAGCGCCGATCTGCTGCAATAGCAGATAGGGGTTGCAAAATCTGGTGACAGAGCCTCTTTAACTCAGGGGTACGAGGGACCCCCACTGATCAGCATGTTATCTCCTATCCTGTAGAGAGGGGATAACATTTAATCTTGGGACAACCCCTTTAAGACCTGAACATGCAGTGAATAGTTTTCAGATTATATTACTGCCTCGATGATCACATTCATTCCTAGTCTTGTCTGTGCAGTTTCGGTTTACAAATATTACGGATTGGTTGTACAGATCCAATAGACGTGGACAGAAAGCAAGTGCAGCATGCGTTACTATACTGACTGTAAAGTGCCGCATGTGTTCCTATACTGACTGTAAAGTGCAGCGTGCATTACTATACTGACTGTAAAGTGCCGCATGTGTTACTATACTGACTGTAAAGTGCCGCATGTGTTCCTATACTGACTGTAAAGTGCAGCGTGCATTACTATACTGACTGTAAGGTGCCGCATGTGTTACTATACTGACTGTAAAGTGCCGCATGTGTTACTATACTGACTGTAAAGTGCAGCGTGCGTTACTATACTGACTGTAAAGTGCCGCATGTGTTACTATACTGACTGTAAAGTGCAGCATGTGTTACTATACTGACTGTAAAGTGCTGCATGTGTTACTATACTGACTGTAAAGTGCAGCGTGCGTTACTATACTGACTGTAAAGTGCAGCGTGCATTACTATACTGACTGTAAAGTGCCGCATGTGTTACTATACTGACTGTAAAGTGTAGCGTGCGTTACTATACTGACTGTAAAGTGCAGCGTGCATTACTATACTGACTGTAAAGTGCCGCATGTGTTACTATACTGACTGTAAAGTGCAGCGTGCGTTACTATACTGACTGTAAAGTGTAGCGTGCGTTACTATACTGACTGTAAAGTGCAGGGTGCATTACTATACTGACTGTAAAGTGCCGCATGTGTTACTATACTGACTGTAAAGTGCCGCATGTGTTACTATACTGACTGTAAAGTGCTGCATGTGTTACTATACTGACTGTAAAGAGCAGCATGTGTTACTATACTGACTGTAAAGTGCAGCGTGCGTTACTATACTGACTGTAAAGTGCAGCGTGTGTTACTATACTGACTGTAAAGAGCAGCGTGTGTTACTATACTGACTGTAAAGTGCAGAGTGCGTTACTATACTGACTGTAAAGTGCCGCATGTGTTACTATACTGACTGTAAAGTGCCGCGTGTGTTACTATACTGACTGTAAAGTGCCGCATGTGTTACTATACTGACTGTAAAGTGCAGCGTGTGTTACTATACTGATTGTAAAGTGCAGCGTGCGTTACTATACTGACTGTAAAGTGCCGCGTGTGTTACTATACTGACTGTAAAGTGCCGCGTGTGTTACTATACTGACTGTAAAGAGCAGCATGCTTTACTATACTGACTGTAAAGAGCAGCATGTGTTACTATACTGACTGTAAAGTGCCGCATGTGTTACTATACTGACTGTAAAGTGCCGCATGTGTTACTATAATGACTGTAAAGTGCCGCATGTGTTACTATACTGACTGTAAAGTGCAGTGTGCGTTACTATACTGACTGTAAAGTGCAGCGTGCATTACTATACTGACTGTAAAGAGCAGCATGTGTTACTATACTGACTGTAAAGTGCAGCGTGCGTTACTATACTGACTGTAAAGTGCCGCATGTGTTACTATACTGACTGTAAAGTGCCGCATGTGTTACTATACTGACTGTAAAGTGCCGCATGTGTTACTATACTGACTGTAAAGTGCCGCATGTGTTACTATACTGACTGTAAAGAGCAGCATGCTTTACTATACTGACTGTAAAGAGCAGCATGTGTTACTATACTGACTGTAAAGTGCCGCATGTGTTACTATACTGACTGTAAAGTGCCGCATGTGTTACTATACTGACTGTAAAGTGCAGCGTGCGTTACTATACTGACTGTAAAGTGCCGCATGTGTTACTATACTGACTGTAAAGTGCCGCATGTGTTACTGTACTGACTGTAAAGAGCAGCGTGTGTTACTATACTGACTGTAAAGAGCAGCATGTGTTACTATACTGACTGTAAAGTGCAGCGTGCGTTACTATACTGACTGTAAAGTGGCGCATGTGTTACTATACTGAATGTAAAGTGCCGCATGTGTTACTATACTGACTGTAAATTGCAGCGTGTGTTACTATACTGACTGTAAAGTGCTGCATGTGTTACTATACTGACTGTAAAGTGCAGCGTGTGTTACTATACTGACTGTAAAGTGCTGCATGTGTTACTATACTGACTGTAAAGTGCCGCGTGTGTTACTATGCTGAATGTAAAGTGCCGGATGTGTTACTATACTGACTGTAAAGTGCAGCGTGTGTTACTATACTGACTGTAAAGTGCTGCATGTGTTACTATACTGAATGTAAAGTGCCGCATGTGTTACTATACTGACTGTAAAGTGCCGCATGTGTTACTATAATGACTGTAAAGTGCCGCATGTGTTACTATACTGACTGTAAAGTGCAGTGTGCGTTACTATACTGACTGTAAAGTGCAGCGTGCATTACTATAATGACTGTAAAGAGCAGCATGTGTTACTATACTGACTGTAAAGTGCAGCGTGCGTTACTATACTGACTGTAAAGTGCCGCATGTGTTACTATACTGACTGTAAAGTGCCGCATGTGTTACTATACTGACTGTAAAGTGCCGCATGTGTTACTATACTGACTGTAAAGTGCCGCATGTGTTACTATACTGACTGTAAAGAGCAGCATGCTTTACTATACTGACTGTAAAGAGCAGCATGTGTTACTATACTGACTGTAAAGTGCCGCATGTGTTACTATACTGACTGTAAAGTGCCGCATGTGTTACTATACTGACTGTAAAGTGCAGCGTGCGTTACTATACTGACTGTAAAGTGCCGCATGTGTTACTATACTGACTGTAAAGTGCCGCATGTGTTACTGTACTGACTGTAAAGAGCAGCGTGTGTTACTATACTGACTGTAAAGAGCAGCATGTGTTACTATACTGACTGTAAAGAGCAGCGTGTGTTACTATACTGACTGTAAAGAGCAGCATGTGTTACTATACTGACTGTAAAGTGCAGCGTGCGTTACTATACTGACTGTAAAGTGGCGCATGTGTTACTATACTGAATGTAAAGTGCCGCATGTGTTACTATACTGACTGTAAATTGCAGCGTGTGTTACTATACTGACTGTAAAGTGCTGCATGTGTTACTATACTGACTGTAAAGTGCAGCGTGTGTTACTATACTGACTGTAAAGTGCTGCATGTGTTACTATACTGACTGTAAAGTGCCGCGTGTGTTACTATGCTGAATGTAAAGTGCCGGATGTGTTACTATACTGACTGTAAAGTGCAGCGTGTGTTACTATACTGACTGTAAAGTGCTGCATGTGTTACTATACTGAATGTAAAGTGCCGCATGTGTTACTATACTGACTGTAAAGTGCAGCGTGCGTTACTATACTGACTGTAAAGTGCAGCATGCGTTACTATACTGACTGTAAAGTGCCACATGTGTTACTATACTGACTGTAAAGTGACGCATGTGTTACTATACTGACTGTAAAGTGCCGCATGTGTTACTATACTGACTGTAAAGTGCAGCGTGCGTTACTATACTGACTGTAAAGTGCCGCGTGTGTTACTATACTGACTGTAAAGTGCCGCATGTGTTACTATACTGACTGTAAAGTGCCGCATGTGTTACTATACTGACTGTAAAGTGCCGCATGTGTTACTATACTGACTGTAAAGTGCAGTGTGCGTTACTATACTGAATGTAAAGTGCAGCGTGTGTTACTATACTGACTGTAAAGTGCCGCATGTGTTACTATACTGACTGTAAAATGCTGCATGTGTTACTATACTGACTGTAAAGTGCAGCGTGTGTTACTATACTGACTGTAAAGTGCCGCGTGTGTTACTATACTGACTGTAAAGAGCAGCATGCTTTACTATACTGACTGTAAAGAGCAGCATGTGTTACTATACTGAATGTAAAGTGCCGCATGTGTTACTATACTGACTGTAAAGTGCAGTGTGCGTTACTATACTGACTGTAAAGTGCTGCATGTGTTACTATACTGACTGTAAAGTGCCGCATGTGTTACTATACTGACTGTAAAGTGCAGCGTGCGTTACTATACTGACTGTAAAGTGCAGCATGTGTTACTATACTGACTGTAAAGTGCCGCGTGTGTTACTATACTGACTGTAAAGAGCAGCATGCTTTACTATACTGACTGTAAAGAGCAGCATGTGTTACTATACTGACTGTAAAGTGCCGCATGTGTTACTATACTGACTGTAAAGTGCAGCGTGTGTTACTATACTGACTGTAAAGTGCAGCGTGCGTTACTATACTGACTGTAAAGTGCCGCATGTGTTACTATACTGACTGTAAAGTGCCGCATGTGTTACTGTACTGACTGTAAAGAGCAGCGTGTGTTACTATACTGACTGTAAAGTGCAGCGTGCGTTACTATACTGACTGTAAAGAGCAGCATGTGTTACTATACTGACTGTAAAGTGCAGCGTGCGTTACTATACTGACTGTAAAGTGGCGCATGTGTTACTATACTGACTGTAAAGTGCTGCATGTGTTACTATACTGACTGTAAAGTGCCGCATGTGTTACTATACTGACTGTAAAGTGCAGCGTGCGTTACTATACTGACTGTAAAGTGCAGCGTGTGTTACTATACTGACTGTAAAGTGCCGCGTGTGTTACTATACTGACTGTAAAGAGCAGCATGCTTTACTATACTGACTGTAAATAGCAGCATGTGTTACTATACTGACTGTAAAGTGCCGCATGTGTTACTGTACTGACTGTAAAGAGCAGCGTGTGTTACTATACTGACTGTAAAGTGCAGCGTGCGTTACTATACTGACTGTAAAGAGCAGCATGTGTTACTATACTGACTGTAAAGTGCAGCGTGCGTTACTATACTGACTGTAAAGTGGCGCATGTGTTACTATACTGAATGTAAAGTGCCGCATGTGTTACTATACTGACTGTAAAGTGCAGCGTGTGTTACTATACTGACTGTAAAGTGCCGCGTGTGTTACTATGCTGAATGTAAAGTGCCGCATGTGTTACTATACTGACTGTAAAGTGCCGCGTGTGTTACTATGCTGAATGTAAAGTGCCGCATGTGTTACTATACTGACTGTAAAGTGCAGCGTGTGTTACTATACTGACTGTAAAGTGCTGCATGTGTTACTATACTGAATGTAAAGTGCCGCATGTGTTACTATACTGACTGTAAAGTGCAGCGTGCGTTACTATACTGACTGTAAAGTGCCGCATGTGTTACTATACTGACTGTAAAGTGCAGCGTGCGTTACTATACTGACTGTAAAGTGCCGCGTGTGTTACTATACTGACTGTAAAGTGCCGCATGTGTTACTATACTGACTGTAAAGTGCCGCATGTGTTACTATACTGACTGTAAAGTGCTGCATGTGTTACTATACTGACTGTAAAGTGCAGTGTGCGTTACTATACTGAATGTAAAGTGCAGCGTGCGTTACTATACTGACTGTAAAGTGCCGCATGTGTTACTATACTGACTGTAAAATGCTGCATGTGTTACTATACTGACTGTAAAGTGCTGCATGTGTTACTATACTGACTGTAAAGTGCCGCATGTGTTACTATACTGACTGTAAAGTGCAGCGTGCATTACTATACTGACTGTAAAGTGCCGCATGTGTTACTATACTGTCTGTAAAGTGACGCATGTGTTACTATACTGACTGTAATGTGCCGCATGTGTTACTATACTGACTGTAAAGTGAAGTGTGCGTTACTATACTGACTGTAAAGAGCAGCATGTGTTACTATACTGACTGTAAAGTGCCGCATGTGTTACTGTACTGACTGTAAAGAGCAGCGTGTGTTACTATACTGACTGTAAAGTGCCGCATGTGTTACTATACTGACTGTAAAGTGCAGCGTGCGTTACTATACTGACTGTAAAGAGCAGCATGTGTTACTATACTGACTGTAAAGTGCCGCATGTGTTACTGTACTGACTGTAAAGAGCAGCGTGTGTTACTATACTGACTGTAAAGTGCCGCATGTGTTACTATACTGACTGTAAAGTGCCGCATGTGTTACTATACTGACTGTAAAGTGCCGCATGTGTTACTATACTGACTGTAAAGTGCCGCATGTGTTACTATACTGACTGTAAAGTGCAGCGTGCGTTACTATACTGACTGTAAAGTGCCGCATGTGTTACTATACTGACTGTAAAGTGAAGTGTGCGTTACTATACTGAATGTAAAGTGCAGCGTGCGTTACTATACTGACTGTAAAGAGCAGCATGTGCTACTATACTGACTGTAAAGTGCCGCATGTGTTACTATAATGACTGTAAAGTGCAGCATGTGTTACTATACTGACTGTAAAGTGCAGCGTGCGTTACTATACTGACTGTAAAGTGCCGCATGTGTTACTATACTGTCTGTAAAGTGCCGCATGTGTTACTATACTGACTGTAAAGTGCCGCATGTGTTACTATACTGACTGTAAAGTGAAGTGTGCGTTACTATACTGAATGTAAAGTGCAGCGTGCGTTACTATACTGACTGTAAAGAGCAGCATGTGTTACTATACTGACTGTAAAGTGCCGCATGTGTTACTGTACTGACTGTAAAGAGCAGCGTGTGTTACTATACTGACTGTAAAGTGCCGCATGTGTTACTATACTGACTGTAAAGTGCCGCATGTGTTACTATACTGACTGTAAAGTGCAGCATGTGTTACTATACTGACTGTAAAGTGCCGCATGTGTTACTATACTGACTGTAAAGTGCAGCGTGCGTTACTATACTGAATGTAAAGTGCCGCATGTGTTACTATACTGACTGTAAAGTGCCGCATGTGTTACTATACTGACTGTAAAGTGCCGCATGTGTTACTATACTGACTGTAAAGTGCAGTGTGCGTTACTATACTGAATGTAAAGTGCAGCGTGCGTTACTATACTGACTGTAAAGTGCCGCATGTGTTACTATACTGACTGTAAAATGCCGCATGTGTTACTATACTGACTGTAAAGAGCAGTGTGCGTTACTATACTGACTGTAAAGTGCAGCGTGCGTTACTATACTGACTGTAAAGTGCAGCGTGCGTTACTATACTGACTGTAAAGTGCCGCGTATGTTACTATACTGACTGTAAAGTGCCGCATTTGTTACTATACTGACTGTAAAGTGCAGCGTGCGTTACTATACTGACTGTAAAGTGCCGCATGTGTTACTATACTGATTGTAAAGTGCCGCATGTGTTACTATACTGACTGTAAAGTGCCGCGTGCGTTACTATACTGACTGTAAAGTGCCGCGTATGTTACTATACTGACTGTAAAGTGCCGCATGTGTTACTGTACTGACTGTAAAGTGCAGCATGTGTTACTATACTGACTGTAAAGTGCCGCATGTGTTACTATACTGACTGTAAAGTGCAGCATGTGTTACTATACTGACTGTAAAGTGCAGCGTGCGTTACTATACTGACTGTAAAGTGCCGCATGTGTTACTATACTGACTGTAAAGTGCAGCATGTGTTACTATACTGACTGTAAAGTGCAGTGTGCGTTACTATACTGACTGTAAAGTGCCGCATGTGTTACTATACTGACTGTAAAGTGCAGCGTGCGTTACTATACTGACTGTAAAGTGCCGCATGTGTTACTATACTGACTGTAAAGTGAAGTGTGCGTTACTATACTGAATGTAAAGTGCAGCGTGCGTTACTATACTGACTGTAAAGAGAAGCATGTGCTACTATACTGACTGTAAAGTGCCGCATGTGTTACTATACTGACTGTAAAGTGCAGCATGTGTTACTATACTGACTGTAAAGTGCAGCGTGCATTACTATACTGACTGTAAAGTGCCGCATGTGTTACTATACTGTCTGTAAAGTGACGCATGTGTTACTATACTGACTGTAAAGTGCCGCATGTGTTACTATACTGACTGTAAAGTGAAGTGTGCGTTACTATACTGAATGTAAAGTGCAGCGTGCGTTACTATACTGACTGTAAAGAGCAGCATGTGTTACTATACTGACTGTAAAGTGCCGCATGTGTTACTGTACTGACTGTAAAGAGCAGCGTGTGTTACTATACTGACTGTAAAGTGCCGCATGTGTTACTATACTGACTGTAAAGTGCCGCATGTGTTACTATACTGACTGTAAAGTGCCGCATGTGTTACTATACTGACTGTAAAGTGCCGCATGTGTTACTATACTGACTGTAAAGTGCCGCATGTGTTACTATACTGACTGTAAAGTGCAGCGTGCGTTACTATACTGACTGTAAAGTGCCGCATGTGTTACTATACTGACTGTAAAGTGAAGTGTGCGTTACTATACTGAATGTAAAGTGCAGCGTGCGTTACTATACTGACTGTAAAGAGCAGCATGTGCTACTATACTGACTGTAAAGTGCCGCATGTGTTACTATAATGACTGTAAAGTGCAGCATGTGTTACTATACTGACTGTAAAGTGCAGCGTGCGTTACTATACTGACTGTAAAGTGCCGCATGTGTTACTATACTGTCTGTAAAGTGCCGCATGTGTTACTATACTGACTGTAAAGTGCAGCGTGTGTTACTATACTGACTGTAAAGAGCAGCATGCTTTACTATACTGACTGTAAAGTGCAGCATGCGTTACTATACTGACTAAAGTGCCGCATGTGTTACTATACTGACTGTAAAGAGCAGCATGTGTTACTATGCTGACTGTAAAGTGCCGCATGTGTTACTATACTGACTGTAAAGTGCCGCATGTGTTACTATATTGACTGTAAAGTGCCGCATGTGTTACTATACTGACTGTAAAGTGCAGCGTGCGTTACTATACTGACTGTAAAGTGCAGCGTGCGTTACTATACTGACTGTAAAGTGCCGCGTATGTTACTATACTGACTGTAAAGTGCCGCATGTGTTACTATACTGACTGTAAAGTGCAGCGTGCGTTACTATACTGACTGTAAAGTGCCGCATGTGTTACTATACTGACTGTAAAGTGCTGCATGTGTTACTGTACTGAATGTAAAGTGTAGCGTGCGTTACTATACTGACTGTAAAGAGCAGCATGTGTTACTATACTGACTGTAAAGTGCAGCATGCGTTACAATACTGACTGTAAAGAGCAGCATGTGTTACTATACTGACTGTAAAGCGCAGCGTGCCTTACTATACTGACTGTAAAGTGCCGCATGTGTTACTATACTGACTGTAAAGTGGCGCATGTGTTACTATACTGACTGTAAAGTGCCGCATGTGTTACTATACTTACTGTAAAGTGCAGTGTGCGTTACTATACTGACTGTAAAGTGCCGCATGTGTTACTATACTGACTGTAAAGTGCAGCGTGCGTTACTATACTGACTGTAATGTGCAGCGTGACTTACTATACTGACTGTAAAGTGCCTCATGTGTTACTATACTGACTGTAAAGTGCCGCATGTGTTACTATACTGACTGTAAAGTGCAGTGTGCGTTACTATACTGAATGTAAAGTGCAGCGTGCGTTACTATACTGACTGTAAAGTGCCGCATGTGTTACTATACTGACTGTAAAATGCTGCATGTGTTACTATACTGACTGTAAAGTGCCGCATGTGTTACTATACTGACTGTAAAGTGCAGCGTGTGTTACTATACTGACTGTAAAGAGCAGCATGATTTACTATACTGACTGTAAAGTGCAGCGTGCGTTACTATACTGACTGTAAAGAGGAGCATGTGTTACTATACTGACTGTAAAGTGCCGCATGTGTTACTATACTGACTGTAAAGTGCCGCATGTGTTACTATACTGACTGTAAAGTGCTGCATGTGTTACTATACTGACTGTAAAGTGCAGCGTGCGTTACTATACTGACTGTAAAGTGCCGCATGTGTTACTATACTGACTGTAAAGTGCCGCATGTGTTACTATACTGACTGTAAAGTGCCGCGTGCGTTACTATACTGACTGTAAAGTGCCGCGTATGTTACTATACTGACTGTAAAGTGCCGCATGTGTTACTATACTGACTGTAAATAGCAGCATGTGTTACTATACTGACTGTAAAGTGCCGCATGTGTTACTATACTGACTGTAAAGTGCCGCATGTGTTACTGTACTGACTGTAAAGTGCAGCATGTGTTACTATACTGACTGTAAAGTGCCGCATGTGTTACTATACTGACTGTAAAGTGCAGCATGTGTTACTATACTGACTGTAAAGTGCAGCGTGCGTTACTATACTGACTGTAAAGTGCCGCATGTGTTACTATACTGACTGTAAAGTGCAGCATGTGTTACTATACTGACTGTAAAGTGCAGCGTGCGTTACTATACTGACTGTAAACTGCCGCATGTGTTACTATACTGACTGTAAAGTGCCGCATGTGTTACTATACTGACTGTAAAGTGCCGCATGTGTTACTATACTGACTGTAAAGTGAAGTGTGCGTTACTATACTGAATGTAAAGTGCAGCGTGCTTTACTATACTGACTGTAAAGAGCAGCATGTGTTACTATACTGACTGTAAAGTGCCGCATGTGTTACTATACTGACTGTAAAGTGCAGTGTGCGTTACTATACTGAATGTAAAGTGCAGCGTGCGTTACTATACTGACTGTAAAGTGCCGCATGTGTTACTATACTGACTGTAAAATGCCGCATGTGTTACTATACTGACTGTAAAGAGCAGCATGTGTTACTATACTGACTGTAAAGTGCAGCGTGCGTTACTATACTGACTGTAAAGTGCCGCGTATGTTACTATACTGACTGTAAAGTGCCGCATTTGTTACTATACTGACTGTAAAGTGCAGCGTGCGTTACTATACTGACTGTAAAGTGCCGCATGTGTTACTATACTGATTGTAAAGTGCCGCATGTGTTACTATACTGACTGTAAAGTGCCGCGTGCGTTACTATACTGACTGTAAAGTGCCGCGTATGTTACTATACTGACTGTAAAGTGCCGCATGTGTTACTGTACTGACTGTAAAGTGCAGCATGTGTTACTATACTGACTGTAAAGTGCCGCATGTGTTACTATACTGACTGTAAAGTGCAGCATGTGTTACTATACTGACTGTAAAGTGCAGCGTGCGTTACTATACTGACTGTAAAGTGCCGCATGTGTTACTATACTGACTGTAAAGTGCAGCATGTGTTACTATACTGACTGTAAAGTGCAGTGTGCGTTACTATACTGACTGTAAAGTGCCGCATGTGTTACTATACTGACTGTAAAGTGCAGCGTGCGTTACTATACTGACTGTAAAGTGCCGCATGTGTTACTATACTGACTGTAAAGTGAAGTGTGCGTTACTATACTGAATGTAAAGTGCAGCGTGCGTTACTATACTGACTGTAAAGAGAAGCATGTGCTACTATACTGACTGTAAAGTGCCGCATGTGTTACTATACTGACTGTAAAGTGCAGCATGTGTTACTATACTGACTGTAAAGTGCCGCATGTGTTACTATACTGACTGTAAAGTGCAGCGTGCATTACTATACTGACTGTAAAGTGCCGCATGTGTTACTATACTGTCTGTAAAGTGACGCATGTGTTACTATACTGACTGTAAAGTGCCGCATGTGTTACTATACTGACTGTAAAGTGAAGTGTGCGTTACTATACTGAATGTAAAGTGCAGCGTGCGTTACTATACTGACTGTAAAGAGCAGCATGTGTTACTATACTGACTGTAAAGTGCCGCATGTGTTACTGTACTGACTGTAAAGAGCAGCGTGTGTTACTATACTGACTGTAAAGTGCCGCATGTGTTACTATACTGACTGTAAAGTGCCGCATGTGTTACTATACTGACTGTAAAGTGCCGCATGTGTAAGGGCGGGTTCACACATGGCGGAATTGCACTTAAATTCCGCTGCGGACACTCCGCAGCGTTAATCCGCAGCGGAGCCGTTTCTACATTGACTTTCACTTTAATTTCGCAGTGTTCGTTTACACGATGCGTACAATTCCGCTGCGGAGCATAGGCTGCGGAGCGGAATTTGGTGTCCGCAGCATGCTCTGTCTGTTGCGGAGCAGTGGCGGACTCATGGCGGAATTTCTCCATTGACTTCAATGGAGATTCAAAGTTCCGCAATGAAGTCCGCAGCTGTCATGCACATGTCATGTGTGCTGCGGATGCGTCTTGCTTTTTTTACTTGACATTTCTTCATTCTGGCTGGACCTATGTATTTCTAGGTCTACAGCCAGACTGAGGAAGTCAATGGGGCTCCCGTAATGACGGGAGCGTTGCTAGGAGACGTCAGTAAATAGTCACTGTCCAGGGTGCTGAAAGAGTTAAGCGATCGGCAGTAACTGTTTCTGCACCCGGGACAGTGACTACCGATCTCAATATACATGTATCTGTAAAAAAAAATGAAGTTCGTACTTACCGAGAACTCCCTGTTTCTGTCTCCAGTCCGGCCTCCCAGGATGACGTTTCAGAGTAAGTGACGGCTGCAGCCAATCACAGGCCAAGCACAGGCTGCAGCGGTCACATGGACTGGCGCGTCATCCAGGGAGGTCGGGCTGGATGCCGAAGGAGGGACGCGTCATAAAGACAACGGGCGGTAAGTATGAATTTCTTTTACTTTCACTAGGGAAAGTGCTGTCCCTTCTCTCTATCCTGCACTGATAGGGAGAAGGGAAGCACTTTTCCCGCAGTCCGCAGCAGCTAGTCCGCATCAATTTTCTGCACATTTTGTGCAGATCCGCAGCCGTAATCCGCAACCCGGATTAGGTGCGGCATTGATGCGGACAGTTGCGGAGGAATTCCGCCATGTGTGGTCATGCCCTTACTATACTGACTGTAAAGTGCCGCATGTGTTACTATACTGACTGTAAAGTGCCGCATGTGTTACTATACTGACTGTAAAGTGCAGCGTGCGTTACTATACTGACTGTAAAGTGCCGCATGTGTTACTATACTGACTGTAAAGTGAAGTGTGCGTTACTATACTGAATGTAAAGTGCAGCGTGCGTTACTATACTGACTGTAAAGAGCAGCATGTGCTACTATACTGACTGTAAAGTGCCGCATGTGTTACTATAATGACTGTAAAGTGCAGCATGTGTTACTATACTGACTGTAAAGTGCAGCGTGCGTTACTATACTGACTGTAAAGTGCCGCATGTGTTACTATACTGTCTGTAAAGTGCCGCATGTGTTACTATACTGACTGTAAAGTGCAGCGTGTGTTACTATACTGACTGTAAAGAGCAGCATGCTTTACTATACTGACTGTAAAGTGCAGCATGCGTTACTATACTGACTAAAGTGCCGCATGTGTTACTATACTGACTGTAAAGAGCAGCATGTGTTACTATGCTGACTGTAAAGTGCCGCATGTGTTACTATACTGACTGTAAAGTGCCGCATGTGTTACTATATTGACTGTAAAGTGCCGCATGTGTTACTATACTGACTGTAAAGTGCAGCGTGCGTTACTATACTGACTGTAAAGTGCAGCGTGCGTTACTATACTGACTGTAAAGTGCCGCGTATGTTACTATACTGACTGTAAAGTGCCGCATGTGTTACTATACTGACTGTAAAGTGCAGCGTGCGTTACTATACTGACTGTAAAGTGCCGCATGTGTTACTATACTGACTGTAAAGTGCTGCATGTGTTACTGTACTGAATGTAAAGTGTAGCGTGCGTTACTATACTGACTGTAAAGAGCAGCATGTGTTACTATACTGACTGTAAAGTGCAGCATGCGTTACAATACTGACTGTAAAGAGCAGCATGTGTTACTATACTGACTGTAAAGCGCAGCGTGCCTTACTATACTGACTGTAAAGTGCCGCATGTGTTACTATACTGACTGTAAAGTGGCGCATGTGTTACTATACTGACTGTAAAGTGCCGCATGTGTTACTATACTTACTGTAAAGTGCAGTGTGCGTTACTATACTGACTGTAAAGTGCCGCATGTGTTACTATACTGACTGTAAAGTGCAGCGTGCGTTACTATACTGACTGTAATGTGCAGCGTGACTTACTATACTGACTGTAAAGTGCCTCATGTGTTACTATACTGACTGTAAAGTGCCGCATGTGTTACTATACTGACTGTAAAGTGCAGTGTGCGTTACTATACTGAATGTAAAGTGCAGCGTGCGTTACTATACTGACTGTAAAGTGCCGCATGTGTTACTATACTGACTGTAAAATGCTGCATGTGTTACTATACTGACTGTAAAGTGCCGCATGTGTTACTATACTGACTGTAAAGTGCAGCGTGTGTTACTATACTGACTGTAAAGAGCAGCATGATTTACTATACTGACTGTAAAGTGCAGCGTGCGTTACTATACTGACTGTAAAGAGGAGCATGTGTTACTATACTGACTGTAAAGTGCCGCATGTGTTACTATACTGACTGTAAAGTGCCGCATGTGTTACTATACTGACTGTAAAGTGCTGCATGTGTTACTATACTGACTGTAAAGTGCAGCGTGCGTTACTATACTGACTGTAAAGTGCCGCATGTGTTACTATACTGACTGTAAAGTGCCGCATGTGTTACTATACTGACTGTAAAGTGCCGCGTGCGTTACTATACTGACTGTAAAGTGCCGCGTATGTTACTATACTGACTGTAAAGTGCCGCATGTGTTACTATACTGACTGTAAATAGCAGCATGTGTTACTATACTGACTGTAAAGTGCCGCATGTGTTACTATACTGACTGTAAAGTGCCGCATGTGTTACTGTACTGACTGTAAAGTGCAGCATGTGTTACTATACTGACTGTAAAGTGCCGCATGTGTTACTATACTGACTGTAAAGTGCAGCATGTGTTACTATACTGACTGTAAAGTGCAGCGTGCGTTACTATACTGACTGTAAAGTGCCGCATGTGTTACTATACTGACTGTAAAGTGCAGCATGTGTTACTATACTGACTGTAAAGTGCAGCGTGCGTTACTATACTGACTGTAAACTGCCGCATGTGTTACTATACTGACTGTAAAGTGCCGCATGTGTTACTATACTGACTGTAAAGTGCCGCATGTGTTACTATACTGACTGTAAAGTGAAGTGTGCGTTACTATACTGAATGTAAAGTGCAGCGTGCTTTACTATACTGACTGTAAAGAGCAGCATGTGTTACTATACTGACTGTAAAGTGCCGCATGTGTTACTATACTGACTGTAAAGAGCAGCGTGTGTTACTATACTGACTGTAAAGTGCCGCATGTGTTACTATACTGACTGTAAAGTGCCGCATGTGTTACTATACTGACTGTAAAGTGCCGCATGTGTTACTATACTGACTGTAAAGTGCCGCATGTGTTACTATACTGACTGTAAAGTGCAGTGTGCGTTACTATACTGAATGTAAAGTGCCGCATGTGTTACTATACTGACTGTAAAATGCCGCATGTGTTACTATACTGACTGTAAAGAGCAGCGTGCGTTACTATACTGACTGTAAAGTGCAGCGTGCGTTACTATACTGACTGTAAAGTGCAGCGTGCGTTACTATACTGACTGTAAAGTGCCGCGTATGTTACTATACTGACTGTAAAGTGCCGCATTTGTTACTATACTGACTGTAAAGTGCAGCGTGCGTTACTATACTGACTGTAAAGTGCCGCATGTGTTACTATACTGATTGTAAAGTGCCGCATGTGTTACTATACTGACTGTAAAGTGCCGCGTGCGTTACTATACTGACTGTAAAGTGCCGCGTATGTTACTATACTGACTGTAAAGTGCCGCATGTGTTACTATACTGATTGTAAAGTGCCGCATGTGTTACTATACTGACTGTAAAGTGCCGCGTGCGTTACTATACTGACTGTAAAGTGCCGCATGTGTTACTATACTGACTGTAAAGTGCAGCGTGCGTTACTATACTGACTGTAAAGTGCCGCATGTGTTACTATACTGACTGTAAAGTGCAGCGTGCGTTAGTATACTGACTGTAAAGTGCCGCATGTGTTACTATACTGACTGTAAAGTGAAGTGTGCGTTACTATACTGAATGTAAAGTGCAGCGTGCGTTACTATACTGACTGTAAAGAGAAGCATGTGCTACTATACTGACTGTAAAGTGCCGCATGTGTTACTATACTGACTGTAAAGTGCAGCATGTGTTACTATACTGACTGTAAAGTGCAGCGTGCATTACTATACTGACTGTAAAGTGCCGCATGTGTTACTATACTGTCTGTAAAGTGACGCATGTGTTACTATACTGACTGTAAAGTGCCGCATGTGTTACTATACTGACTGTAAAGTGAAGTGTGCGTTACTATACTGAATGTAAAGTGCAGCGTGCGTTACTATACTGACTGTAAAGAGCAGCATGTGTTACTATACTGACTGTAAAGTGCCGCATGTGTTACTGTACTGACTGTAAAGAGCAGCGTGTGTTACTATACTGACTGTAAAGTGCCGCATGTGTTACTATACTGACTGTAAAGTGCCGCATGTGTTACTATACTGACTGTAAAGTGCCGCATGTGTTACTATACTGACTGTAAAGTGCCGCATGTGTTACTATACTGACTGTAAAGTGCCGCATGTGTTACTATACTGACTGTAAAGTGCAGCGTGCGTTACTATACTGACTGTAAAGTGCCGCATGTGTTACTATACTGACTGTAAAGTGAAGTGTGCGTTACTATACTGAATGTAAAGTGCAGCGTGCGTTACTATACTGACTGTAAAGAGCAGCATGTGCTACTATACTGACTGTAAAGTGCCGCATGTGTTACTATAATGACTGTAAAGTGCAGCATGTGTTACTATACTGACTGTAAAGTGCAGCGTGCGTTACTATACTGACTGTAAAGTGCCGCATGTGTTACTATACTGTCTGTAAAGTGCCGCAT
Source organism: Rhinoderma darwinii (assembly GCF_050947455.1). NCBI lineage: Eukaryota > Metazoa > Chordata > Amphibia > Anura > Rhinodermatidae > Rhinoderma > Rhinoderma darwinii. The sequence continues at coordinate 671,871 of NW_027461967.1, read as the reverse complement.
GTGTTACTATACTGACTGTAAAGTGCCGCATGTGTTACTATACTGACTGTAAAGTGAAGTGTGCGTTACTATACTGAATGTAAAGTGCAGCGTGCGTTACTATACTGACTGTAAAGAGCAGCATGTGTTACTATACTGACTGTAAAGTGCCGCATGTGTTACTGTACTGACTGTAAAGAGCAGCGTGTGTTACTATACTGACTGTAAAGTGCCACATGTGTTACTATACTGACTGTAAAGTGCCGCATGTGTTACTATACTGACTGTAAAGTGCAGCATGTGTTACTATACTGACTGTAAAGTGCCGCATGTGTTACTATACTGACTGTAAAGTGCAGCGTGCGTTACTATACTGAATGTAAAGTGCCGCATGTGTTACTATACTGACTGTAAAGTGCAGCGTGCGTTACTATACTGACTGTAAAGTGCCGCATGTGTTACTATACTGACTGTAAAGTGCAGCATGTGTTACTATACTGACTGTAAAGTGCAGCGTGCGTTACTATACTGACTGTAAAGTGCCGCGTGTGTTACTATACTGACTGTAAAGTGCCGCGTGTGTTACTATACTGACTGTAAAGTGCCGCATGTGTTACTATACTGACTGTAAAGTGCCGCATGTGTTACTATACTGACTGTAAAGTGAAGTGTGCGTTACTATACTGAATGTAAAGTGCAGCGTGCGTTACTATACTGACTGTAAAGAGCAGCATGTGCTACTATACTGACTGTAAAGTGCCGCATGTGTTACTGTACTGACTGTAAAGAGCAGCGTGTGTTACTATACTGACTGTAAAGTGCCGCGTGTGTTACTATACTGACTGTAAAGTGCCGCATGTGTTACTATACTGACTGTAAAGTGCCGCATGTGTTACTATACTGACTGTAAAGTGCCGCATGTGTTACCATACTGACTGTAAAGTGCCGCATGTGTTACTATACTGACTGTAAAGTGCCGCATGTGTTACTATACTGACTGTAAAGTGCAGTGTGCGTTACTATACTGAATGTAAAGTTCAGCGTGCGTTACTATACTGACTGTAAAGTGCCGCATGTGTTACTATACTGACTGTAAAATGCTGCATGTGTTACTATACTGACTGTAAAGTGCCGCATGTGTTACTATACTGACTGTAAAGTGCAGCATGCTTTACTATACTGACTGTAAAGTGCAGCGTGCGTTACTATACTGACTGTAAAGTGCAGCGTGCGTTACTATACTGACTGTAAAGTGCCGCATGTGTTACTATACTGTCTGTAAAGTGCCGCATGTGTTACTATACTGACTGTAAAGTGCCGCATGTGTTACTATACTGACTGTAAAGTGAAGTGTGCGTTACTATACTGAATGTAAAGTGCAGCGTGCGTTACTATACTGACTGTAAAGAGCAGCATGTGTTACTATACTGACTGTAAAGTGCCGCATGTGTTACTGTACTGACTGTAAAGAGCAGCGTGTGTTACTATACTGACTGTAAAGTGCCGCATGTGTTACTATACTGACTGTAAAGTGCCGCATGTGTTACTATACTGACTGTAAAGTGCAGTGTGCGTTACTATACTGAATGTAAAGTGCAGTGTGCGTTACTATACTGACTGTAAAGTGCCGCATGTGTTACTATACTGACTGTAAAATGCCGCATGTGTTACTATACTGACTGTAAAGAGCAGCGTGCGTTACTATACTGACTGTAAAGTGCAGCGTGCGTTACTATACTGACTGTAAAGTGCAGCGTGCGTTACTATACTGACTGTAAAGTGCCGCGTATGTTACTATACTGACTGTAAAGTGCCGCATTTGTTACTATACTGACTGTAAAGTGCAGCGTGCGTTACTATACTGACTGTAAAGTGCCGCATGTGTTACTATACTGATTGTAAAGTGCCGCATGTGTTACTATACTGACTGTAAAGTGCCGCGTGCGTTACTATACTGACTGTAAAGTGCCGCGTATGTTACTATACTGACTGTAAAGTGCCGCATGTGTTACTATACTGACTGTAAATAGCAGCATGTGTTACTATACTGACTGTAAAGTGCCGCATGTGTTACTATACTGACTGTAAAGTGCCGCATGTGTTACTGTACTGACTGTAAAGTGCAGCATGTGTTACTATACTGACTGTAAAGTGCCGCATGTGTTACTATACTGACTGTAAAGTGCAGCATGTGTTACTATACTGACTGTAAAGTGCAGCGTGCGTTACTATACTGACTGTAAAGTGCCGCATGTGTTACTATACTGACTGTAAAGTGCCGCATGTGTTACTATACTGACTGTAAAGTGCCGCATGTGTTACTATACTGACTGTAAAGTGAAGTGTGCGTTACTATACTGAATGTAAAGTGCAGTGTGCGTTACTATACTGACTGTAAAGAGCAGCATGTGTTACTATACTGACTGTAAAGTGCCGCATGTGTTACTATACTGACTGTAAAGTGCAGCATGTGTTACTATACTGACTGTAAAGTGCAGCGTGCGTTACTATACTGACTGTAAAGTGCCGCATTTGTTACTATACTGACTGTAAAGTGCCGCATGTGTTACTATACTGACTGTAAAGTGCCGCATGTGTTACTATACTGACTGTAAAGTGAAGTGTGCGTTACTATACTGAATGTAAAGTGCAGCGTGCGTTACTATACTGACTGTAAAGAGCAGCATGTGTTACTATACTGACTGTAAAGTGCCGCATGTGTTACTATACTGACTGTAAAGAGCAGCGTGTGTTACTATACTGACTGTAAAGTGCCGCATGTGTTACTATACTGACTGTAAAGTGCCGCATGTGTTACTATACTGACTGTAAAGTGCCGCATGTGTTACTATACTGACTGTAAAGTGCCGCATGTGTTACTATACTGACTGTAAAGTGCCGCATGTGTTACTATACTGACTGTAAAGTGCAGTGTGCGTTACTATACTGAATGTAAAGTGCAGCGTGCGTTACTATATTGACTGTAAAGTGCCGCATGTGTTACTATACTGACTGTAAAATGCCGCATGTGTTACTATACTGACTGTAAAGTGCAGCGTGCTTTACTATACTGACTGTAAAGTGCAGCGTGCGTTACTATACTGACTGTAAAGTGCCGCGTGCATTACTATACTGACTGTAAAGTGCCGCGTACGTTACTATACTGACTGTAAAGTGCCGCATGTGTTACTATACTGACTGTAAAGTGCAGCGTGCGTTACTATACTGACTGTAAAGTGCCGCATGTGTTACTATACTGACTGTAAAGTGCCGCATGTGTTACTATACTGACTTTAAAGTGCCGCATGTGTAACTGTACTGACTGTAAAGTGCAGCATGTGTTACTATACTGACTGTAAAGTGCAGCGTGCATTACTATACTGACTGTAAAGAGCAGCATGTGTTACCATACTGACTGTAAAGTGCAGCGTGCGTTACTATACTGACTGTAAAGTGCCGCATGTGTTACTATACTAACTGTAAAGTGCCGCATGTGTTACTATACTGACTGTAAAGTGCAGCATGTGTTACTATACTGACTGTAAAGTGCAGCGTGCGTTACTATACTGACTGTAAAGTGCCGCATGTGTTACTATACTGACTGTAAAGTGCCGCGTATGTTACTATACTGACTGTAAAGTGACACATGTGTTACTATACTGACTTTAAAGTGCAGCGTGTGTTACTATACTGACTGTAAAGTGCCGCATGTGTTACTATACTGACTGTAAAGTGCCGCATGTGTTACTATACTGACTGTAAAGTGGCGCATGCGTTACTATACTGACTGTAAAGTGCTGCATGTGTTACTATACTGACTGTAAAGTGCCGCATGTGTTACTATACTGACTGTAAAGTGCAGTTTGCGTTACTATACTGAATGTAAAGTGCAGCGTGCGTTACTATACTGACTGTAAAGTGCCGCATGTGTTACTATACTGACTGTAAAATGCCGCATGTGTTACTATACTGACTATAAAGTGCCGCATGTGTTACTATACTGACTGTAAAGTGCAGCGTGCTTTACTATACTGACTGTAAAGTGCAGCGTGCGTTACTATACTGACTGTAAAGTGCCGCATGTATTACTATACTGACTGTAAAGTGCCGCATGTGTTACTATACTGACTGTAAAGTGCCGCATGTGTTACTATACTGACTGTAAAGTGCCACATGTGTTACTATACTGACTGTAAAGTGCAGCGTGCGTTACTATACTGACTGTAAAGTGCAGCATGTGTTACTATACTGACTGTAAAGTGCAGCATGTGTTACTATACTGACTGTAAAGTGCAGCATGTGTTACTATACTGACTGTAAAGTGCTGCATGTGTTACTATACTGACTGTAAAGTGCCGCATGTGTTACTATACTGACTGTAAAGTGCCGCATGCGTTACTATACTGACTGTAAAGTGCAGCGTGCGTTACTATACTGACTGTAAAGTGCCGCATGTGTTACTATACTGACTGTAAAGTGCAGCATGTGTTACTATACTGACTGTAAAGTGCAGCGTGCGTTACTATACTGACTGTAAAGAGCCGCATGTGTTACTATACTGACTGTAAAGTGCCGCATGTATTACTATACTGACTGTAAAGTGCAGCATGTGTTACTATACTGACTGTAAAGTGCAGCATATGTTACTATACTGACTGTAAAGTGCAGCATGTGTTACTATACTGACTGTAAAGTGCAGCGTGCGTTACTATACTGACATGTGTTACTATACTGACTGTAAAGTGCAGCATGCGTTACTATACTGACTGTAAAGAGCAGCGTGTGTTACTATACTGACTGTAAAAGTCCAGCTGGCGTTACTATACTGACTGTAAAGTGCCGCGTGTGTTACTATACTGACTGTAAAGTGACGCATGTGTTACTATACTGACTGTAAAGTGCAGCATGTGTTACTATACTGACTGTAAAGTGCATCGTGCGTTACTATACTGACTGTAAAGTGACGCATGTGTTACTATACTGACTGTAAAGTGCCGCATGTGTTACTATACTGACTGTAAAGTGCAGCATGTGTTACTATACTGACTGTAAAGTGCAGCATGTGTTACTATACTGACTGTAACATGCCGCATGTGTTACTATACTGACTGTAAAGTGCCGCATGCATTACTATACTGACTGTAAAGTGCCGCATGTGTTACTATACTGACTGTAAAGTGCAGCATGTGTTACTATACTGACTGTAAAGTGCTGCATGTGTTACTATACTGACTGTAAAGTGCAGCAGGCGTTACTATACTGATTGTAAAGTGCAGCGTGTGTTACTATACTGACTGTAAAGTGCAGCATGTGTTACTATACTGACTGTAAAGTGCAGCATGTGTTACTATACTGACTGTAACATGCCGCATGTGTTACTATACTGACTGTAAAGTGCCGCATGCATTACTATACTGACTGTAAAGTGCCGCATGTGTTACTATACTGACTGTAAAGTGCAGCAGGCGTTACTATACTGACTGTAAAGTGCCGCATGTGTTACTATACTGACTGTAAAGAGCAGCATGTGTTACTATACTGACCGTAAAGTGCAGCATGTGTTACTATACTGACTGTAAAGTGCAGCAGGCGTTACTATACTGACTGTAAAGTGCAGCATGTGTTACTATACTGACTGTAAAGTGCAGCGTGTGTTACTATACTGACTGTAAATTGCCGCATGTGTTACTATACTGACTGTAAAGTGCCGCATGTGTTACTATACTGACTGTAAAGTGCCGCATGTGTTACTGTACTGACTGTAAAGTGCAGCATGTGTTACTATACTGACTGTAAAGTGCCGCATGTGTTACTATACTGACTGTAAAGTGCCGCATGTGTTACTATACTGACTGTAAAATGCAGCATGTGTTACTATACTGACTGTAAAGTGCAGCGTGCATTATTATACTGACTGTAAAGTGCCGCTGTGTGACTATACTGACTGTAAAGTGCAGCATGTGTTACTATACTGACTGTAAAGTGCAGCGTGCGTTACTATACTGACTGTAAAGTGCCGCATGTGTTACTATACTGACTGTAAAGTGCCGCATGTGTTACTATACTGACTGTAAAGTGAAGTGTGCGTTACTATACTGAATGTAAAGTGCAGTGTGCGTTACTATACTGACTGTAAAGTGCCGCATGTGTTACTATACTGACTAAAGTGCCGCATGTGTTACTATACTGACTGTAAAGTGCCGCATGTGTTACTATACTGACTGTAAAGTGCAGTGTGCGTTACTATACTGAATGTAAAGTGCAGTGTGCGTTACTATACTGACTGTAAAGTGCCGCATGTGTTACTATACTGACTGTAAAATGCTGCATGTGTTACTATACTGACTGTAAAGAGCAGCGTGCGTTACTATACTGACTGTAAAGTGCAGCGTGCGTTACTATACTGACTGTAAAGTGCAGCGTGCGTTACTATACTGACTGTAAAGTGCCGCGTATGTTACTATACTGACTGTAAAGTGCCGCATTTGTTACTATACTGACTGTAAAGTGCAGCGTGCGTTACTATACTGACTGTAAAGTGCCGCATGTGTTACTATACTGATTGTAAAGTGCCGCATGTGTTACTATACTGACTGTAAAGTGCCGCGTGCGTTACTATACTGACTGTAAAGTGCCGCGTATGTTACTATACTGACTGTAAAGTGCCGCATGTGTTACTATACTGACTGTAAATAGCAGCATGTGTTACTATACTGACTGTAAAGTGCCGCATGTGTTACTATACTGACTGTAAAGTGCCGCATGTGTTACTGTACTGACTGTAAAGTGCAGCATGTGTTACTATACTGACTGTAAAGTGCCGCATGTGTTACTATACTGACTGTAAAGTGCAGCATGTGTTACTATACTGACTGTAAAGTGCAGCGTGCGTTACTATACTGACTGTAAAGTGCCGCATGTGTTACTATACTGACTGTAAAGTGCCGCATGTGTTACTATACTGACTGTAAAGTGCCGCATGTGTTACTATACTGACTGTAAAGTGAAGTGTGCGTTACTATACTGACTGTAAAGTGCAGCGTGCGTTACTATACTGACTGTAAAGAGCAGCATGTGTTACTATACTGACTGTAAAGTGCCGCATGTGTTACTATACTGACTGTAAAGAGCAGCGTGTGTTACTATACTGACTGTAAAGTGCCGCATGTGTTACTATACTGACTGTAAAGTGCCGCATGTGTTACTATACTGACTGTAAAGTGCCGCATGTGTTACTATACTGACTGTAAAGTGCCGCATGTGTTACTATACTGACTGTAAAGTGCAGTGTGCGTTACTATACTGAATGTAAAGTGCAGCGTGCGTTACTATATTGACTGTAAAGTGCCGCATGTGTTACTATACTGACTGTAAAATGCCGCATGTGTTACTATACTGACTGTAAAGTGCAGCGTGCTTTACTATACTGACTGTAAAGTGCAGCGTGCGTTACTATACTGACTGTAAAGTGCCGCATGTGTTACTGTACTGACTGTAAAGTGCAGCATGTGTTACTATACTGACTGTAAAGTGCCGCATGTGTTACTATACTGACTGTAAAGTGCCGCATGTGTTACTATACTGACTGTAAAATGCAGCATGTGTTACTATACTGACTGTAAAGTGCAGCGTGCATTATTATACTGACTGTAAAGTGCCGCTGTGTGACTATACTGACTGTAAAGTGCAGCATGTGTTACTATACTGACTGTAAAGTGCAGCGTGCGTTACTATACTGACTGTAAAGTGCAGCGTGCTTTACTATACTGACTGTAAAGTGCAGCGTGCGTTACTATACTGACTGTAAAGTGCAGCATGTGTTACTATACTGACTGTAAAGTGCCGCATGTGTTACTGTACTGACTGTAAAGTGCAGCATGTGTTACTATACTGACTGTAAAGTGCCGCATGTGTTACTATACTGACTGTAAAGTGCCGCATGTGTTACTATACTGACTGTAAAATGCAGCATGTGTTACTATACTGACTGTAAAGTGCAGCGTGCATTATTATACTGACTGTAAAGTGCCGCTGTGTGACTATACTGACTGTAAAGTGCAGCATGTGTTACTATACTGACTGTAAAGTGCAGCGTGCGTTACTATACTGACTGTAAAGTGCAGCGTGCTTTACTATACTGACTGTAAAGTGCAGCGTGCGTTACTATACTGACTGTAAAGTGCAGCGTGCGTTACTATACTGACTGTAAAGTGCCGCGTACGTTACTATACTGACTGTAAAGTGCCGCATGTGTTACTATACTGACTGTAAAGTGCAGCGTGCGTTACTATACTGACTGTAAAGTGCCGCATGTGTTACTATACTGACTGTAAAGTGCCGCATGTGTTACTATACTGACTTTAAAGTGCCGCATGTGTAACTGTACTGACTGTAAAGTGCAGCATGTGTTACTATACTGACTGTAAAGTGCAGCGTGCATTACTATACTGACTGTAAAGAGCAGCATGTGTTACCATACTGACTGTAAAGTGCAGCGTGCGTTACTATACTGACTGTAAAGTGCCGCATGTGTTACTATACTAACTGTAAAGTGCCGCATGTGTTACTATACTGACTGTAAAGTGCAGCATGTGTTACTATACTGACTGTAAAGTGCAGCGTGCGTTACTATACTGACTGTAAAGTGCCGCATGTGTTACTATACTGACTGTAAAGTGCCGCGTATGTTACTATACTGACTGTAAAGTGACGCATGTGTTACTATACTGACTTTAAAGTGCAGCGTGTGTTACTATACTGACTGTAAAGTGCCGCATGTGTTACTATACTGACTGTAAAGTGCCGCATGTGTTACTATACTGACTGTAAAGTGGCGCATGCGTTACTATACTGACTGTAAAGTGCTGCATGTGTTACTATACTGACTGTAAAGTGCCGCATGTGTTACTATACTGACTGTAAAGTGCAGTTTGCGTTACTATACTGAATGTAAAGTGCAGCGTGCGTTACTATACTGACTGTAAAGTGCCGCATGTGTTACTATACTGACTGTAAAATGCCGCATGTGTTACTATACTGACTATAAAGTGCCGCATGTGTTACTATACTGACTGTAAAGTGCAGCGTGCTTTACTATACTGACTGTAAAGTGCAGCGTGCGTTACTATACTGACTGTAAAGTGCCGCATGCATTACTATACTGACTGTAAAGTGCCGCATGTGTTACTATACTGACTGTAAAGTGCCGCATGTGTTACTATACTGACTGTAAAGTGCCACATGTGTTACTATACTGACTGTAAAGTGCAGCGTGCGTTACTATACTGACTGTAAAGTGCAGCATGTGTTACTATACTGACTGTAAAGTGCAGCATGTGTTACTATACTGACTGTAAAGTGCAGCATGTGTTACTATACTGACTGTAAAGTGCTGCATGTGTTACTATACTGACTGTAAAGTGCCGCATGTGTTACTATACTGACTGTAAAGTGCCGCATGCGTTACTATACTGACTGTAAAGTGCAGCGTGCGTTACTATACTGACTGTAAAGTGCCGCATGTGTTACTATACTGACTGTAAAGTGCAGCATGTGTTACTATACTGACTGTAAAGTGCAGCGTGCGTTACTATACTGACTGTAAAGAGCCGCATGTGTTACTATACTGACTGTAAAGTGCCGCATGTGTTACTATACTGACTGTAAAGTGCAGCATGTGTTACTATACTGACTGTAAAGTGCAGCATATGTTACTATACTGACTGTAAAGTGCAGCATGTGTTACTATACTGACTGTAAAGTGCAGCGTGCGTTACTATACTGACATGTGTTACTATACTGACTGTAAAGTGCAGCATGCGTTACTATACTGACTGTAAAGAGCAGCGTGTGTTACTATACTGACTGTAAAAGTCCAGCTGGCGTTACTATACTGACTGTAAAGTGCCGCGTGTGTTACTATACTGACTGTAAAGTGACGCATGTGTTACTATACTGACTGTAAAGTGCAGCATGTGTTACTATACTGACTGTAAAGTGCATCGTGCGTTACTATACTGACTGTAAAGTGCAGCAGGCGTTACTATACTGACTGTAAAGTGCCGCATGTGTTACTATACTGACTGTAAAGTGCAGCATGTGTTACTATACTGACTGTAACGTGCCGCATGTGTTACTATACTGACTGTAAAGTGCCGCATGCATTACTATACTGACTGTAAAGTGCCGCATGTGTTACTATACTGACTGTAAAGTGCAGCATGTGTTACTATACTGACTGTAAAGTGCCGCATGTGTTACTATACTGACTGTAAAGTGCAGCAGGCGTTACTATACTGATTGTAAAGTGCAGCAGGCGTTACTATACTGACTGTAAAGTGCTGCATGTGTTACTATACTGACTGTAAAGTGCAGCATGTGTTACTATACTGACTGTAAATTGCCGCATGTGTTACTATACTGACTGTAAAGTGCCGCATGTGTTACTATACTGACTGTAAAGTGCAGCATGTGTTACTATACTGACTGTAAAGTGCAGCAGGCGTTACTATACTGACTGTAAAGTGCAGCATGTGTTACTATACTGACTGTAAAGTGCAGCGTGTGTTACTATACTGACTGTAAATTGCCGCATGTGTTACTATACTGACTGTAAAGTGCCGCATGTGTTACTATACTGACTGTAAAGTGCCGCATGTGTTACTGTACTGACTGTAAAGTGCAGCATGTGTTACTATACTGACTGTAAAGTGCCGCATGTGTTACTATACTGACTGTAAAGTGCCGCATGTGTTACTATACTGACTGTAAAATGCAGCATGTGTTACTATACTGACTGTAAAGTGCAGCGTGCGTTATTATACTGACTGTAAAGTGCCGCATGTGTTACTATACTGACTGTAAAGTGCAGCATGTGTTACTATACTGACTGTAAAGTGCAGCGTGCGTTACTATACTGACTGTAAAGTGCCGCATGTGTTACTATACTGACTGTAAAGTGCCGCATGTGTTACTATACTGACTGTAAAGTGCCGCATGTGTTACTATACTGACTGTAAAGTGCCGCATGTGTTACTATACTGACTGTAAAGAGCAGCGTGTGTTACTATACTGACTGTAAAGTGCCGCATGTGTTACTATACTGACTGTAAAGTGCCGCATGTGTTACTATACTGACTAAAGTGCCGCATGTGTTACTATACTGACTGTAAAGTGCCGCATGTGTTACTATACTGACTGTAAAGTGCAGTGTGCGTTACTATACTGAATGTAAAGTGCAGCGTGCGTTACTATACTGACTGTAAAGTGCCGCATGTGTTACTATACTGACTGTAAAATGCCGCATGTGTTACTATACTGACTGTAAAGAGCAGCGTGCGTTACTATACTGACTGTAAAGTGCAGCGTGCGTTACTATACTGACTGTAAAGTGCAGCGTGCGTTACTATACTGACTGTAAAGTGCCGCTTATGTTACTATACTGACTGTAAAGTGCCGCATTTGTTACTATACTGACTGTAAAGTGCAGCGTGCGTTACTATACTGACTGTAAAGTGCCGCATGTGTTACTATACTGATTGTAAAGTGCCGCATGTGTTACTATACTGACTGTAAAGTGCCGCGTGCGTTACTATACTGACTGTAAAGTGCCGCGTATGTTACTATACTGACTGTAACGTGCCGCATGTGTTACTGTACTGACTGTAAAGTGCAGCATGTGTTACTATACTGACTGTAAAGTGCCGCATATGTTACTATACTGACTGTAAAGTGCCGCATGTGTTACTGTACTGACTGTAAAGTGCAGCATGTGTTACTATACTGACTGTAAAGTGCCGCATGTGTTACTATACTGACTGTAAAGTGCAGCATGTGTTACTATACTGACTGTAAAGTGCAGCGTGCGTTACTATACTGACTGTAAAGTGCCGCATGTGTTACTATACTGACTGTAAAGTGCAGCATGTGTTACTATACTGACTGTAAAGTGCAGCGTGCGTTACTATACTGACTGTAAAGTGCCGCATGTGTTACTATACTGACTGTAAAGTGCCGCATGTGTTACTATACTGACTGTAAAGTGCCGCATGTGTTACTATACTGACTGTAAAGTGAAGTGTGCGTTACCATACTGAATGTAAAGTGCAGCGTGCGTTACTATACTGACTGTAAAGAGCAGCATGTGTTACTATACTGACTGTAAAGTGCCGCATGTGTTACTATACTGACTGTAAAGTGCTGCATGTGTTACTATACTGACTGTAAAGTGCCGCATGTGTTACTATACTGACTGTAAAGTGCCGCATGCGTTACTATACTGACTGTAAAGTGCAGCGTGCGTTACTATACTGACTGTAAAGTGCCGCATGTGTTACTATACTGACTGTAAAGTGCAGCATGTGTTACTATACTGACTGTAAAGTGCAGCGTGCGTTACTATACTGACTGTAAAGAGCCGCATGTGTTACTATACTGACTGTAAAGTGCCGCATGTGTTACTATACTGACTGTAAAGTGCAGCATGTGTTACTATACTGACTGTAAAGTGCAGCATATGTTACTATACTGACTGTAAAGTGCAGCATGTGTTACTATACTGACTGTAAAGTGCAGCGTGCGTTACTATACTGACATGTGTTACTATACTGACTGTAAAGTGCAGCATGCGTTACTATACTGACTGTAAAGAGCAGCGTGTGTTACTATACTGACTGTAAAAGTCCAGCTGGCGTTACTATACTGACTGTAAAGTGCCGCGTGTGTTACTATACTGACTGTAAAGTGACACATGTGTTACTATACTGACTGTAAAGTGCAGCATGTGTTACTATACTGACTGTAAAGTGCATCGTGCGTTACTATACTGACTGTAAAGTGCAGCAGGCGTTACTATACTGACTGTAAAGTGCCGCATGTGTTACTATACTGACTGTAAAGTGCAGCATGTGTTACTATACTGACTGTAACGTGCCGCATGTGTTACTATACTGACTGTAAAGTGCCGCATGCATTACTATACTGACTGTAAAGTGCCGCATGTGTTACTATACTGACTTTAAAGTGCAGCATGTGTTACTATACTGACTGTAAAGTGCCGCATGTGTTACTATACTGACTGTAAAGTGCAGCAGGCGTTACTATACTGATTGTAAAGTGCAGCAGGCGTTACTATACTGACTGTAAAGTGCCGCATGTGTTACTATACTGACTGTAAAGTGCAGCATGTGTTACTATACTGACCGTAAAGTGCAGCATGTGTTACTATACTGACTGTAAAGTGCAGCAGGCGTTACTATACTGACTGTAAAGTGCAGCATGTGTTACTATACTGACTGTAAAGTGCAGCGTGTGTTACTATACTGACTGTAAATTGCCGCATGTGTTACTATACTGACTGTAAAGTGCCGCATGTGTTACTATACTGACTGTAAAGTGCCGCATGTGTTACTGTACTGACTGTAAAGTGCAGCATGTGTTACTATACTGACTGTAAAGTGCCGCATGTGTTACTATACTGACTGTAAAGTGCCGCATGTGTTACTATACTGACTGTAAAATGCAGCATTTGTTACTATACTGACTGTAAAGTGCAGCGTGCGTTATTATACTGACTGTAAAGTGCCGCATGTGTTACTATACTGACTGTAAAGTGCAGCATGTGTTACTATACTGACTGTAAAGTGCAGCGTGCGTTACTATACTGACTGTAAAGTGCCGCATGTGTTACTATACTGACTGTAAAGTGCCGCATGTGTTACTATACTGACTGTAAAGTGCCGCATGTGTTACTATACTGACTGTAAAGTGCCGCATGTGTTACTATACTGACTGTAAAGAGCAGCGTGTGTTACTATACTGACTGTAAAGTGCCGCATGTGTTACTATACTGACTGTAAAGTGCCGCATGTGTTACTCTACTGACTAAAGTGCCGCATGTGTTACTATACTGACTGTAAAGTGCCGCATGTGTTACTATACTGACTGTAAAGTGCAGTGTGCGTTACTATACTGAATGTAAAGTGCAGCGTGCGTTACTATACTGACTGTAAAGTGCCGCATGTGTTACTATACTGACTGTAAAATGCCGCATGTGTTACTATACTGACTGTAAAGTGCAGCGTGCGTTACTATACTGACTGTAAAGTGCAGCGTGCGTTACTATACTGACTGTAAAGTGTCGCGTATGTTACTATACTGACTGTAAAGTGCCGCATTTGTTACTATACTGACTGTAAAGTGCAGCGTGCGTTACTATACTGACTGTAAAGTGCCGCATGTGTTACTATACTGATTGTAAAGTGCCGCATGTGTTACTATACTGACTGTAAAGTGCCGCGTGCGTTACTATACTGACTGTAAAGTGCCGCGTATGTTACTATACTGACTGTAAAGTGCCGCATGTGTTACTATACTGACTGTAAATAGCAGCATGTGTTACTATACTGACTGTAAAGTGCCGCATGTGTTACTATACTGACTGTAAAGTGCCGCATGTGTTACTGTACTGACTGTAAAGTGCAGCATGTGTTACTATACTGACTGTAAAGTGCCGCATGTGTTACTATACTGACTGTAAAGTGCAGCATGTGTTACTATACTGACTGTAAAGTGCAGCGTGCGTTACTATACTGACTGTAAAGTGCCGCATGTGTTACTATACTGACTGTAAAGTGCAGCATGTGTTACTATACTGATTGTAAAGTGCAGCGTGCGTTACTATACTGACTGTAAAGTGCCGCATGTGTTACTATACTGACTGTAAAGTGCCGCATGTGTTACTATACTGACTGTAAAGTGCCGCATGTGTTACTATACTGACTGTAAAGTGAAGTGTGCGTTACTATACTGAATGTAAAGTGCAGCGTGCGTTACTATACTGACTGTAAAGAGCAGCATGTGTTACTATACTGACTGTAAAGTGCCGCATGTGTTACTATACTGACTGTAAAGTGCAGCATGTGTTACTATACTGACTGTAAAGTGCAGCGTGCGTTACTATACTGACTGTAAAGTGCCGCATTTGTTACTATACTGACTGTAAAGTGCCGCATGTGTTACTATACTGACTGTAAAGTGCCGCATGTGTTACTATACTGACTGTAAAGTGAAGTGTGCGTTACTATACTGAATGTAAAGTGCAGCGTGCGTTACTATACTGACTGTAAAGAGCAGCATGTGTTACTATACTGACTGTAAAGTGCCGCATGTGTTACTATACTGACTGTAAAGTGCAGTGTGCGTTACTATACTGAATGTAAAGTGCAGCGTGCGTTACTATACTGACTGTAAAGTGCCGCATGTGTTACTATACTGACTGTAAAATGCTGCATGTGTTACTATACTGACTGTAAAGTGCCGCATGTGTTACTATACTGACTGTAAAGTGCAGCGTGCTTTACTATGCTGACTGTAAAGTGCAGCGTGCGTTACTATACTGACTGTAAAGTGCAGCATGCGTTACTATACTGACTGTAAAGTGCCGCGTACGTTACTATACTGACTGTAAAGTGCCGCATGTGTTACTATACTGACTGTAAAGTGCAGCGTGCGTTACTATACTGACTGTAAAGTGCAGCATGTGTTACTATACTGACTGTAAAGTGCCGCATGTGTTATTATACTGACTGTAAAGTGCAGCATGCGTTACTATACTGACTGTAAAGTGCCGCGTATGTTACTATACTGACTGTAAAGTGACGCATGTGTTACTATACTGACTTTAAAGTGCAGCGTGTGTTACTATACTGACTGTAAAGTGCCGCATGTGTTACTATACTGACTGTAAAGTGCCGCATGTGTTACTATACTGACTGTAAAGTGGAGCATGCGTTACTATACTGACTGTAAAGTGCCGCATGTGTTACTATACAGACTGTAAAGTGCAGTGTGCGTTACTATACTGAATGTAAAGTGCAGCGTGCGTTACTATACTGACTGTAAAGTGCCGCATGTGTTACTATACTGACTGTAAAATGCCGCATGTGTTACTATACTGACTGTAAAGTGCCGCATGTGTTACTATACTGACTGTAAAGTGCAGCGTGCTTTACTATACTGACTGTAAAGTGCAGCGTGCGTTACTATACTGACTGTAAAGTGCCGCATGTATTACTATACTGACTGTAAAGTGCAGCATGTGTTACTATACTGACCGTAAAGTGCAGCATGTGTTACTATACTGACTGTAAAGTGCAGCAGGCGTTACTATACTGACTGTAAAGTGCAGCATGTGTTACTATACTGACTGTAAAGTGCAGCGTGCGTTACTATACTGACTGTAAAGTGCCGCATGTGTTACTATACTGACTGTAAAGTGCCGCATGTGTTACTATACTGACTGTAAATAGCAGCATGTGTTACTATACTGACTGTAAAGTGCCGCATGTGTTACTATACTGACTGTAAAGTGACGCATGTGTTACTATACTGACTGTAAAGTGCCGCATGTGTTACTATACTGACTGTAAAGTGCAGTGTGCGTTACTATACTGAATGTAAAGTGCAGCGTGCGTTACTATACTGACTGTAAAGTGCCGCATGTGTTACTATACTGACTGTAAAGTGCCGCATGTGTTACTATACTGACTGTAAAGTGCCGCATGTGTTACTATACTGACTGTAAAGTGCAGCGTGCGTTACTATACTGACTGTAAAGTGCAGCATGCATTACTATACTGACTGTAAAGTGCCGCATGTGTTACTATACTGACTGTAAAGTGCTGCATGTGTTACTATACTGACTGTAAAGTGCCGCATGTGTTACTATACTGACTGTAAAGTGCAGCGTGTGTTACTATACTGACTGTAAAGAGCAGCATGTGTTACTATACTGACTGTAAAGTGCAGCGTGTGTTACTATACTGACTGTAAAGAGCAGCGTGTGTTACTATACTGACTGTAAAGTGCAGCGTGCGTTACTATACTGACTGTAAAGTGCAGCGTGTGTTACTATACTGACTGTAAAGTGCAGCGTGCGTTACTATACTGACTGTAAAGTGCCGCGTGTGTTACTATACTGACTGTAAAGTGCAGCGTGCATTACTATACTGACTGTAAAGTGCCGCATGTGTTACTATACTGACTGTAAAGTGGCGCATGTGTTACTATACTGACTGTAAAGTGCAGTGTGCGTTACTATACTGAATGTAAAGTGCAGCGTGCGTTACTATACTGACTGTAAAGTGCTGCATGTGTTACTATACTGACTGTAAAATGCAGCATGTGTTACTATACTGACTGTAAAGTGCCGCATGTGTTACTATACTGACTGTAAAGTGCAGCGTGTGTTACTATACTGACTGTAAAGAGCAGCATGATTTACTATACTGACTGTAAAGTGCAGCGTGCGTTACTATACTGACTGTAAAGAGGAGCATGCGTTACTATACTGACTGTAAAGTGCCGCATGTGTTACTATACTGACTGTAAAGTGCCGCATGTGTTACTATACTGACTGTAAAGTGCTGCATGTGTTACTATACTGACTGTAAAGTGCAGCGTGCGTTACTATACTGACTGTAAAGTGCAGCGTGCGTTACTATACTGACTGTAAAGTGCAGCGTGCGTTACTATTCTGACTGTAAAGTGCAGCGTGCGTTACTATACTGACTGTAAAGTGCAGCGTGCGTTACTATACTGACTGTAAAGTGCCGCATGTGTTACTATACTGACTGTAAAGTGCCGCATGTGTTACTATACTGACTGTAAATAGCAGCATGTGTTACTATACTGACTGTAAAGTGCCGCATGTGTTACTATACTGACTGTAAAGTGCTGCATGTGTTACTGTACTGACTGTAAAGTGCAGCATGTGTTACTATACTGACTGTAAAGTGCAGCGTGCGTTACTATACTGACTGTAAAGTGCCGCATGTGTTACTATACTGACTGTAAAGTGCCGCATGTGTTACTATACTGACTGTAAATAGCAGCATGTGTTACTATACTGACTGTAAAGTGCCGCATGTGTTACTATACTGACTGTAAAGTGCCGCATGTGTTACTGTACTGACTGTAAAGTGCAGCATGTGTTACTATACTGACTGTAAAGTGCCGCATGTGTTACTATACTGACTGTAAAGTGCCGCATGTGTTACTATACTGACTGTAAAGTGCAGCGTGCGTTACTATACTGACTGTAAAGTGCAGCATGTGTTACTATACTGACTGTAAAGTGCAGCATGTGTTACTATACTGACTGTAAAGTGCCGCATGTGTTACTATACTGACTGTAAAGTGCCGCATGTGTTACTATACTGACTGTAAAGTGCCGCATGTGTTACTATACTGACTGTAAAGTGCAGCGTGCGTTACTATACTGACTGTAAAGTGCAGCGTGCGTTACTATACTGACTGTAAAGTGCCGCATGTGTTACTATACTGACTGTAAAGTGCAGCATGTGTTACTATACTGACTGTAAAGTGCAGCGTGCGTTACTATACTGACTGTAAAGAGCCGCATGTGTTACTATACTGACTGTAAAGTGCCGCATGTGTTACTATACTGACTGTAAAGTGCAGCGTGCGTTACTATACTGACTGTAAAGTGCAGCGTGCGTTACTATACTGACTGTAAAGTGCCGCATGTGTTACTATACTGACTGTAAAGTGACGCATGTGTTACTATACTGACTGTAAAGTGCCGCATGTGTTACTATACTGACTGTAAAGTGCAGTGTGCGTTACTATACTGAATGTAAAGTGCAGCGTGCGTTACTATACTGACTGTAAAGTGCCGCATGTGTTACTATACTGACTGTAAAATGCCGCATGTGTTACTATACTGACTGTAAAGTGCCGCATGTGTTACTATACTGACTGTAAAGAGCAGCATGATTTACTATACTGACTGTAAAGTGCAGCGTGCGTTACTATACTGACTGTAAAGAGGAGCATGCGTTGCATCACTTTACAGTCAGTATAGTAACGCATGCTCCTCTTTACAGTCAGTATAGTAACGCACGCTGCACTTTACAGTCAGTATAGTAACACATGCGGCACTTTACAGTCAGTATAGTAACACATGCGGCACTTTACAGTCAGTATAGTAACGCATGCTCCTCTTTACAGTCAGTATAGTAACGCACGCGGCACTTTACAGTCAATATAGTAACACATGCGGCACTTTACAGTCAGTATAGTAACACATGCGGCACTTTACAGTCAGTATAGTAACGCACGCTGCACTTTACAGTCAGTATAGTAACAAATGCGGCACTTTACAGTCAGTATAGTAACATACGCGGCACTTTACAGTCAGTATAGTAAAGCACGCTGCACTTTACAGTCAGTATAGTAACGCACGCTGCACTTTACAGTCAGTATAGTAACGCACGCTGCACTTTACAGTCAGTATAGTAACACATGCGGCACTTTACAGTCAGTATAGTAACACATGCGGCACTTTACAGTCAGTATAGTATGTGTTACTATACTGACTGTAAAGTGCCGCATGTGTTACTATACTGACTGTAAAGTGCAGCGTGCGTTACTATACTGACTGTAAAGTGCAGCGTGCGTTACTATACTGACTGTAAAGTGCAGCGTGCGTTACTATACTGACTGTAAAGTGCCGCGTATGTTACTATACTGACTGTAAAGTGCCGCATGTGTTACTATACTGACTGTAAAGTGGCGCGTGCGTTACTATACTGACTATAAAGTGCCGCGTATGTTACTATACTGACTGTAAAGTGCCGCATGTGTTACTATACTGACTGTAAATAGCAGCATGTGTTACTATACTGACTGTAAAGTGCCGCATGTGTTACTATACTGACTGTAAAGTGCCGCATGTGTTACTGTACTGACTGTAAAGTGCAGCATGTGTTACTATACTGACTGTAAAGTGCCGCATGTGTTACTATACTGACTGTAAAGTGCAGCATGTGTTACTATACTGACTGTAAAGTGCAGCGTGCGTTACTATACTGACTGTAAAGTGCTGCATGTGTTACTATACTGACTGTAAAGTGCAGCATGTGTTACTATACTGACTGTAAAGTGCAGCGTGCATTACTATACTGACTGTTAAGTGCCGCATGTGTTACTATACTGACTGTAAAGTGCAGCGTGCGTTACTATACTGACTGTAAAGTGCCGCATGTGTTACTATACTGACTGTAAAGTGCTGCATGTGTTACTATACTGACTGTAAAGTGCCGCATGTGTTACTATACTGACTGTAAAGTGAAGTGTGCGTTACTATACTGAATGTAAAGTGACGCATGTGTTACTGTACTGACTGTAAAGAGCAGCGTGTGTTACTATACTGACTGTAAAGTGCAGCGTGCGTTACTATACTGACTGTAAAGAGCAGCATGTGTTACTATACTGACTGTAAAGTGCAGCGTGCGTTACTATACTGACTGTAAAGTGGCGCATGTGTTACTATACTGACTGTAAAGTGCCGAATGTGTTACTATACTGACTGTAAAGTGCCGCATGTGTTACTATACTGACTGTAAAGTGCCGCATGTGTTACTATACTGAATGTAAAGTGCCGCATGTGTTACTATACTGACTGTAAAGTGCAGCGTGTGTTACTATACTGACTGTAAAGTGCAGCGTGCGTTACTATACTGACTGTAAAGTGCCGCATGTGTTACTATACTGACTGTAAAGTGACGCATGTGTTACTATACTGACTGTAAAGTGCAGTGTGCGTTACTATACTGAATGTGAAGTGCAGCGTGCATTACTATACTGACTGTAAAGTGACGCATGTGTTACTATACTGACTGTAAAGTGCCGCATGTGTTACTATACTGACTGTAAAGTGCAGTGTGCGTTACTATACTGAATGTAAAGTGCAGCGTGCGTTACTATACTGACTGTAAAGTGCCGCATGTGTTACTATACTGACTGTAAAGTGCCGCATGTGTTACTATACTGACTGTAAAGTGCCGCATGTGTTACTATACTGACTGTAAAGTGCAGCGTGCGTTACTATACTGACTGTAAAGTGCAGCATGCATTACTATACTGACTGTAAAGTGCCGCATGTGTTACTATACTGACTGTAAAGTGCTGCATGTGTTACTATACTGACTGTAAAGTGCCGCATGTGTTACTATACTGACTGTAAAGTGCAGCGTGTGTTACTATACTGACTGTAAAGAGCAGCATGTGTTACTATACTGACTGTAAAGTGCAGCGTGCGTTACTATACTGACTGTAAAGTGCAGCGTGTGTTACTATACTGACTGTAAAGTGCAGCGTGCGTTACTATACTGACTGTAAAGTGCCGCATGTGTTACTATACTGACTGTAAAGTGCAGCGTGCATTACTATACTGACTGTAAAGTGCCGCATGTGTTACTATACTGACTGTAAAGTGGCGCATGTGTTACTATACTGACTGTAAAGTGCAGTGTGCGTTACTATACTGAATGTAAAGTGCAGCGTGCGTTACTATACTGACTGTAAAGTGCTGCATGTGTTACTATACTGACTGTAAAATGCAGCATGTGTTACTATACTGACTGTAAAGTGCCGCATGTGTTACTATACTGACTGTAAAGTGCAGCGTGTGTTACTATACTGACTGTAAAGAGCAGCATGATTTACTATACTGACTGTAAAGTGCAGCGTGCGTTACTATACTGACTGTAAAGAGGAGCATGCGTTACTATACTGACTGTAAAGTGCCGCATGTGTTACTATACTGACTGTAAAGTGCCGCATGTGTTACTATACTGACTGTAAAGTGCTGCATGTGTTACTATACTGACTGTAAAGTGCAGCGTGCGTTACTATACTGACTGTAAAGTGCAGCGTGCGTTACTATACTGACTGTAAAGTGCAGCGTGCGTTACTATACTGACTGTAAAGTGCAGCGTGCGTTACTATACTGACTGTAAAGTGCAGCGTGCGTTACTATACTGACTGTAAAGTGCCGCATGTGTTACTATACTGACTGTAAAGTGCCGCATGTGTTACTATACTGACTGTAAATAGCAGCATGTGTTACTATACTGACTGTAAAGTGCCGCATGTGTTACTATACTGACTGTAAAGTGCCGCATGTGTTACTGTACTGACTGTAAAGTGCAGCATGTGTTACTATACTGACTGTAAAGTGCAGCGTGCATTACTATACTGACTGTAAAGTGCCGCATGTGTTACTATACTGACTGTAAAGTGCCGCATGTGTTACTATACTGACTGTAAATAGCAGCATGTGTTACTATACTGACTGTAAAGTGCCGCATGTGTTACTGTACTGACTGTAAAGTGCAGCATGTGTTACTATACTGACTGTAAAGTGCCGCATGTGTTACTATACTGACTGTAAAGTGCCGCATGTGTTACTATACTGACTGTAAAGTGCAGCGTGCGTTACTATACTGACTGTAAAGTGCAGCATGTGTTACTATACTGACTGTAAAGTGCAGCATGTGTTACTATACTGACTGTAAAGTGCCGCATGTGTTACTATACTGACTGTAAAGTGCCGCATGTGTTACTATACTGACTGTAAAGTGCCGCATGTGTTACTATACTGACTGTAAAGTGCAGCGTGCGTTACTATACTGACTGTAAAGTGCAGCGTGCGTTACTATACTGACTGTAAAGTGCAGCGTGCGTTACTATACTGACTGTAAAGTGCCGCATGTGTTACTATACTGACTGTAAAGTGCAGCATGTGTTACTATACTGACTGTAAAGTGCAGCGTGCGTTACTATACTGACTGTAAAGAGCCGCATGTGTTACTATACTGACTGTAAAGTGCCGCATGTGTTACTATACTGACTGTAAAGTGCAGCGTGCGTTACTATACTGACTGTAAAGTGCAGCGTGCGTTACTATACTGACTGTAAAGTGCCGCATGTGTTACTATACTGACTGTAAAGTGACGCATGTGTTACTATACTGACTGTAAAGTGCCGCATGTGTTACTATACTGACTGTAAAGTGCAGTGTGCGTTACTATACTGAATGTAAAGTGCAGCGTGCGTTACTATACTGACTGTAAAGTGCCGCATGTGTTACTATACTGACTGTAAAGTGCCGCATGTGTTACTATACTGACTGTAAAGTGCCGCATGTGTTACTATACTGACTGTAAAGTGCAGCGTGTGTTACTATACTGACTGTAAAGAGCAGCATGTGTTACTATACTGACTGTAAAGTGCAGCGTGCGTTACTATACTGACTGTAAAGTGCAGCGTGTGTTACTATACTGACTGTAAAGAGCAGCGTGCGTTACTATACTGACTGTAAAGTGCAGCGTGCGTTACTATACTGACTGTAAAGTGCAGCGTGCGTTACTATACTGACTGTAAAGTGCAGCGTGTGTTACTATACTGACTGTAAAGTGCAGCGTGCGTTACTATACTGACTGTAAAGTGCCGCGTGTGTTACTATACTGACTGTAAAGTGCAGCGTGCTTTACTATACTGACTGTAAAGTGCAGCGTGCGTTACTATACTGACTGTAAAGTGCAGCGTGCGTTACTATACTGACTGTAAAGTGCCGCGTACGTTACTATACTGACTGTAAAGTGCCGCATGTGTTACTATACTGACTGTAAAGTGCAGCGTGCGTTACTATACTGACTGTAAAGTGCAGCATGTGTTACTATACTGACTGTAAAGTGCCGCATGTGTTACTATACTGACTGTAAAGTGCAGCATGCGTTACTATACTGACTGTAAAGTGCCGCGTATGTTACTATACTGACTGTAAAGTGACGCATGTGTTACTATAATGACTTTAAAGTGCAGCGTGTGTTACTATACTGACTGTAAAGTGCCGCATGTGTTACTATACTGACTGTAAAGTGCCGCATGTGTTACTATACTGACTGTAAAGTGGCGCATGCGTTACTATACTGACTGTAAAGTGCCGCATGTGTTACTATACTGACTGTAAAGTGCAGTGTGCGTTACTATACTGAATGTAAAGTGCAGCGTGCGTTACTATACTGACTGTAAAGTGCCGCATGTGTTACTATACTGACTGTAAAATGCCGCATGTGTTACTATACTGACTGTAAAGTGCCGCATGTGTTACTATACTGACTGTAAAGTGCAGCGTGCTTTACTATACTGACTGTAAAGTGCAGCGTGCGTTACTATACTGACTGTAAAGTGCCGCATGTATTACTATACTGACTGTAAAGTGCCGCATGTGTTACTATACTGACTGTAAAGTGCCGCATGTGTTACTATACTGACTGTAAAGTGCCGCATGTGTTACTATACTGACTGTAAAGTGCAGCGTGCGTTACTATACTGACTGTAAAGTGCAGCATGTGTTACTATACTGACTGTAAAATGCAGCATGTGTTACTATACTGACTGTAAAGTGCAGCATGTGTTACTATACTGACTGTAAAGTGCCGCATGTGTTACTATACTGACTGTAAAGTGCCGCATGTGTTACTATACTGACTGTAAAGTGCAGCGTGCGTTACTATACTGACTGTAAAGTGCAGCGTGCGTTACTATACTGACAGTAAAGTGCCGCATACGTTACTATACTGACTGTAAAGTGCCGCATGTGTTACTATACTGACTGTAAAGTGCAGCGTGCGTTACTATACTGACTGTAAAGTGCAGCATGTGTTACTATACTGACTGTAAAGTGCCGCATGTGTTACTATACTGACTGTAAAGTGCAGCATGCGTTACTATACTGACTGTAAAGTGCCGCGTATGTTACTATACTGACTGTAAAGTGACGCATGTGTTACTATACTGACTGTAAAGTGCAGCATGTGTTACTATACTGACTGTAAAGTGCCGCATGTGTTACTATACTGACTGTAAAGTGCAGCATGCGTTACTATACTGACTGTAAAGTGCCGCGTATGTTACTATACTGACTGTAAAGTGACGCATGTGTTACTATACTGACTTTAAAGTGCAGCGTGTGTTACTATACTGACTGTAAAGTGCTGCATGTGTTACTATACTGACTGTAAAGTGCCGCATGTGTTACTATACTGACTGTAAAGTGCCGCATGTGTTACTATACTGACTGTAAAGTGCCGCATGTGTTACTATACTGACTGTAAAGTGCAGCGTGCGTTACTATACTGACTGTAAAGTGCAGCATGTGTTACTATACTGACTGTAAAGTGCAGCATGTGTTACTATACTGACTGTAAAGTGCAGCATGTGTTACTATACTGACTGTAAAGTGCCGCATGTGTTACTATACTGACTGTAAAGTGCCGCATGTGTTACTATACTGACTGTAAAGTGCCGCATGTGTTACTATACTGACTGTAAAGTGCAGCGTGCGTTACTATACTGACTGTAAAGTGCAGCGTGCGTTACTATACTGACTGTAAAGTGCCGCATGTGTTACTATACTGACTGTAAAGTGCAGCATGTGTTACTATACTGACTGTAAAGTGCAGCGTGCGTTACTATACTGACTGTAAAGAACCGCATGTGTTACTATACTGACTGTAAAGTGCAGCATGTGTTACTATACTGACTGTAAAGTGCAGCATATGTTACTATACTGACTGTAAAGTGCAGCATGTGTTACTATACTGACTGTAAAGTGCAGCGTGCGTTACTATACTGACATGTGTTACTATACTGACTGTAAAGTGCAGCATGCGTTACTATACTGACTGTAAAGAGCAGCGTGTGTTACTATACTGACTGTAAAAGTCCAGCTGGCGTTACTATACTGACTGTAAAGTGCCGCGTGTGTTACTATACTGACTGTAAAGTGACGCATGTGTTACTATACTGACTGTAAAGTGCAGCATGTGTTACTATACTGACTGTAAAGTGCATCGTGCGTTACTATACTGACTGTAAAGTGCAGCAGGCGTTACTATACTGACTGTAAAGTGCCGCATGTGTTACTATACTGACTGTAAAGTGCAGCATGTGTTACTATACTGACTGTAAAGTGCCGCATGTGTTACTATACTGACTGTAAAGTGCCGCATGCATTACTATACTGACTGTAAAGTGCCGCATGTGTTACTATACTGACTGTAAAGTGCAGCATGTGTTACTATACTGACCGTAAAGTGCAGCATGTGTTACTATACTGACTGTAAAGTGCAGCAGGCGTTACTATACTGACTGTAAAGTGCAGCATGTGTTACTATACTGACTGTAAAGTGCAGCGTGTGTTACTATACTGACTGTAAATTGCCGCATGTGTTACTATACTGACTGTAAAGTGCCGCATGTGTTACTATACTGACTGTAAAGTGCCGCATGTGTTACTGTACTGACTGTAAAGTGCAGCATGTGTTACTATACTGACTGTAAAGTGCCGCATGTGTTACTATACTGACTGTAAAGTGCAGCGTGCGTTATTATACTGACTGTAAAGTGCAGCGTGCGTTACTATACTGACTGTAAAGTGCAGCGTGCGTTATTATACTGACTGTAAAGTGCCGCATGTGTTACTATACTGACTGTAAAGTGCAGCATGTGTTACTATACTGACTGTAAAGTGCAGCGTGCGTTACTATACTGACTGTAAAGTGCCGCATGTGTTACTATACTGACTGTAAAGTGCCGCATGTGTTACTATACTGACTGTAAAGTGCCGCATGTGTTACTATACTGACTGTAAAGTGAAGTGTGCGTTACTATACTGAATGTAAAGTGCAGCGTGCGTTACTATACTGACTGTAAAGAGCAGCATGTGTTACTATACTGACTGTAAAGTGCCGCATGTGTTACTATACTGACTGTAAAGAGCAGCGTGTGTTACTATACTGACTGTAAAGTGCCGCATGTGTTACTATACTGACTGTAAAGTGCCGCATGTGTTACTATACTGACTGTAAAGTGCCGCATGTGTTACTATACTGACTGTAAAGTGCAGTGTGCGTTACTATACTGAATATAAAGTGCAGCGTGCGTTACTATACTGACTGTAAAGTGCCGCATGTGTTACTATACTGACTGTAAAATGCTGCATGTGTTACTATACTGACTGTAAAGTGCCGCATGTGTTACTATACTGACTGTAAAGTGCAGCGTGCTTTACTATACTGACTGTAAAGAACCGCATGTGTTACTATACTGACTGTAAAGTGCCGCATGTGTTACTATACTGACTGTAAAGTGCAGCATGTGTTACTATACTGACTGTAAAGTGCAGCATATGTTACTATACTGACTGTAAAGTGCAGCATGTGTTACTATACTGACTGTAAAGTGCAGCGTGCGTTACTATACTGACATGTGTTACTATACTGACTGTAAAGTGCAGCATGCGTTACTATACTGACTGTAAAGAGCAGCGTGTGTTACTATACTGACTGTAAAAGTCCAGCTGGCGTTACTATACTGACTGTAAAGTGCCGCGTGTGTTACTATACTGACTGTAAAGTGACGCATGTGTTACTATACTGACTGTAAAGTGCAGCATGTGTTACTATACTGACTGTAAAGTGCATCGTGCGTTACTATACTGACTGTAAAGTGCAGCAGGCGTTACTATACTGACTGTAAAGTGCCGCATGTGTTACTATACTGACTGTAAAGTGCAGCATGTGTTACTATACTGACTGTAAAGTGCCGCATGTGTTACTATACTGACTGTAAAGTGCCGCATGCATTACTATACTGACTGTAAAGTGCCGCATGTGTTACTATACTGACTGTAAAGTGCAGCATGTTGTTACTATACTGACTGTAAAGTGCCGCATGTGTTACTATACTGACTGTAAAGTGCAGCAGGCGTTACTATACTGATTGTAAAGTGCAGCAGGCGTTACTATACTGACTGTAAAGTGCCGCATGTGTTACTATACTGACTGTAAAGTGCAGCATGTGTTACTATACTGACCGTAAAGTGCAGCATGTGTTACTATACTGACTGTAAAGTGCAGCAGGCGTTACTATACTGACTGTAAAGTGCAGCATGTGTTACTATACTGACTGTAAAGTGCAGCGTGCGTTACTATACTGACTGTAAAGTGCCACATGTGTTACTATACTGACTGTAAAGTGCCGCATGTGTTACTATACTGACTGTAAATAGCAGCATGTGTTACTATACTGACTGTAAAGTGCCGCATGTGTTACTATACTGACTGTAAAGTGACGCATGTGTTACTATACTGACTGTAAAGTGCCGCATGTGTTACTATACTGACTGTAAAGTGCAGTGTGCGTTACTATACTGAATGTAAAGTGCAGCATGTGTTACTATACTGACTGTAAAGTGCAGCGTGCGTTACTATACTGACTGTAAAGTGCCGCATGTGTTACTATACTGACTGTAAAGTGCCGCATGTGTTACTATACTGACTGTAAAGTGCCGCATGTGTTACTATACTGACTGTAAAGTGCAGCGTGCGTTACTATACTGACTGTAAAGTGCAGCATGCATTACTATACTGACTGTAAAGTGCCGCATGTGTTACTATACTGACTGTAAAGTGCTGCATGTGTTACTATACTGACTGTAAAGTGCCGCATGTGTTACTATACTGACTGTAAAGTGCAGCGTGTGTTACTATACTGACTGTAAAGAGCAGCATGTGTTACTATACTGACTGTAAAGTGCAGCGTGTGTTACTATACTGACTGTAAAGAGCAGCGTGCGTTACTATACTGACTGTAAAGTGCAGCGTGCGTTACTATACTGACTGTAAAGTGCAGCGTGTGTTACTATACTGACTGTAAAGTGCAGCGTGCGTTACTATACTGACTGTAAAGTGCCGCGTGTGTTACTATACTGACTGTAAAGTGCAGCGTGTGTTACTATACTGACTGTAAAGTGCCGCATGTGTTACTATACTGACTGTAAAGTGCAGCGTGTGTTACTATACTGACTGTAAAGAGCAGCATGATTTACTATACTGACTGTAAAGTGCAGCGTGCGTTACTATACTGACTGTAAAGAGGAGCATGCGTTACTATACTGACTGTAAAGTGCCGCATGTGTTACTATACTGACTGTAAAGTGCCGCATGTGTTACTATACTGACTGTAAAGTGCTGCATGTGTTACTATACTGACTGTAAAGTGCAGCGTGCGTTACTATACTGACTGTAAAGTGCAGCGTGCGTTACTATACTGACTGTAAAGTGCAGCGTGCGTTA
Source organism: Rhinoderma darwinii (assembly GCF_050947455.1). Taxonomy (NCBI): domain Eukaryota; kingdom Metazoa; phylum Chordata; class Amphibia; order Anura; family Rhinodermatidae; genus Rhinoderma; species Rhinoderma darwinii. Next base: position 642,886 of record NW_027461967.1, on the reverse strand, counting down.
CTATACTGACTGTAAAGTGCAGCGTGCGTTACTATACTGACTGTAAAGTGCAGCGTGCGTTACTATACTGACTGTAAAGTGCCGCATGTGTTACTATACTGACTGTAAAGTGCCGCATGTGTTACTATACTGACTGTAAATAGCAGCATGTGTTACTATACTGACTGTAAAGTGCCGCATGTGTTACTATACTGACTGTAAAGTGCTGCATGTGTTACTGTACTGACTGTAAAGTGCAGCATGTGTTACTATACTGACTGTAAAGTGCAGCGTGCGTTACTATACTGACTGTAAAGTGCCGCATGTGTTACTATACTGACTGTAAAGTGCCGCATGTGTTACTATACTGACTGTAAATAGCAGCATGTGTTACTATACTGACTGTAAAGTGCCGCATGTGTTACTATACTGACTGTAAAGTGCCGCATGTGTTACTGTACTGACTGTAAAGTGCAGCATGTGTTACTATACTGACTGTAAAGTGCCGCATGTGTTACTATACTGACTGTAAAGTGCCGCATGTGTTACTATACTGACTGTAAAGTGCAGCGTGCGTTACTATACTGACTGTAAAGTGCAGCATGTGTTACTATACTGACTGTAAAGTGCAGCATGTGTTACTATACTGACTGTAAAGTGCCGCATGTGTTACTATACTGACTGTAAAGTGCCGCATGTGTTACTATACTGACTGTAAAGTGCCGCATGTGTTACTATACTGACTGTAAAGTGCAGCGTGCGTTACTATACTGACTGTAAAGTGCAGGGTGCGTTACTATACTGACTGTAAAGTGCCGCATGTGTTACTATACTGACTGTAAAGTGCAGCATGTGTTACTATACTGACTGTAAAGTGCAGCGTGCGTTACTATACTGACTGGAAAGAGCCGCATGTGTTACTATACTGACTGTAAAGTGCCGCATGTGTTACTATACTGACTGTAAAGTGCAGCGTGCGTTACTATACTGACTGTAAAGTGCAGCGTGCGTTACTATACTGACTGTAAAGTGCCGCATGTGTTACTATACTGACTGTAAAGTGACGCATGTGTTACTATACTGACTGTAAAGTGCCGCATGTGTTACTATACTGACTGTAAAGTGCAGTGTGCGTTACTATACTGAATGTAAAGTGCAGCGTGCGTTACTATACTGACTGTAAAGTGCCGCATGTGTTACTATACTGACTGTAAAGTGCCGCATGTGTTACTATACTGACTGTAAAGTGCCGCATGTGTTACTATACTGACTGTAAAGTGCAGCGTGTGTTACTATACTGACTGTAAAGTGACGCATGTGTTACTATACTGACTGTAAAGAGCAGCATGTGTTACTATACTGACTGTAAAGTGCAGCGTGCGTTACTATACTGACTGTAAAGTGCAGCGTGTGTTACTATACTGACTGTAAAGAGCAGCGTGCGTTACTATACTGACTGTAAAGTGCAGCGTGCGTTACTATACTGACTGTAAAGTGCAGCGTGTGTTACTATACTGACTGTAAAGTGCAGCGTGCGTTACTATACTGACTGTAAAGTGCCGCGTGTGTTACTATACTGACTGTAAAGTGCAGCGTGCATTACTATAATGACTGTAAAGTGCCGCATGTGTTACTATACTGACTGTAAAGTGCCGCATGTGTTACTATACTGACTGTAAAGTGCAGTGTGCGTTACTATACTGAATGTAAAGTGCAGCGTGCGTTACTATACTGACTGTAAAGTGCCGCATGTGTTACTATACTGACTGTAAAATGCCGCATGTGTTACTATACTGACTGTAAAGTGCCGCATGTGTTACTATACTGACTGTAAAGTGCAGCGTGTGTTACTATACTGACTGTAAAGAGCAGCATGATTTACTATACTGACTGTAAAGTGCAGCGTGCGTTACTATACTGACTGTAAAGAGGAGCATGCGTTGCAGCACTTTACAGTCAGTATAGTAACGCATGCTCCTCTTTACAGTCAGTATAGTAACGCACGCTGCACTTTACAGTCAGTATAGTAACACATGCGGCACTTTACAGTCAGTATAGTAACACATGCGGCACTTTACAGTCAGTATAGTAACGCATGCTCCTCTTTACAGTCAGTATAGTAACGCACGCGGCACTTTACAGTCAATATAGTAACACATGCGGCACTTTACAGTCAGTATAGTAACACATGCGGCACTTTACAGTCAGTATAGTAACGCACGCTGCACTTTACAGTCAGTATAGTAACAAATGCGGCACTTTACAGTCAGTATAGTAACATACGCGGCACTTTACAGTCAGTATAGTAACGCACGCTGCACTTTACAGTCAGTATAGTAACGCACGCTGCACTTTACAGTCAGTATAGTAACGCACGCTGCACTTTACAGTCAGTATAGTAACACATGCGGCACTTTACAGTCAGTATAGTAACACATGCGGCACTTTACAGTCAGTATAGTATGTGTTACTATACTGACTGTAAAGTGCCGCATGTGTTACTATACTGACTGTAAAGTGCAGCGTGCGTTACTATACTGACTGTAAAGTGCAGCGTGCGTTACTATACTGACTGTAAAGTGCAGCGTGCGTTACTATACTGACTGTAAAGTGCCGCGTATGTTACTATACTGACTGTAAAGTGCCGCATGTGTTACTATACTGACTGTAAAGTGGCGCGTGCGTTACTATACTGACTATAAAGTGCCGCGTATGTTACTATACTGACTGTAAAGTGCCGCATGTGTTACTATACTGACTGTAAATAGCAGCATGTGCTACTATACTGACTGTAAAGTGCCGCATGTGTTACTATACTGACTGTAAAGTGCCGCATGTGTTACTGTACTGACTGTAAAGTGCAGCATGTGTTACTATACTGACTGTAAAGTGCCGCATGTGTTACTATACTGACTGTAAAGTGCAGCATGTGTTACTATACTGACTGTAAAGTGCAGCGTGCGTTACTATACTGACTGTAAAGTGCTGCATGTGTTACTATACTGACTGTAAAGTGCAGCATGTGTTACTATACTGACTGTAAAGTGCAGCGTGCATTACTATACTGACTGTTAAGTGCCGCATGTGTTACTATACTGACTGTAAAGTGCAGCGTGCGTTACTATACTGACTGTAAAGTGCCGCATGTGTTACTATACTGACTGTAAAGTGCTGCATGTGTTACTATACTGACTGTAAAGTGCCGCATGTGTTACTATACTGACTGTAAAGTGAAGTGTGCGTTACTATACTGAATGTAAAGTGACGCATGTGTTACTGTACTGACTGTAAAGAGCAGCGTGTGTTACTATACTGACTGTAAAGTGCAGCGTGCGTTACTATACTGACTGTAAATAGCAGCATGTGTTACTATACTGACTGTAAAGTGCAGCGTGCGTTACTATACTGACTGTAAAGAGCAGCATGTGTTACTATACTGACTGTAAAGTGCAGCGTGCGTTACTATACTGACTGTAAAGTGGCGCATGTGTTACTATACTGACTGTAAAGTGCCGAATGTGTTACTATACTGACTGTAAAGTGCCGCATGTGTTACTATACTGACTGTAAAGTGCCGCATGTGTTACTATACTGACTGTAAAGTGACGCATGTGTTACTATACTGACTGTAAAGTGCAGTGTGCGTTACTATACTGAATGTGAAGTGCAGCGTGCATTACTATACTGACTGTAAAGTGACGCATGTGTTATTATACTGACTGTAAAGTGGCGCATGTGTTACTATACTGACTGTAAAGTGCCGCATGTGTTACTATACTGACTGTAAAATGCTGCATGTGTTACTATACTGACTGTAAAGTGCTGCATGTGTTACTATACTGACTGTAAAGTGCAGCGTGCTTTACTATACTGATTGTAAAGTGCAGCGTGTGTTACTATACTGACTGTAAAGTGCAGCGTGCGTTACTATACTGACTGTAAAGTGCCGCGTATGTTACTATACTGACTGTAAAGTGCCGCATGTGTTACTATACTGACTGTAAAGTGCAGCGTGCGTTACTATACTGACTGTAAAGTGCCGCATGTGTTACTATACTGACTGTAAAGTGCCGCATGTGTTACTATACTGACTGTAAAGTGCCGCATGTGTTACTGTACTGACTGTAAAGTGCAGCATGTGTTACTATACTGACTGTAAAGTGCAGCGTGCGTTACTATACTGACTGTAAAGAGCAGCATGTGTTACTATACTGACTGTAAAGTGCAGCGTGCGTTACTATACTGACTGTAAAGTGCCGCATGTGTTACTATACTGACTGTAAAGTGCCGCATGTGTTACTATACTGACTGTAAAGTGCAGCATGTGTTACTATACTGACTGTAAAGTGCAGCGTGTGTTACTATACTGACTGTAAAGTGCAGCGTGCATTACTATACTGACTGTAAAGTGCCGCATGTGTTACTATACTGACTGTAAAGTGCCGCATGTGTTACTATACTGACTGTAAAGTGCCGCATGTGTTACTATACTGACTGTAAAGTGCCGCATGTGTTACTATACTGACTGTAAAGTGCAGCGTGCGTTACTATACTGACTGTAAAGTGCAGCGTGCGTTACTATACTGACTGTAAAGAGCAGCATGCTTTACGATACTGACTGTAAAGAGCAGCATGTGTTACTATACTGACTGTAAAGTGCCGCATGTGTTACTATACTGACTGTAAAGTGCCGCATGTGTTACTATACTGACTGTAAAGTGCCGCATGTGTTACTATACTGACTGTAAAGTGCAGCGTGCGTTACTATACTGACTGTAAAGTGCAGCGTGCATTACTATACTGACTGTAAAGTGCCGCATGTGTTACTATACTGACTGTAAAGTGCCGCATGTGTTACTATACTGACTGTAAAGTGCCGCATGTGTTACTATACTGACTGTAAAGTGCAGCGTGCGTTACTATACTGACTGTAAAGTGCAGCGTGTGTTACTATACTGACTGTAAAGAGCAGCATGCTTTACTATACTGACTGTAAAGTGCAGCGTGCGTTACTATACTGACTGTAAAGTGCAGCGTGCATTACTATACTGACTGTAAAGTGCCGCATGTGTTACTATACTGACTATAAAGTGCCGCATGTGTTACTATACTGACTGTAAAGTGCCACATGTGTTACTATACTGACTGTAAAGTGCAGCGTGCGTTACTATACTGACTGTAAAGTGCAGCGTGTGTTACTATACTGACTGTAAAGAGCAGCATGCTTTACTATACTGACTGTAAAGAGCAGCATGTGTTACTATACTGACTGTAAAGTGTTGCATGTGTTACTATACTGACTGTAAAGTGCCGCATGTGTTACTATACTGACTGTAAAGTGCCGCATGTGTTACTATACTGACTGTAAAGTGCAGCGTGCGTTACTATACTGACTGTAATGTGCAGCGTGCATTACTATACTGACTAAAGTGCCGCATGTGTTACTATACTGACTGTAAAGTGCCGCATGTGTTACTTTACTGACTGTAAAGTGCCGCATGTGTTACTATACTGACTGTAAAGTGCCGCATGTGTTACTATACTGACTGTAAAGTGCAGCGTGCGTTACTATACTGACTGTAAAGTGCAGCGTGTGTTACTATACTGACTGTAAAGAGCAGCATGATTTACTATACTGACTGTAAAGTGCAGCGTGCGTTACTATACTGACTGTAAAGAGCAGCATGCTTTACTATACTGACTGTAAAGTGCAGCATGCGTTACTATACTGACTGTAAAGTGCCGCATGTGTTACTATACTGACTGTAAAGAGCAGCATGTGTTACTATGCTGACTGTAAAGTGCCGAATGTGTTACTATACTGACTGTAAAGTGCCGCATGTGTTACTATACTGACTGTAAAGTGCCGCATGTGTTACTATACTGACTGTAAAGTGACGCATGTGTTACTATACTGACTGTAAAGTGCAGTGTGCGTTACTATACTGAATGTGAAGTGCAGCGTGCATTACTATACTGACTGTAAAGTGACGCATGTGTTATTATACTGACTGTAAAGTGGCGCATGTGTTACTATACTGACTGTAAAGTGCCGCATGTGTTACTATACTGACTGTAAAATGCTGCATGTGTTACTATACTGACTGTAAAGTGCTGCATGTGTTACTATACTGACTGTAAAGTGCAGCGTGCTTTACTATACTGATTGTAAAGTGCAGCGTGTGTTACTATACTGACTGTAAAGTGCAGCGTGCGTTACTATACTGACTGTAAAGTGCCGCGTATGTTACTATACTGACTGTAAAGTGCCGCATGTGTTACTATACTGACTGTAAAGTGCAGCGTGCGTTACTATACTGACTGTAAAGTGCCGCATGTGTTACTATACTGACTGTAAAGTGCCGCATGTGTTACTATACTGACTGTAAAGTGCCGCATGTGTTACTGTACTGACTGTAAAGTGCAGCATGTGTTACTATACTGACTGTAAAGTGCAGCGTGCGTTACTATACTGACTGTAAAGAGCAGCATGTGTTACTATACTGACTGTAAAGTGCAGCGTGCGTTACTATACTGACTGTAAAGTGCCGCATGTGTTACTATACTGACTGTAAAGTGCCGCATGTGTTACTATACTGACTGTAAAGTGCAGCATGTGTTACTATACTGACTGTAAAGTGCAGCGTGTGTTACTATACTGACTGTAAAGTGCAGCGTGCATTACTATACTGACTGTAAAGTGCCGCATGTGTTACTATACTGACTGTAAAGTGCCGCATGTGTTACTATACTGACTGTAAAGTGCCGCATGTGTTACTATACTGACTGTAAAGTGCCGCATGTGTTACTATACTGACTGTAAAGTGCAGCGTGCGTTACTATACTGACTGTAAAGTGCAGCGTGCGTTACTATACTGACTGTAAAGAGCAGCATGCTTTACGATACTGACTGTAAAGAGCAGCATGTGTTACTATACTGACTGTAAAGTGCCGCATGTGTTACTATACTGACTGTAAAGTGCCGCATGTGTTACTATACTGACTGTAAAGTGCCGCATGTGTTACTATACTGACTGTAAAGTGCAGCGTGCGTTACTATACTGACTGTAAAGTGCAGCGTGCATTACTATACTGACTGTAAAGTGCCGCATGTGTTACTATACTGACTGTAAAGTGCCGCATGTGTTACTATACTGACTGTAAAGTGCCGCATGTGTTACTATACTGACTGTAAAGTGCAGCGTGCGTTACTATACTGACTGTAAAGTGCAGCGTGTGTTACTATACTGACTGTAAAGAGCAGCATGCTTTACTATACTGACTGTAAAGTGCAGCGTGCGTTACTATACTGACTGTAAAGTGCAGCGTGCATTACTATACTGACTGTAAAGTGCCGCATGTGTTACTATACTGACTATAAAGTGCCGCATGTGTTACTATACTGACTGTAAAGTGCCACATGTGTTACTATACTGACTGTAAAGTGCAGCGTGCGTTACTATACTGACTGTAAAGTGCAGCGTGTGTTACTATACTGACTGTAAAGAGCAGCATGCTTTACTATACTGACTGTAAAGAGCAGCATGTGTTACTATACTGACTGTAAAGTGTTGCATGTGTTACTATACTGACTGTAAAGTGCCGCATGTGTTACTATACTGACTGTAAAGTGCCGCATGTGTTACTATACTGACTGTAAAGTGCAGCGTGCGTTACTATACTGACTGTAATGTGCAGCGTGCATTACTATACTGACTAAAGTGCCGCATGTGTTACTATACTGACTGTAAAGTGCCGCATGTGTTACTTTACTGACTGTAAAGTGCCGCATGTGTTACTATACTGACTGTAAAGTGCCGCATGTGTTACTATACTGACTGTAAAGTGCAGCGTGCGTTACTATACTGACTGTAAAGTGCAGCGTGTGTTACTATACTGACTGTAAAGAGCAGCATGATTTACTATACTGACTGTAAAGTGCAGCGTGCGTTACTATACTGACTGTAAAGAGCAGCATGCTTTACTATACTGACTGTAAAGTGCAGCATGCGTTACTATACTGACTGTAAAGTGCCGCATGTGTTACTATACTGACTGTAAAGAGCAGCATGTGTTACTATGCTGACTGTAAAGTGCCGCATGTGTTACTATACTGACTGTAAAGTGCCGCATGTGTTACTATATTGACTGTAAAGTGCCGCATGTGTTACTATACTGACTGTAAAGTGCAGCGTGCGTTACTATACTGACTGTAAAGTGCAGCGTGCGTTACTATACTGACTGTAAAGTGCAGCGTGCGTTACTATACTGACTGTAAAGTGCAGCGTGCGTTACTTTACTGACTGTAAAGTGCCGCGTATGTTACTATACTGACTGTAAAGTGCCGCATGTGTTACTATACTGACTGTAAAGTGCAGCGTGCGTTACTATACTGACTGTAAAGTGCAGCGTGCGTTACTATACTGACTGTAAAGTGCCGCATGTGTTACTATACTGACTGTAAAGTGCCGCATGTGTTACTATACTGACTGTAAAGTGCCGCATGTGTTACTGTACTGACTGTAAAGTGCAGCGTGCGTTACTATACTGACTGTAAAGAGCAGCATGTGTTACTATACTGACTGTAAAGAGCAGCGTGTGTTACTATACTGACTGTAAAGTGCAGCGTGCGTTACTATACTGACTGTAAAGAGCAGCATGTGTTACTATACTGACTGTAAAGTGCAGCGTGCCTTACTATACTGACTGTAAAGTGCCGCATGTGTTACTATACTGAATGTAAAGTGCCGCATGTGTTACTATACTGACTGTAAAGTGCCGCATGTGTTACTATACTGACTGTAAAGTGCAGTGTGCATTACTATACTGAATGTAAAGTGCAGCGTGCGTTACTATACTGACTGTAAAGTGCCGCATGTGTTACTATACTGACTGTAAAGTGCAGCGTGCGTTACTATACTGACTGTAATGTGCAGCGTGAATTACTATACTGACTGTAAAGTGCCGCATGTGTTACTATACTGACTGTAAAGTGCCGCATGTGTTACTATACTGACTGTAAAGTGCAGTGTGCGTTACTATACTGACTGTAAAGTGCAGCGTGCGTTACAATACTGACTGTAAAGTGCCGCATGTGTTACTATACTGACTGTAAAGTGACGCATGTGTTACTATACTGACTGTAAAGTGCAGTGTGCGTTACTATACTGAATGTGAAGTGCAGCGTGCATTACTATACTGACTGTAAAGTGACGCATGTGTTACTATACTGACTGTAAAGTGGCGCATGTGTTACTATACTGACTGTAAAGTGCCGCATGTGTTACTATACTGACTGTAAAATGCTGCATGTGTTACTATACTGACTGTAAAGTGCTGCATGTGTTACTATACTGACTGTAAAGTGCAGCGTGCTTTACTATACTGACTGTAAAGTGCAGCGTGTGTTACTATACTGACTGTAAAGTGCAGCGTGCGTTACTATACTGACTGTAAAGTGCCGCATATGTTACTATACTGACTGTAAAGTGCCGCATGTGTTACTATACTGACTGTAAAGTGCAGCGTGCGTTACTATACTGACTGTAAAGTGCCGCATGTGTTACTATACTGACTGTAAAGTGCCGCATGTGTTACTATACTGACTGTAAAGTGCCGCATGTGTTACTGTACTGACTGTAAAGTGCAGCATGTGTTACTATACTGACTGTAAAGTGCAGCGTGCGTTACTATACTGACTGTAAAGAGCAGCATGTGTTACTATACTGACTGTAAAGTGCAGCGTGCGTTACTATACTGACTGTAAAGTGCCGCATGTGTTACTATACTGACTGTAAAGTGCCGCATGTGTTACTATACTGACTGTAAAGTGCAGCATGTGTTACTATACTGACTGTAAAGTGCAGCGTGTGTTACTATACTGACTGTAAAGTGCAGCGTGCATTACTATACTGACTGTAAAGTGCCGCATGTGTTACTATACTGACTGTAAAGTGCCGCATGTGTTACTATACTGACTGTAAAGTGCCGCATGTGTTACTATACTGACTGTAAAGTGCCGCATGTGTTACTATACTGACTGTAAAGTGCAGCGTGCGTTACTATACTGACTGTAAAGTGCAGCGTGCGTTACTATACTGACTGTAAAGAGCAGCATGCTTTACTATACTGACTGTAAAGAGCAGCATGTGTTACTATACTGACTGTAAAGTGCCGCATGTGTTACTATACTGACTGTAAAGTGCCGCATGTGTTACTATACTGACTGTAAAGTGCCGCATGTGTTACTATACTGACTGTAAAGTGCAGCGTGCGTTACTATACTGACTGTAAAGTGCAGCGTGCATTACTATACTGACTGTAAAGTGCCGCATGTGTTACTATACTGACTGTAAAGTGCCGCATGTGTTACTATACTGACTGTAAAGTGCCGCATGTGTTACTATACTGACTGTAAAGTGCCGCATGTGTTACTATACTGACTGTAAAGTGCAGCGTGCGTTACTATACTGACTGTAAAGTGCAGCGTGTGTTACTATACTGACTGTAAAGAGCAGCATGCTTTACTATACTGACTGTAAAGTGCAGCGTGCGTTACTATACTGACTGTAAAGTGCAGCGTGCATTACTATACTGACTGTAAAGTGCCGCATGTGTTACTATACTGACTATAAAGTGCTGCATGTGTTACTATACTGACTGTAAAGTGCCACATGTGTTACTATACTGACTGTAAAGTGCAGCGTGCGTTACTATACTGACTGTAAAGTGCATTGTGTGTTACTATACTGACTGTAAAGAGCAGCATGCTTTACTATACTGACTGTAAAGAGCAGCATGTGTTACTATACTGACTGTAAAGTGTTGCATGTGTTACTATACTGACTGTAAAGTGCCGCATGTGTTACTATACTGACTGTAAAGTGCCGCATGTGTTACTATACTGACTGTAAAGTGCAGCGTGCGTTACTATACTGACTGTAAAGTGCAGCGTGTGTTACTATACTGACTGTAAAGAGCAGCATGATTTACTATACTGACTGTAAAGTGCCGCATGTGTTACTTTACTGACTGTAAAGTGCCGCATGTGTTACTATACTGACTGTAAAGTGCCGCATGTGTTACTATACTGACTGTAAAGTGCAGCGTGCGTTACTATACTGACTGTAAAGTGCAGCGTGTGTTACTATACTGACTGTAAAGAGCAGCATGATTTACTATACTGACTGTAAAGTGCAGCATGCGTTACTATACTGACTGTAAAGAGCAGCATGCTTTACTATACTGACTGTAAAGTGCAGCATGCGTTACTATACTGACTGTAAAGTGCCGCATGTGTTACTATACTGACTGTAAAGAGCAGCATGTGTTACTATGCTGACTGTAAAGTGCCGCATGTGTTACTATACTGACTGTAAAGTGCCGCATGTGTTACTATATTGACTGTAAAGTGCCGCATGTGTTACTATACTGACTGTAAAGTGCAGCGTGCGTTACTATACTGACTGTAAAGTGCAGCGTGCGTTACTATACTGACTGTAAAGTGCAGCGTGCGTTACTATACTGACTGTAAAGTGCAGCGTGCGTTACTTTACTGACTGTAAAGTGCCGCGTATGTTACTATACTGACTGTAAAGTGCCGCATGTGTTACTATACTGACTGTAAAGTGCAGCGTGCGTTACTATACTGACTGTAAAGTGCAGCGTGCGTTACTATACTGACTGTAAAGTGCCGCATGTGTTACTATACTGACTGTAAAGTGCCGCATGTGTTACTATACTGACTGTAAAGTGCCGCATGTGTTACTATACTGACTGTAAAGTGCAGTGTGCGTTACTATACTGAATGTAAAGTGCAGCGTGCGTTACTATACTGACTGTAAAGTGCCGCATGTGTTACTATACTGACTGTAAAGTGCAGCGTGCGTTACTATACTGGCTGTAATGTGCAGCGTGAATTACTATACTGACTGTAAAGTGCAGCATGTGTTACTATACTGACTGTAAAGTGCCGCATGTGTTACTATACTGACTGTAAAGTGCAGTGTGCGTTACTATACTGAATGTAAAGTGCAGCGTGCGTTACTATACTGACTGTAAAGTGCCGCATGTGTTACTATACTGACTGTAAAATGCTGCATGTGTTACTATACTGACTGTAAAGTGCCGCATGTGTTACTATACTGACTGTAAAGTGCAGCGTGTGTTACTATACTGACTGTAAAGAGCAGCATGATTTACTATACTGACTGTAAAGTGCAGCGTGCGTTACTATACTGACTGTAAAGAGGAGCATGTGTTACTATACTGACTGTAAAGTGCCGCATGTGTTACTATACTGACTGTAAAGAGGAGCATGTGTTACTATACTGACTGTAAAGTGCTGCATGTGTTACTATACTGACTGTAAAGTGCTGCATGTGTTACTATACTGACTGTAAAGTGCCGCATGTGTTACTATACTGACTGTAAAGTGCTGCATGTGTTACTATACTGACTGTAAAGTGCAGCGTGCGTTACTATACTGACTGTAAAGTGCAGTGTGCGTTACTATACTGACTGTAAAGTGCAGCGTGCGTTACTATACTGACTGTAAAGTGCAGCGTGCGTTACTATACTGACTGTAAAGTGCCGCGTATGTTACTATACTGACTGTAAAGTGCCGCATTTGTTACTATACTGACTGTAAAGTGCAGCGTGCGTTACTATACTGACTGTAAAGTGCTGCATGTGTTACTATACTGACTGTAAAGTGCCGCATGTGTTACTATACTGACTGTAAAGTGCCGCGTGCGTTACTATACTGACTGTAAAGTGCCGCGTGCGTTACTATACTGACTGTAAAGTGCCGCGTGCGTTACTATACTGACTGTAAAGTGCCGCGTGCGTTACTATACTGACTGTAAAGTGCCGCATGTGTTACTATACTGACTGTAAATAGCAGCATGTGTTACTATACTGACTGTAAAGTGCCGCATGTGTTACTATACTGACTGTAAAGTGCCGCATGTGTTACTGTACTGACTGTAAAGTGCAGCATGTGTTACTATACTGACTGTAAAGTGCCGCATGTGTTACTATACTGACTGTAAAGTGCAGCATGTGTTACTATACTGACTGTAAAGTGCAGCGTGCGTTACTATACTGACTGTAAAGTGCCGCATGTGTTACTATACTGACTGTAAAGTGAAGTGTGCGTTACTATACTGAATGTAAAGTGCAGCGTGCGTTACTATACTGACTGTAAAGAGCAGCATGTGTTACTATACTGACTGTAAAGTGCCGCATGTGTTACTATACTGACTGTAAAGTGCCGCATGTGTTACTATACTGACTGTAAAGAGCAGCGTGTGTTACTATACTGACTGTAAAGTGCCGCATGTGTTACTATACTGACTGTAAAGTGCTGCATGTGTTACTATACTGACTGTAAAGTGCCGCATGTGTTACTATACTGACTGTAAAGTGCCGCATGTGTTACTATACTGACTGTAAAGTGCAGTGTGCGTTACTATACTGAATGTAAAGTGCAGCGTGCGTTACTATACTGACTGTAAAGTGCCGCATGTGTTACTATACTGACTGTAAAATGCTGCATGTGTTACTATACTGACTGTAAAGTGCAGCGTGCGTTACTATACTGAATGTAAAGTGCAGCGTGCGTTACTATACTGACTGTAAAGTGCCGCATGTGTTACTATACTGACTGTAAAATGCTGCATGTGTTACTATACTGACTGTAAAGTGCAGCGTGCGTTACTATACTGACTGTAAAGTGCAGCGTGCGTTACTATACAGACTGTAAAGTGCAGCGTGCGTTACTATACTGACTGTAAAGTGCCGCGTGTGTTACTATACTGACTGTAAAGTGCAGCATGTGTTACTATACTGACTGTTAAGTGCAGCGTGCGTTACTATACTGACTGTAAAGTGCCGCATGTGTTACTATACTGACTGTAAAGTGCCGCATGTGTTACTATACTGACTGTAAAGTGAAGTGTACGTTACTATACTGAATGTAAAGTGCAGCGTGCTTTACTATACTGACTGTAAAGTGAAGTGTGCGTTACTATACTGAATGTAAAGTGCCGCATGTGTTACTATACTGACTGTAAAGAGCAGCATGTGTTACTATACTGACTGTAAAGTGCCGCATGTGTTACTATACTGACTGTAAAGTGCAGCATGTGTTACTATACTGACTGTAAAGTGCTGCATGTGTTACTATACTGACTGTAAAGAGCAGCGTGTGTTACTATACTGACTGTAAAGTGCCGCATGTGTTACTATACTGACTGTAAAGTGCCGCATGTGTTACTATACTGACTGTAAAGTGCCGCATGTGTTACTATACTGACTGTAAAGTGCCGCATGTGTTACTATACTGACTGTAAAGTGCAGTGTGCGTTACTATACTGAATGTAAAGTGCAGCGTTCGTTACTATACTGACTGTAAAGTGCCGCATGTGTTACTATACTGACTGTAAAATGCCGCATGTGTTACTATACTGACTGTAAAGAGCAGCGTGCGTTACTATACTGACTGTAAAATGCCGCATGTGTTACTATACTGACTGTAAATAGCAGCATTTGTTACTATACTGACTGTAAAGTGCCGCATGTGTTACTATACTGACTGTAAAGTGAAGTGTGCGTTACTATACTGAATGTAAAGTGCAGCGTGCGTTACTATACTGACTGTAAAGAGCAGCATGTGTTACTATACTGACTGTAAAGTGCAGCGTGCGTTACTATACTGACTGTAAAGTGCCGCATGTGTTACTATACTGACTGTAAAGAGCAGCGTGTGTTACTATACTGACTGTAAAGTGCCGCATGTGTTACTATACTGACTGTAAAGTGTCGCATGTGTTACTATACTGACTGTAAAGTGCCGCATGTGTTACTATACTGACTGTAAAGTGCAGCATGTGTTACTATACTGACTGTAAAGTGCAGTGTGCGTTACTATACTGAATGTAAAGTGCAGCGTGCGTTACTATACTGACTGTAAAGTGCCGCATGTGTTACTATACTGACTGTAAAATGCCGCATGTGTTACTATACTGACTGTAAAGTGCCGCATGTGTTACTATACTGACTGTAAAGTGCAGCGTGCTTTACTATACTGACTGTAAAGTGCAGTGTGCGTTACTATACTGACTGTAAAGTGCAGCGTGCGTTACTATACTGACTGTAAAGTGCCGCGTACGTTACTATACTGACTGTAAAGTGCCGCATGTGTTACTATACTGACTGTAAAGTGCAGCGTGCGTTACTATACTGACTGTAAAGTGCCGCATGTGTTACTATACTGACTGTAAAGTGCCGCATGTGTTACTATACTGACTGTAAAATGCCGCATGTGTTACTATACTGACTGTAAAGTGCCGCATGTGTTACTATACTGACTGTAAAATGCTGCATGTGTTACTATACTGACTGTAAAATGCCGCATGTGTTACTATACTGACTGTAAAGTGCCGCATGTGTTACTATACTGACTGTAAAGTGCAGCGTGCTTTACTATACTGACTGTAAAGTGCAGTGTGCGTTACTATACTGACTGTAAAGTGCAGCGTGCGTTACTATACTGACTGTAAAGTGCCGCGTACGTTACTATACTGACTGTAAAGTGCCGCATGTGTTACTATACTGACTGTAAAGTGCAGCGTGCGTTACTATACTGACTGTAAAGTGCCGCATGTGTTACTATACTGACTGTAAAGTGCCGCATGTGTTACTATACTGAATTTAAAGTGCCGCATGTGTAACTGTACTGACTGTAAAGTGCAGCATGTGTTACTATACTGACTGTAAAGTGCAGCGTGCATTACTATACTGACTGTACAGAGCAGCATGTGTTACCATACTGACTGTAAAGTGCAGCGTGCGTTACTATACTGACTGTAAAGTGCCGCATGTGTTACTATACTAACTGTAAAGTGCCGCATGTGTTACTATACTGACTGTAAAGTGCAGCATGTGTTACTATACTGACTGTAAAGTGCAGCGTGCGTTACTATACTGACTGTAAAGTCCGCATGTGTTACTATACTGACTGTAAAGTGCAGCGTGCGTTACTATACTGACTGTAAAGTGCCGCGTATGTTACTATACTGACTGTAAAGTGACGCTTGTGTTACTATACTGACTGTAAAGTGCAGCGTGTGTTACTATACTGACTGTAAAGTGCCGCATGTGTTACTATACTGACTGTAAAGTGCCGCATGTGTTACTATACTGACTGTAAAGTGGCACATGCGTTACTATACTGACTGTAAAGTGCTGCATGTGTTACTATACTGACTGTAAAGTGCCGCATGTGTTACTATACTGACTGTAAAGTGCAGTGTGCGTTACTATACTGAATGTGAAGTGCAGCGTGCGTTACTATACTGACTGTAAAGTGCCGCATGTGTTACTATACTGACTGTAAAATGCCGCATGTGTTACTATACTGACTGTAAAGTGCCGCATGTGTTACTATACTGACTGTAAAGTGCAGCGTGCTTTACTATACTGACTGTAAAGTGCAGCGTGCGTTACTATACTGACTGTAAAGTGCCGCATGTATTACTATACTGACTGTAAAGTGCCGCATGTGTTACTATACTGACTGTAAAGTGCCGCATGTGTTACTATACTGACTGTAAAGTGCCGCATGTGTTACTATACTGACTGTAAAGTGCCGCATGTGTTACTATACTGACTGTAAAGTGCAGCGTGCGTTACTATACTGACTGTAAAGTGCAGCATGTGTTACTATACTGACTGTAAAGTGCAGCATGTGTTACTATACTGACTGTAAAGTGCAGCATGTGTTACTATACTGACTGTAAAGTGCCGCATGTGTTACTATACTGACTGTAAAGTGCCGCATGTGTTACTATACTGACTGTAAAGTGCCGCATGTGTTACTATACTGACTGTAAAGTGCAGCGTGCGTTACTATACTGACTGTAAAGTGCAGCGTGCGTTACTATACTGACTGTAAAGTGCCGCATGTGTTACTATACTGACTGTAAAGTGCCGCATGTGTTACTATACTGACTGTAAAGTGAAGTGTGCGTTACTATACTGAATGTAAAGTGCAGCGTGCGTTACTATACTGACTGTAAAGTGAAGTGTGCGTTACTATACTGAATGTAAAGTGCCGCATGTGTTACTATACTGACTGTAAAGAGCAGCATGTGTTACTATACTGACTGTAAAGTGCCGCATGTGTTACTATACTGACTGTAAAGTGCAGCGTGCGTTACTATACTGACTGTAAAGTGCCGCATGTGTTACTATACTGACTGTAAAGTGCCGCATGTGTTACTATACTGACTGTAAAGTGCCGCATGTGTTACTATACTGACTGTAAAGTGAAGTGTGCGTTACTATACTGAATGTAAAGTGCAGCGTATGTTACTATACTGACTGTAAAGTGCCGCGTATGTTACTATACTGACTGTAAAGTGCCGCATTTGTTACTATACTGACTGTAAAGTGCAGCGTGCGTTACTATACTGACTGTAAAGTGCCGCATGTGTTACTATACTGACTGTAAAGTGCCGCATGTGTTACTATACTGACTGTAAAGTGCCGCGTGCGTTACTATACTGACTGTAAAGTGCCGCGTATGTTACTATACTGACTGTAAAGTGCCGCATGTGTTACTATACTGACTGTAAATAGCAGCATGTGTTACTATACTGACTGTAAAGTGCCGCATGTGTTACTATACTGACTGTAAAGTGCCGCATGTGTTACTGTACTGACTGTAAAGTGCAGCATGTGTTACTATACTGACTGTAAAGTGCCGCATGTATTACTATACTGACTGTAAAGTGCCGCATGTGTTACTATACTGACTGTAAAGTGCAGCATGTGTTACTATACTGACTGTAAAGTGCAGCGTGCGTTACTATACTGACTGTAAAGTGCCGCATGTGTTACTATACTGACTGTAAAGTGCCGCATGTGTTACTATACTGACTGTAAAGTGCCGCATGTGTTACTATACTGACTGTAAAGTGAAGTGTGCGTTACTATACTGAATGTAAAGTGCAGCGTGCGTTACTATACTGACTGTAAAGAGCAGCATGTGTTACTATACTGACTGTAAAGTGCCGCATGTGTTACTATACTGACTGTAAAGAGCAGCGTGTGTTACTATACTGACTGTAAAGTGCCGCATGTGTTACTATACTGACTGTAAAGTGCCGCATGTGTTACTATACTGACTGTAAAGTGCCGCATGTGTTACTATACTGACTGTAAAGTGCCGCATGTGTTACTATACTGACTGTAAAGTGCAGTGTGCGTTACTATACTGAATGTAAAGTGCAGCGTGCGTTACTATACTGACTGTAAAGAGCAGCATGTGTTACTATACTGACTGTAAAGTGCCGCATGTGTTACTATACTGACTGTAAAGTGCCGCATGTGTTACTATACTGACTGTAAAGTGCCGCATGTGTTACTATACTGACTGTAAAATGCCGCATGTGTTACTATACTTACTGTAAAGAGCAGCGTGCGTTACTATGCTGACTGTAAAGTGCAGCGTGCGTTACTATACTGACTGTAAAGTGCAGCGTGCGTTACTATACTGACTGTAAAGTGCCGCGTATGTTACTATACTGACTGTAAAGTGCCGCATTTGTTACTATACTGACTGTAAAGTGCAGCGTGCGTTACTATACTGACTGTAAAGTGCCGCATGTGTTACTATACTGACTGTAAAGTGTCGCATGTGTTACTATACTGACTGTAAAGTGCCGCGTGCGTTACTATACTGACTGTAAAGTGCCGCGTATGTTACTATACTGACTGTAAAGTTCCGCGTGTGTTACTATACTGACTGTAAATAGCAGCATGTGTTACTATACTGACTGTAAAGTGCCGCATGTGTTACTATACTGACTGTAAAGTGCCGCATGTGTTACTGTACTGACTGTAAAGTGCAGCATGTGTTACTATACTGACTGTAAAGTGCTGCATGTGTTACTATACTGACTGTAAAGTGCAGCATGTGTTACTATACTGACTGTAAAGTGCAGCGTGCGTTACTATACTGACTGTAAAGTGCAGCATGTGTTACTATACTGACTGTAAAGTGCAGCGTGCGTTACTATACTGACTGTAAAGTGCCGCATGTGTTACTATACTGACTGTAAAGTGCCGCATGTGTTACTATACTGACTGTAAAGTGCCGCATGTGTTACTATACTGACTGTAAAGTGAAGTGTGTGTTACTATACTGAATGTAAAGTGCAGCGTGCGTTACTATACTGACTGTAAAGAGCAGCATGTGTTACTATACTGACTGTAAAGTGCAGCGTGCGTTACTATACTGACTGTAAAGTGCCGCATGTGTTACTATACTGACTGTAAAGTGCTGCATGTGTTACTATACTGACTGTAAAGTGCAGTGTGCGTTACTATACTGAATGTAAAGTGCAGCGTGCGTTACTATACTGACTGTAAAGTGCCGCATGTGTTACTATACTGACTGTAAAATGCCGCATGTGTTACTATACTGACTGTAAAGTGCCGCATGTGTTACTATACTGACTGTAAAGTGCAGCGTGCTTTACTATACTGACTGTAAAGTGCAGCGTGCGTTACTATACTGACTGTAAAGTGCAGCGTGCGTTACTATACTGACTGTAAAGTGCCGCGTACGTTACTATACTGACTGTAAAGTGCCGCATGTGTTACTATACTGACTGTAAAGTGCAGCGTGCGTTACTATACTGACTGTAAAGTGCCGCATGTGTTACTATACTGACTGTAAAGTGCCGCATGTGTTACTATACTGACTTTAAAGTGCCGCATGTGTAACTGTACTGACTGTAAAGTGCAGCATGTGTTACTATACTGACTGTAAAGTGCAGCGTGCATTACTATACTGACTGTAAAGAGCAGCATGTGTTACCATACTGACTGTAAAGTGCAGCGTGCGTTACTATACTGACTGTAAAGTGCCGCATGTGTTACTATACTAACTGTAAAGTGCCGCATGTGTTACTATACTGACTGTAAAGTGCAGCATGTGTTACTATACTGACTGTAAAGTGCAGCGTGCGTTACTATACTGACTGTAAAGTGCCGCATGTGTTACTATACTGACTGTAAAGTGCAGCTTGCGTTACTATACTGACTGTAAAGTGGCGCGTATGTTACTATACTGACTGTAAAGTGACGCATGTGTTACTATACTGACTGTAAAGTGCAGCGTGTGTTACTATACTGACTGTAAAGTGCCGCATGTGTTACTATACTGACTGTAAAGTGCCGCATGTGTTACTATACTGACTGTAAAGTGGCGCATGCGTTACTATACTGACTGTAAAGTGCTGCATGTGTTACTATACTGACTGTAAAGTGCCGCATGTGTTACTATACTGACTGTAAAGTGCAGTGTGCGTTACTATACTGAATGTAAAGTGCAGCGTGCGTTACTATACTGACTGTAAAGTGCCGCATGTGTTACTATACTGACTGTAAAATGCCGCATGTGTTACTATACTGACTGTAAAGTGCTGCATGTGTTACTATACTGACTGTAAAGTGCAGCGTGCTTTACTATACTGACTGTAAAGTGCAGCGTGCGTTACTATACTGACTGTAAAGTGCCGCATGTATTACTATACTGACTGTAAAGTGCCGCATGTGTTACTATACTGACTGTAAAGTGCCGCATGTGTTACTATACTGACTGTAAAGTGCCGCATGTGTTACTATACTGACTGTAAAGTGCCGCATGTGTTACTATACTGACTGTAAAGTGCAGCGTGCGTTACTATACTGACTGTAAAGTGCAGCATGTGTTACTATACTGACTGTAAAGTGCAGCATGTGTTACTATACTGACTGTAAAGTGCAGCATGTGTTACTATACTGACTGTAAAGTGCCGCATGTGTTACTATACTGACTGTAAAGTGCCGCATGTGTTACTATACTGACTGTAAAGTGCAGCGTGCGTTACTATACTGACTGTAAAGTGCAGCGTGCGTTACTATACTGACTGTAAAGTGCCGCATGTGTTACTATACTGACTGTAAAGTGCAGCATGTGTTACTATACTGACTGTAAAGTGCAGCGTGCATTACTATACTGACTGTAAAGAGCCGCATGTGTTACTATACTGACTGTAAAGTGCCGCATGTGTTACTATACTGACTGTAAAGTGCCGCATGTGTTACTATACTGACTGTAAAGTGCCGCATGTGTTACTATACTGACTGTAAAGTGCCGCATGTGTTACTATACTGACTGTAAAGTGCAGTGTGCGTTACTATACTGAATGTAAAGTGCAGCGTGCGTTACTATACTGACTGTAAAGTGCCGCATGTGTTACTATACTGACTGTAAAATGCTGCATGTGTTACTATACTGACTGTAAAGTGCCGCATGTGTTACTATACTGACTGTAAAGTGCAGCGTGCTTTACTATACTGACTGTAAAGTGCAGCGTGCGTTACTATACTGACTGTAAAGTGCAGCGTGCGTTACTATACTGACTGTAAAGTGCCGCGTACGTTACTATACTGACTGTAAAGTGCCGCATGTGTTACTATACTGACTGTAAAGTGCAGCGTGCGTTACTATACTGACTGTAAAGTGCCGCATGTGTTACTATACTGACTGTAAAGTGCCGCATGTGTTACTATACTGACTTTAAAGTGCCGCATGTGTAACTGTACTGACTGTAAAGTGCAGCA
Organism: Rhinoderma darwinii; assembly: GCF_050947455.1. Lineage (NCBI taxonomy): Eukaryota > Metazoa > Chordata > Amphibia > Anura > Rhinodermatidae > Rhinoderma > Rhinoderma darwinii. The sequence goes on along the minus strand of NW_027461967.1, from coordinate 621,229 downwards.
TGTGTTACTATACTGACTGTAAAGTGCAACGTGCATTACTATACTGACTGTAAAGAGCAGCATGTGTTACCATACTGACTGTAAAGTGCAGCGTGCGTTACTATACTGACTGTAAAGTGCCGCATGTGTTACTATACTAACTGTAAAGTGCCGCATGTGTTACAATACTGACTGTAAAGTGCAGCATGTGTTACTATACTGACTGTAAAGTGCAGCGTGCGTTACTATACTGACTGTAAAGTGCCGCATGTGTTACTATACTGACTGTAAAGTGCAGCGTGCGTTACTATACTGACTGTAAAGTGCCGCATGTGTTACTATACTGACTGTAAAGTGCCGCATGTGTTACTATACTGACTGTAAAGTGCCGCATGCGTTACTATACTGACTGTAAAGTGCTGCATGTGTTACTATACTGACTGTAAAGTGCCGCAGGTGTTACTATACTGACTGTAAAGTGCCGCATGCGTTACTATACTGACTGTAAAGTGCTGCATGTGTTACTATACTGACTGTAAAGTGCCGCATGTGTTACTATACTGACTGTAAAGTGCAGTGTGTGTTACTATACTGAATGTAAAGTGCAGCGTGCGTTACTATACTGACTGTAAAGTGCCGCATGTGTTACTATACTGACTGTAAAATGCCGCATGTGTTACTATACTGACTGTAAAGTGCCGCATGTGTTACTATACTGACTGTAAAGTGCAGCGTGCTTTACTATACTGACTGTAAAGTGCAGCGTGCGTTACTATACTGACTGTAAAGTGCCGCATGTATTACTATACTGACTGTAAAGTGCCGCATGTGTTACTATACTGACTGTAAAGTGCCGCATGTGTTACTATACTGACTGTAAAGTGCCGCATGTGTTACTATACTGACTGTAAAGTGCCGCATGTGTTACTATACTGACTGTAAAGTACAGCGTGCGTTACTATACTGACTGTAAAGTGCAGCATGTGTTACTATACTGACTGTAAAGTGCAGCATGTGTTACTATACTGACTGTAAAGTGCAGCATGTGTTACTATACTGACTGTAAAGTGCCGCATGTGTTACTATACTGACTGTAAAGTGCCGCATGTGTTACTATACTGACTGTAAAGTGCCGCATGTGTTACTATACTGACTGTAAAGTGCAGCGTGCGTTACTATACTGACTGTAAAGTGCAGCGTGCGTTACTATACTGACTGTAAAGAGCCGCATGTGTTACTATACGGACTGTAAAGTGCCGCATGTGTTACTATACTGACTGTAAAGTGCAGCATGTGTTACTATACTGACTGTAAAGTGCAGCATATGTTACTATACTGACTGTAAAGTGCAGCATGTGTTACTATACTGACTGTAAAGTGCAGCGTGCGTTACTATACTGATATGTGTTACTATACTGACTGTAAAGTGCAGCATGCGTTACTATACTGACTGTAAAAGTCCAGCTGGCGTTACTATACTGACTGTAAAGTGCCGCGTGTGTTACTATACTGACTGTAAAGTGATGCATGTGTTACTATACTGACTGTAAAGTGCAGCATGTGTTACTATACTGACTGTAAAGTGCATCGTGCGTTACTATACTGACTGTAAAGTGCAGCAGGCGTTACTATACTGACTGTAAAGTGCCACATGTGTTACTATACTGACTGTAAAGTGCAGCATGTGTTACTATACTGACTGTAAAGTGCCGCATGTGTTACTATACTGACTGTAAAAGTCCAGCTGGCGTTACTATACTGACTGTAAAGTGCCGCGTGTGTTACTATACTGACTGTAAAGTGATGCATGTGTTACTATACTGACTGTAAAGTGCAGCATGTGTTACTATACTGACTGTAAAGTGCATCGTGCGTTACTATACTGACTGTAAAGTGCAGCAGGCGTTACTATACTGACTGTAAAGTGCCACATGTGTTACTATACTGACTGTAAAGTGCAGCATGTGTTACTATACTGACTGTAAAGTGCCGCATGTGTTACTATACTGACTGTAAAGTGCCGCATGCATTACTATACTGACTGTAAAGTGCCGCATGCATTACTATACTGACTGTAAAGTGCCGCATGTGTTACTATACTGACTGTAAAGTGCAGCATGTGTTACTATACTGACTGTAAAGTGCCGCATGTGTTACTATACTGACTGTAAAGTGCCGCATGCATTACTATACTGACTGTAAAGTGCCGCATGTGTTACTATACTGACTGTAAAGTGCAGCATGTGTTACTATACTGACTGTAAAGTGCCGCATGTGTTACTATACTGACTGTAAAGTGCAGCAGGCGTTACTATACTGACTGTAAAGTGCAGCAGGCGTTACTATACTGACTGTAAAGTGCCGCATGTGTTACTATACTGACTGTAAAGTGCAGCATGTGTTACTATACTGACCGTAAAGTGCAGCATGTGTTACTATACTGACTGTAAAGTGCAGCAGGTGTTACTATACTGACTGTAAAGTGCAGCATGTGTTACTATACTGACTGTAAAGTGCAGCGTGCGTTACTATACTGACTGTAAAGTGCAGCGTGCATTACTATACTGACTGTAAAGTGTCGCATGTGTTACTATACTGACTGTAAAGTGCCGCATGTGTTACTATACTGACTGTAAAGTGCCGCATGTGTTACTATACTGACTGTAAAGTGCCGCATGTGTTACTATACTGACTGTAAAGTGCAGCGTGCGTTACTATACTGACTGTAAAGTGCAGCGTGTGTTACTATACTGACTGTAAAGAGCAGCATGCTTTACTATACTGACTGTAAAGTGCAGCGTGCGTTACTATACTGACTGTAAAGTGCAGCGTGCATTACTATACTGACTGTAAAGTGCCGCATGTGTTACTATACTGACTATAAAGTGCCGCATGTGTTACTATACTGACTGTAAAGTGCCGCATGTGTTACTATACTGACTGCAAAGTGCCGCATGTGTTACTATACTGACTGTAAAGTGCAGCGTGCGTTACTATACTGACTGTAATGTGCAGCGTGCATTACTATACTGACTGTAAAGTGCAGCGTGCGTTACTATACTGACTGTAAATAGCAGCATGTGTTACTATACTGACTGTAAAGTGCAGCGTGCGTTACTATACTGACTGTAAAGAGCAGCATGTGTTACTATACTGACTGTAAAGTGCAGCGTGCGTTACTATACTGACTGTAAAGTGGCGCATGTGTTACTATACTGACTGTAAAGTGCCGCATCTGTTACTATACTGACTGTAAAGTGCAGCATGTGTTACTATACTGACTGTAAAGTGCAGCGTGTGTTACTATACTGACTGTAAAGTGCCGCATGTGTTACTATACTGACTGTAAAGTGCAGTGTGCGTTACTATACTGAATGTGAAGTGCAGCGTGCATTACTATACTGACTGTAAAGTGCTGCATGTGTTACTATACTGACTGTAAAGTGGCGCATGTGTTACTATACTGACTGTAAAGTGCCGCATGTGTTACTATACTGACTGTAAAGTGCAGTGTGCGTTACTATACTGAATGTAAAGTGCAGCGTGCGTTACTATACTGACTGTAAAGTGCCGCATGTGTTACTATACTGACTGTAAAATGCCGCATGTGTTACTATACTGTCTGTAAAGTGCTGCATGTGTTACTATACTGACTGTAAAGTGCAGCGTGCTTTACTATACTGACTGTAAAGTGCAGCGTGCGTTACTATACTGACTGTAAAGTGCAGCGTGCGTTACTATACTGACTGTAAAGTGCCACATATGTTACTATACTGACTGTAAAGTGCCGCATGTGTTACTATACTGACTGTAAAGTGCCGCATGTGTTACTGTACTGACTGTAAAGTGCAGCATGTGTTACTATACTGACTGTAAAGTGCAGCGTGCGTTACTATACTGACTGTAAAGAGCAGCATGTGTTACTATACTGACTGTAAAGTGCAGCGTGCGTTACTATACTGACTGTAAAGTGCCGCATGTGTTACTATACTGACTGTAAAGTGCCGCATGTGTTACTATACTGACTGTAAAGTGCAGCATGTGTTACTATACTGACTGTAAAGTGCAGCGTGCGTTACTATACTGACTGTAAAGTGCAGCGTGCATTACTATACTGACTGTAAAGTGCCGCATGTGTTACTATACTGACTGTAAAGTGCTGCATGTGTTACTATACTGACTGTAAAGTGCCGCATGTGTTACTATACTGACTGTAAAGTGCCGCGTTTGTTACTATACTGACTGTAAAGTGCAGCGTGCGTTACTATACTGACTGTAAAGTGCAGCGTGCGTTACTATACTGACTGTAAAGTGCAGCGTGCGTTACTATACTGACTGTAAAGAGCAGCATGTGTTACTATACTGACTGTAAAGTGCTGCATGTGTTACTATACTGACTGTAAAGTGCCGCATGTGTTACTATACTGACTGTAAAGTGCCGCATGTGTTACTATACTGACTGTAAAGTGCAGCGTGCGTTACTATACTGACTGTAAAGTGCAGCGTGCATTACTATACTGACTGTAAAGTGCCGCATGTGTTACTATACTGACTGTAAAGTGCCGCATGTGTTACTATACTGACTGTAAAGTGCCGCATGTGTTACTATACTGACTGTAAAGTGCCGCATGTGTTACTATACTGACTTTAAAGTGCCGCATGTGTAACTGTACTGACTGTAAAGTGCAGCATTTGTTACTATACTGACTGTAAAGTGCAACGTGCATTACTATACTGACTGTAAAGAGCAGCATGTGTTACCATACTGACTGTAAAGTGCCGCGTGCGTTACTATACTGACTGTAAAGTGCCGCATGTGTTACTATACTAACTGTAAAGTGCCGCATGTGTTACAATACTGACTGTAAAGTGCAGCATGTGTTACTATACTGACTGTAAAGTGCAGCGTGCGTTACTATACTGACTGTAAAGTGCAGCATGTGTTACTATACTGACTGTAAAGTGCATCGTGCGTTACTATACTGACTGTAAAGTGCAGCAGGCGTTACTATACTGACTGTAAAGTGCCACATGTGTTACTATACTGACTGTAAAGTGCAGCATGTGTTACTATACTGACTGTAAAGTGCCGCATGTGTTACTATACTGACTGTAAAGTGCCGCATGCATTACTATACTGACTGTAAAGTGCCGCATGCATTACTATACTGACTGTAAAGTGCCGCATGTGTTACTATACTGACTGTAAAGTGCAGCATGTGTTACTATACTGACTGTAAAGTGCCGCATGTGTTACTATACTGACTGTAAAGTGCCGCATGCATTACTATACTGACTGTAAAGTGCCGCATGTGTTACTATACTGACTGTAAAGTGCAGCATGTGTTACTATACTGACTGTAAAGTGCCGCATGTGTTACTATACTGACTGTAAAGTGCAGCAGGCGTTACTATACTGACTGTAAAGTGCAGCAGGCGTTACTATACTGACTGTAAAGTGCCGCATGTGTTACTATACTGACTGTAAAGTGCAGCATGTGTTACTATACTGACCGTAAAGTGCAGCATGTGTTACTATACTGACTGTAAAGTGCAGCAGGTGTTACTATACTGACTGTAAAGTGCAGCATGTGTTACTATACTGACTGTAAAGTGCAGCGTGCGTTACTATACTGACTGTAAAATGCCGCATGTGTTACTATACTTACTGTAAAGAGCAGCGTGCGTTACTATGCTGACTGTAAAGTGCAGCGTGCGTTACTATACTGACTGTAAAGTGCAGCGTGCGTTACTATACTGACTGTAAAGTGCCGCGTATGTTACTATACTGACTGTAAAGTGCCGCATTTGTTACTATACTGACTGTAAAGTGCAGCGTGCGTTACTATACTGACTGTAAAGTGCCGCATGTGTTACTATACTGACTGTAAAGTGTCGCATGTGTTACTATACTGACTGTAAAGTGCCGCGTGCGTTACTATACTGACTGTAAAGTGCCGCGTATGTTACTATACTGACTGTAAAGTGCCGCGTGTGTTACTATACTGACTGTAAATAGCAGCATGTGTTACTATACTGACTGTAAAGTGCCGCATGTGTTACTATACTGACTGTAAAGTGCCGCATGTGTTACTGTACTGACTGTAAAGTGCAGCATGTGTTACTATACTGACTGTAAAGTGCTGCATGTGTTACTATACTGACTGTAAAGTGCAGCATGTGTTACTATACTGACTGTAAAGTGCAGCGTGCGTTACTATACTGACTGTAAAGTGCAGCATGTGTTACTATACTGACTGTAAAGTGCAGCGTGCGTTACTATACTGACTGTAAAGTGCCGCATGTGTTACTATACTGACTGTAAAGTGCCGCATGTGTTACTATACTGACTGTAAAGTGCCGCATGTGTTACTATACTGACTGTAAAGTGAAGTGTGTGTTACTATACTGAATGTAAAGTGCAGCGTGCGTTACTATACTGACTGTAAAGAGCAGCATGTGTTACTATACTGACTGTAAAGTGCAGCGTGCGTTACTATACTGACTGTAAAGTGCCGCATGTGTTACTATACTGACTGTAAAGTGCTGCATGTGTTACTATACTGACTGTAAAGTGCAGTGTGCGTTACTATACTGAATGTAAAGTGCAGCGTGCGTTACTATACTGACTGTAAAGTGCCGCATGTGTTACTATACTGACTGTAAAATGCCGCATGTGTTACTATACTGACTGTAAAGTGCCGCATGTGTTACTATACTGACTGTAAAGTGCAGCGTGCTTTACTATACTGACTGTAAAGTGCAGCGTGCGTTACTATACTGACTGTAAAGTGCAGCGTGCGTTACTATACTGACTGTAAAGTGCCGCGTACGTTACTATACTGACTGTAAAGTGCCGCATGTGTTACTATACTGACTGTAAAGTGCAGCGTGCGTTACTATACTGACTGTAAAGTGCCGCATGTGTTACTATACTGACTGTAAAGTGCCGCATGTGTTACTATACTGACTTTAAAGTGCCGCATGTGTAACTGTACTGACTGTAAAGTGCAGCATGTGTTACTATACTGACTGTAAAGTGCAGCGTGCATTACTATACTGACTGTAAAGAGCAGCATGTGTTACCATACTGACTGTAAAGTGCAGCGTGCGTTACTATACTGACTGTAAAGTGCCGCATGTGTTACTATACTAACTGTAAAGTGCCGCATGTGTTACTATACTGACTGTAAAGTGCAGCATGTGTTACTATACTGACTGTAAAGTGCAGCGTGCGTTACTATACTGACTGTAAAGTGCCGCATGTGTTACTATACTGACTGTAAAGTGCAGCTTGCGTTACTATACTGACTGTAAAGTGGCGCGTATGTTACTATACTGACTGTAAAGTGACGCATGTGTTACTATACTGACTGTAAAGTGCAGCGTGTGTTACTATACTGACTGTAAAGTGCCGCATGTGTTACTATACTGACTGTAAAGTGCCGCATGTGTTACTATACTGACTGTAAAGTGGCGCATGCGTTACTATACTGACTGTAAAGTGCTGCATGTGTTACTATACTGACTGTAAAGTGCCGCATGTGTTACTATACTGACTGTAAAGTGCAGTGTGCGTTACTATACTGAATGTAAAGTGCAGCGTGCGTTACTATACTGACTGTAAAGTGCCGCATGTGTTACTATACTGACTGTAAAATGCCGCATGTGTTACTATACTGACTGTAAAGTGCTGCATGTGTTACTATACTGACTGTAAAGTGCAGCGTGCTTTACTATACTGACTGTAAAGTGCAGCGTGCGTTACTATACTGACTGTAAAGTGCCGCATGTATTACTATACTGACTGTAAAGTGCCGCATGTGTTACTATACTGACTGTAAAGTGCCGCATGTGTTACTATACTGACTGTAAAGTGCCGCATGTGTTACTATACTGACTGTAAAGTGCCGCATGTGTTACTATACTGACTGTAAAGTGCAGCGTGTGTTACTATACTGACTGTAAAGTGCAGCATGTGTTACTATACTGACTGTAAAGTGCAGCATGTGTTACTATACTGACTGTAAAGTGCAGCATGTGTTACTATACTGACTGTAAAGTGCCGCATGTGTTACTATACTGACTGTAAAGTGCCGCATGTGTTACTATACTGACTGTAAAGTGCCGCATGTGTTACTATACTGACTGTAAAGTGCAGCGTGCGTTACTATACTGACTGTAAAGTGCAGCGTGCGTTACTATACTGACTGTAAAGTGCCGCATGTGTTACTATACTGACTGTAAAGTGCAGCATGTGTTACTATACTGACTGTAAAGTGCAGCGTGCATTACTATACTGACTGTAAAGAGCCGCATGTGTTACTATACTGACTGTAAAGTGCCGCATGTGTTACTATACTGACTGTAAAGTGCCGCATGTGTTACTATACTGACTGTAAAGTGCCGCATGTGTTACTATACTGACTGTAAAGTGCCGCATGTGTTACTATACTGACTGTAAAGTGCAGTGTGCGTTACTATACTGAATGTAAAGTGCAGCGTGCGTTACTATACTGACTGTAAAGTGCCGCATGTGTTACTATACTGACTGTAAAATGCTGCATGTGTTACTATACTGACTGTAAAGTGCCGCATGTGTTACTATACTGACTGTAAAGTGCAGCGTGCTTTACTATACTGACTGTAAAGTGCAGCGTGCGTTACTATACTGACTGTAAAGTGCAGCGTGCGTTACTATACTGACTGTAAAGTGCCGCGTACGTTACTATACTGACTGTAAAGTGCCGCATGTGTTACTATACTGACTGTAAAGTGCAGCGTGCGTTACTATACTGACTGTAAAGTGCCGCATGTGTTACTATACTGACTGTAAAGTGCCGCATGTGTTACTATACTGACTTTAAAGTGCCGCATGTGTAACTGTACTGACTGTAAAGTGCAGCATGTGTTACTATACTGACTGTAAAGTGCAACGTGCATTACTATACTGACTGTAAAGAGCAGCATGTGTTACCATACTGACTGTAAAGTGCAGCGTGCGTTACTATACTGACTGTAAAGTGCCGCATGTGTTACTATACTAACTGTAAAGTGCCGCATGTGTTACAATACTGACTGTAAAGTGCAGCATGTGTTACTATACTGACTGTAAAGTGCAGCGTGCGTTACTATACTGACTGTAAAGTGCCGCATGTGTTACTATACTGACTGTAAAGTGCAGCGTGCGTTACTATACTGACTGTAAAGTGCCGCATGTGTTACTATACTGACTGTAAAGTGCCGCATGTGTTACTATACTGACTGTAAAGTGCCGCATGCGTTACTATACTGACTGTAAAGTGCTGCATGTGTTACTATACTGACTGTAAAGTGCCGCAGGTGTTACTATACTGACTGTAAAGTGCCGCATGCGTTACTATACTGACTGTAAAGTGCTGCATGTGTTACTATACTGACTGTAAAGTGCCGCATGTGTTACTATACTGACTGTAAAGTGCAGTGTGTGTTACTATACTGAATGTAAAGTGCAGCGTGCGTTACTATACTGACTGTAAAGTGCCGCATGTGTTACTATACTGACTGTAAAATGCCGCATGTGTTACTATACTGACTGTAAAGTGCCGCATGTGTTACTATACTGACTGTAAAGTGCAGCGTGCTTTACTATACTGACTGTAAAGTGCAGCGTGCGTTACTATACTGACTGTAAAGTGCCGCATGTATTACTATACTGACTGTAAAGTGCCGCATGTGTTACTATACTGACTGTAAAGTGCCGCATGTGTTACTATACTGACTGTAAAGTGCCGCATGTGTTACTATACTGACTGTAAAGTGCCGCATGTGTTACTATACTGACTGTAAAGTACAGCGTGCGTTACTATACTGACTGTAAAGTGCAGCATGTGTTACTATACTGACTGTAAAGTGCAGCATGTGTTACTATACTGACTGTAAAGTGCAGCATGTGTTACTATACTGACTGTAAAGTGCCGCATGTGTTACTATACTGACTGTAAAGTGCCGCATGTGTTACTATACTGACTGTAAAGTGCCGCATGTGTTACTATACTGACTGTAAAGTGCAGCGTGCGTTACTATACTGACTGTAAAGTGCAGCGTGCGTTACTATACTGACTGTAAAGAGCCGCATGTGTTACTATACTGACTGTAAAGTGCCGCATGTGTTACTATACTGACTGTAAAGTGCAGCATGTGTTACTATACTGACTGTAAAGTGCAGCATATGTTACTATACTGACTGTAAAGTGCAGCATGTGTTACTATACTGACTGTAAAGTGCAGCGTGCGTTACTATACTGATATGTGTTACTATACTGACTGTAAAGTGCAGCATGCGTTACTATACTGACTGTAAAAGTCCAGCTGGCGTTACTATACTGACTGTAAAGTGCCGCGTGTGTTACTATACTGACTGTAAAGTGATGCATGTGTTACTATACTGACTGTAAAGTGCAGCATGTGTTACTATACTGACTGTAAAGTGCATCGTGCGTTACTATACTGACTGTAAAGTGCAGCAGGCGTTACTATACTGACTGTAAAGTGCCACATGTGTTACTATACTGACTGTAAAGTGCAGCATGTGTTACTATACTGACTGTAAAGTGCCGCATGTGTTACTATACTGACTGTAAAAGTCCAGCTGGCGTTACTATACTGACTGTAAAGTGCCGCGTGTGTTACTATACTGACTGTAAAGTGATGCATGTGTTACTATACTGACTGTAAAGTGCAGCATGTGTTACTATACTGACTGTAAAGTGCATCGTGCGTTACTATACTGACTGTAAAGTGCAGCAGGCGTTACTATACTGACTGTAAAGTGCCACATGTGTTACTATACTGACTGTAAAGTGCAGCATGTGTTACTATACTGACTGTAAAGTGCCGCATGTGTTACTATACTGACTGTAAAGTGCCGCATGCATTACTATACTGACTGTAAAGTGCCGCATGCATTACTATACTGACTGTAAAGTGCCGCATGTGTTACTATACTGACTGTAAAGTGCAGCATGTGTTACTATACTGACTGTAAAGTGCCGCATGTGTTACTATACTGACTGTAAAGTGCCGCATGCATTACTATACTGACTGTAAAGTGCCGCATGTGTTACTATACTGACTGTAAAGTGCAGCATGTGTTACTATACTGACTGTAAAGTGCCGCATGTGTTACTATACTGACTGTAAAGTGCAGCAGGCGTTACTATACTGACTGTAAAGTGCAGCAGGCGTTACTATACTGACTGTAAAGTGCCGCATGTGTTACTATACTGACTGTAAAGTGCAGCATGTGTTACTATACTGACCGTAAAGTGCAGCATGTGTTACTATACTGACTGTAAAGTGCAGCAGGTGTTACTATACTGACTGTAAAGTGCAGCATGTGTTACTATACTGACTGTAAAGTGCAGCGTGCGTTACTATACTGACTGTAAAGTGCAGCGTGCATTACTATACTGACTGTAAAGTGTCGCATGTGTTACTATACTGACTGTAAAGTGCCGCATGTGTTACTATACTGACTGTAAAGTGCCGCATGTGTTACTATACTGACTGTAAAGTGCCGCATGTGTTACTATACTGACTGTAAAGTGCAGCGTGCGTTACTATACTGACTGTAAAGTGCAGCGTGTGTTACTATACTGACTGTAAAGAGCAGCATGCTTTACTATACTGACTGTAAAGTGCAGCGTGCGTTACTATACTGACTGTAAAGTGCAGCGTGCATTACTATACTGACTGTAAAGTGCCGCATGTGTTACTATACTGACTATAAAGTGCCGCATGTGTTACTATACTGACTGTAAAGTGCCGCATGTGTTACTATACTGACTGCAAAGTGCCGCATGTGTTACTATACTGACTGTAAAGTGCAGCGTGCGTTACTATACTGACTGTAATGTGCAGCGTGCATTACTATACTGACTGTAAAGTGCAGCGTGCGTTACTATACTGACTGTAAATAGCAGCATGTGTTACTATACTGACTGTAAAGTGCAGCGTGCGTTACTATACTGACTGTAAAGAGCAGCATGTGTTACTATACTGACTGTAAAGTGCAGCGTGCGTTACTATACTGACTGTAAAGTGGCGCATGTGTTACTATACTGACTGTAAAGTGCCGCATCTGTTACTATACTGACTGTAAAGTGCAGCATGTGTTACTATACTGACTGTAAAGTGCAGCGTGTGTTACTATACTGACTGTAAAGTGCCGCATGTGTTACTATACTGACTGTAAAGTGCAGTGTGCGTTACTATACTGAATGTGAAGTGCAGCGTGCATTACTATACTGACTGTAAAGTGCTGCATGTGTTACTATACTGACTGTAAAGTGGCGCATGTGTTACTATACTGACTGTAAAGTGCCGCATGTGTTACTATACTGACTGTAAAGTGCAGTGTGCGTTACTATACTGAATGTAAAGTGCAGCGTGCGTTACTATACTGACTGTAAAGTGCCGCATGTGTTACTATACTGACTGTAAAATGCCGCATGTGTTACTATACTGTCTGTAAAGTGCTGCATGTGTTACTATACTGACTGTAAAGTGCAGCGTGCTTTACTATACTGACTGTAAAGTGCAGCGTGCGTTACTATACTGACTGTAAAGTGCAGCGTGCGTTACTATACTGACTGTAAAGTGCCACATATGTTACTATACTGACTGTAAAGTGCCGCATGTGTTACTATACTGACTGTAAAGTGCCGCATGTGTTACTGTACTGACTGTAAAGTGCAGCATGTGTTACTATACTGACTGTAAAGTGCAGCGTGCGTTACTATACTGACTGTAAAGAGCAGCATGTGTTACTATACTGACTGTAAAGTGCAGCGTGCGTTACTATACTGACTGTAAAGTGCCGCATGTGTTACTATACTGACTGTAAAGTGCCGCATGTGTTACTATACTGACTGTAAAGTGCAGCATGTGTTACTATACTGACTGTAAAGTGCAGCGTGCGTTACTATACTGACTGTAAAGTGCAGCGTGCATTACTATACTGACTGTAAAGTGCCGCATGTGTTACTATACTGACTGTAAAGTGCCGCATGTGTTACTATACTGACTGTAAAGTGCCGCATGTGTTACTATACTGACTGTAAAGTGCCGCGTTTGTTACTATACTGACTGTAAAGTGCAGCGTGCGTTACTATACTGACTGTAAAGTGCAGCGTGCGTTACTATACTGACTGTAAAGTGCAGCGTGCGTTACTATACTGACTGTAAAGAGCAGCATGTGTTACTATACTGACTGTAAAGTGCTGCATGTGTTACTATACTGACTGTAAAGTGCCGCATGTGTTACTATACTGACTGTAAAGTGCCGCATGTGTTACTATACTGACTGTAAAGTGCAGCGTGCGTTACTATACTGACTGTAAAGTGCAGCGTGCATTACTATACTGACTGTAAAGTGCCGCATGTGTTACTATACTGACTGTAAAGTGCCGCATGTGTTACTATACTGACTGTAAAGTGCCGCATGTGTTACTATACTGACTGTAAAGTGCCGCATGTGTTACTATACTGACTTTAAAGTGCCGCATGTGTAACTGTACTGACTGTAAAGTGCAGCATTTGTTACTATACTGACTGTAAAGTGCAACGTGCATTACTATACTGACTGTAAAGAGCAGCATGTGTTACCATACTGACTGTAAAGTGCCGCGTGCGTTACTATACTGACTGTAAAGTGCCGCATGTGTTACTATACTAACTGTAAAGTGCCGCATGTGTTACAATACTGACTGTAAAGTGCAGCATGTGTTACTATACTGACTGTAAAGTGCAGCGTGCGTTACTATACTGACTGTAAAGTGCAGCATGTGTTACTATACTGACTGTAAAGTGCATCGTGCGTTACTATACTGACTGTAAAGTGCAGCAGGCGTTACTATACTGACTGTAAAGTGCCACATGTGTTACTATACTGACTGTAAAGTGCAGCATGTGTTACTATACTGACTGTAAAGTGCCGCATGTGTTACTATACTGACTGTAAAGTGCCGCATGCATTACTATACTGACTGTAAAGTGCCGCATGCATTACTATACTGACTGTAAAGTGCCGCATGTGTTACTATACTGACTGTAAAGTGCAGCATGTGTTACTATACTGACTGTAAAGTGCCGCATGTGTTACTATACTGACTGTAAAGTGCCGCATGCATTACTATACTGACTGTAAAGTGCCGCATGTGTTACTATACTGACTGTAAAGTGCAGCATGTGTTACTATACTGACTGTAAAGTGCCGCATGTGTTACTATACTGACTGTAAAGTGCAGCAGGCGTTACTATACTGACTGTAAAGTGCAGCAGGCGTTACTATACTGACTGTAAAGTGCCGCATGTGTTACTATACTGACTGTAAAGTGCAGCATGTGTTACTATACTGACCGTAAAGTGCAGCATGTGTTACTATACTGACTGTAAAGTGCAGCAGGTGTTACTATACTGACTGTAAAGTGCAGCATGTGTTACTATACTGACTGTAAAGTGCAGCGTGCGTTACTATACTGACTGTAAAGTGCAGCGTGCATTACTATACTGACTGTAAAGTGTCGCATGTGTTACTATACTGACTGTAAAGTGCCGCATGTGTTACTATACTGACTGTAAAGTGCCGCATGTGTTACTATACTGACTGTAAAGTGCCGCATGTGTTACTATACTGACTGTAAAGTGCAGCGTGCGTTACTATACTGACTGTAAAGTGCAGCGTGTGTTACTATACTGACTGTAAAGAGCAGCATGCTTTACTATACTGACTGTAAAGTGCAGCGTGCGTTACTATACTGACTGTAAAGTGCAGCGTGCATTACTATACTGACTGTAAAGTGCCGCATGTGTTACTATACTGACTATAAAGTGCCGCATGTGTTACTATACTGACTGTAAAGTGCCGCATGTGTTACTATACTGACTGCAAAGTGCCGCATGTGTTACTATACTGACTGTAAAGTGCAGCGTGCGTTACTATACTGACTGTAATGTGCAGCGTGCATTACTATACTGACTGTAAAGTGCAGCGTGCGTTACTATACTGACTGTAAATAGCAGCATGTGTTACTATACTGACTGTAAAGTGCAGCGTGCGTTACTATACTGACTGTAAAGAGCAGCATGTGTTACTATACTGACTGTAAAGTGCAGCGTGCGTTACTATACTGACTGTAAAGTGGCGCATGTGTTACTATACTGACTGTAAAGTGCCGCATCTGTTACTATACTGACTGTAAAGTGCAGCATGTGTTACTATACTGACTGTAAAGTGCAGCGTGTGTTACTATACTGACTGTAAAGTGCCGCATGTGTTACTATACTGACTGTAAAGTGCAGTGTGCGTTACTATACTGAATGTGAAGTGCAGCGTGCATTACTATACTGACTGTAAAGTGCTGCATGTGTTACTATACTGACTGTAAAGTGGCGCATGTGTTACTATACTGACTGTAAAGTGCCGCATGTGTTACTATACTGACTGTAAAGTGCAGTGTGCGTTACTATACTGAATGTAAAGTGCAGCGTGCGTTACTATACTGACTGTAAAGTGCCGCATGTGTTACTATACTGACTGTAAAATGCCGCATGTGTTACTATACTGTCTGTAAAGTGCTGCATGTGTTACTATACTGACTGTAAAGTGCAGCGTGCTTTACTATACTGACTGTAAAGTGCAGCGTGCGTTACTATACTGACTGTAAAGTGCAGCGTGCGTTACTATACTGACTGTAAAGTGCCACATATGTTACTATACTGACTGTAAAGTGCCGCATGTGTTACTATACTGACTGTAAAGTGCCGCATGTGTTACTGTACTGACTGTAAAGTGCAGCATGTGTTACTATACTGACTGTAAAGTGCAGCGTGCGTTACTATACTGACTGTAAAGAGCAGCATGTGTTACTATACTGACTGTAAAGTGCAGCGTGCGTTACTATACTGACTGTAAAGTGCCGCATGTGTTACTATACTGACTGTAAAGTGCCGCATGTGTTACTATACTGACTGTAAAGTGCAGCATGTGTTACTATACTGACTGTAAAGTGCAGCGTGCGTTACTATACTGACTGTAAAGTGCAGCGTGCATTACTATACTGACTGTAAAGTGCCGCATGTGTTACTATACTGACTGTAAAGTGCCGCATGTGTTACTATACTGACTGTAAAGTGCCGCATGTGTTACTATACTGACTGTAAAGTGCCGCGTTTGTTACTATACTGACTGTAAAGTGCAGCGTGCGTTACTATACTGACTGTAAAGTGCAGCGTGCGTTACTATACTGACTGTAAAGTGCAGCGTGCGTTACTATACTGACTGTAAAGAGCAGCATGTGTTACTATACTGACTGTAAAGTGCTGCATGTGTTACTATACTGACTGTAAAGTGCCGCATGTGTTACTATACTGACTGTAAAGTGCCGCATGTGTTACTATACTGACTGTAAAGTGCAGCGTGCGTTACTATACTGACTGTAAAGTGCAGCGTGCATTACTATACTGACTGTAAAGTGCCGCATGTGTTACTATACTGACTGTAAAGTGCCGCATGTGTTACTATACTGACTGTAAAGTGCCGCATGTGTTACTATACTGACTGTAAAGTGCCGCATGTGTTACTATACTGACTTTAAAGTGCCGCATGTGTAACTGTACTGACTGTAAAGTGCAGCATTTGTTACTATACTGACTGTAAAGTGCAACGTGCATTACTATACTGACTGTAAAGAGCAGCATGTGTTACCATACTGACTGTAAAGTGCCGCGTGCGTTACTATACTGACTGTAAAGTGCCGCATGTGTTACTATACTAACTGTAAAGTGCCGCATGTGTTACAATACTGACTGTAAAGTGCAGCATGTGTTACTATACTGACTGTAAAGTGCAGCGTGCGTTACTATACTGACTGTAAAGTGCCGCATGTGTTACTATACTGACTGTAAAGTGCAGCGTGTGTTACTATACTGACTGTAAAGTGCCGCGTATGTTACTATACTGACTGTAAAGTGATGCATGTGTTACTATACTGACTGTAAAGTGCAGCGTGTGTTACTATACTGACTGTAAAGTGCCGCATGTGTTACTATACTGACTGTAAAGTGCCGCATGTGTTACTATACTGACTGTAAAGTGCCGCATGTGTTACTATACTGACTGTAAAGTGCCGCATGTGTTACTATACTGACTGTAAAATGCTGCATGTGTTACTACACTGACTGTAAAGTGCCGCATGTGTTACTATACTGACGGTAAAGTGCAGCGTGCTTTACTATACTGACTGTAAAGTGCAGCGTGCGTTACTATACTGACTGTAAAGTGCTGAATGTATTACTATACTGACTGTAAAGTGCCGCATGTGTTACTATACTGACTGTAAAGTGCCGCATGTGTTACTATACTGACTGTAAAGTGTCGCATGTGTTACTATACTGACTGTAAAGTGCCGCATGTGTTACTATACTGACTGTAAAGTGCAGCGTGCGTTACTATACTGACTGTAAAGTGCAGCATGTGTTACTATACTGACTGTAAAGTGCAGCATGTGTTACTATACTGACTGTAAAGTGCAGCATGTGTTACTATACTGACTGTAAAGAGCAGCGTGTGTTACTATACTGACTGTAAAGTGCCGCATGTGTTACTATACTGACTGTAAAGTGCAGCATGTGTTACTATACTGACTGTAAAGTGCAGCATGTGTTACTATACTGACTGTAAAGTGCAGCATGTGTTACTATACTGACTGTAAAGTGCAGCATATGTTACTATACTGACTGTAAAGTGCAGCATGTGTTACTATACTGACTGTAAAGTGCAGCGTGCGTTACTATACTGATATGTGTTACTATACTGACTGTAAAGTGCAGCATGCGTTACTATACTGACTGTAAAGAGCAGCGTGTGTTACTATACTGACTGTAAAGTGCCGCATGTGTTACTATACTGACTGTAAAAGTCCAGCTGGCGTTACTATACTGACTGTAAAGTGCCGCGTGTGTTACCATACTGACTGTAAAGTGACGCATGTGTTACTATACTGACTGTAAAGTGCAGCATGTGTTACTATACTGACTGTAAAGTGCATCGTGCGTTACTATACTGACTGTAAAGTGCAGCAGGCGTTACTATACTGACTGTAAAGTGCCACATGTGTTACTATACTGACTGTAAAGTGCAGCATGTGTTACTATACTGACTGTAAAGTGCCGCATGTGTTACTATACTTTCTGTAAAGTGCCGCATGCATTACTATACTGACTGTAAAGTGCCGCATGCATTACTATACTGACTGTAAAGTGCCGCATGTGTTACTATACTGACTGTAAAGTGCAGCATGTGTTACTATACTGACTGTAAAGTGCCGCATGTGTTACTATACTGACTGTAAAGTGCCGCATGTGTTACTATACTGACTGTAAAGTGCCGCATGCATTACTATACTGACTGTAAAGTGCCGCATGTGTTACTATACTGACTGTAAAGTGCAGCATGTGTTACTATACTGACTAAAGTGCCGCATGTGTTACTATACTGACTGTAAAGTGCAGCAGGCGTTATTATACTGACTGTAAAGTGCAGCAGGCATTACTATACTGACTGTAAAGTGCCGCATGTGTTACTATACTGACTGTAAAGTGCAGCATGTGTTACTATACTGACCGTAAAGTGCAGCATGTGTTACTATACTGACTGTAAAGTGCAGCAGGTGTTACTATACTGACTGTAAAGTGCAGCATGTGTTACTATACTGACTGTAAAGTGTAGCGTGCGTTACTATACTGACTGTAAAGTGCAGCGTGCATTACTATACTGACTGTAAAGTGCCGCATGTGTTACTATACTGACTGTAAAGTGCCGCATGTGTTACTATACTGACTGTAAAGTGCAGCGTGCGTTACTATACTGACTGTAAAGTGCAGCGTGTGTTACTATACTGACTGTAAAGAGCAGCATGCTTTACTATACTGACTGTAAAGTGCAGCGTGCGTTACTATACTGACTGTAAAGTGCAGCGTGCATTACTATACTGACTGTAAAGTGCCGCATGTGTTACTATACTGACTATAAAGTGCCGCATGTGTTACTATACTGACTGTAAAGTGCCGCATGTGTTACTATACTGACTGTAAAGTGCCGCATGTGTTACTATACTGACTGTAAAGTGCAGCGTGCGTTACTATACTGACTGTAATGTGCAGCGTGCATTACTATACTGACTGTAAAGTGCCGCATGTGTTACTATACTAACTGTAAAGTGCAGCGTGCGTTACTATACTGACTGTAAAGTGCAGCGTGTGTTACTATACTGACTGTAAAGAGCAGCATGCTTTACTATACTGACTGTAAAGTGCCGCATGTGTTACTATACTGACTGTAAAGAGCAGCATGTGTTATTATGCTGACTGTAAAGTGCCGCATGTGTTACTATACTGACTGTAAAGTGCCGCATGTGTTACTATACTGACTGTAAAGTGCCGCATGTGTTACTATATTGACTGTAAAGTGCCGCATGTGTTACTATACTGACTATAAAGTGCAGCGTGCGTTACTATACTGACTGTAAAGTGCAGCGTGCGTTACTATACTGACTGTAAAGTGCAGTGTGCGTTACTATACTGACTGTAAAGTGCCGCGTATGTTACCATACTGACTGTAAAGTGCCGCATGTGTTACTATACTGACTGTAAAGTGCAGCGTGCGTTACTATACTGACTGTAAAGTGCCGCATGTGTTACTATACTGACTGTAAAGTGCCGCATGTGTTACTATACTGACTGTAAAGTGCCGCATGTGTTACTGTACTGACTGTAAAGTGCAGCGTGCGTTACTATACTGACTGTAAAGAGCAGCATGTGTTACTATACTGACTGTAAAGTGCAGCGTGCGTTACTATACTGACTGTAAAGAGCAGCATGTGTTACTATACTGACTGTAAAGTGGCGCATGTGTTACTATACTGACTGTAAAGTGCCGCATGTGTTACTATACTGACTGTAAAGTGCCGCATGTGTTACTATACTGACTGTAAAGTGCAGTGTGCGTTACTATACTGAATGTAAAGTGCAGCGTGCGTTACTATACTGACTGTAAAGTGCCGCATGTGTTACTATACTGACTGTAAAGTGCAGCGTGCGTTACTATACTGACTAATGTGCAGCGTGCATTACTATACTGACTGTAAAGTGCCGCATGTGTTACTATACTGACTGTAAAGTGCCGCATGTGTTACTATACTGACTGTAAAGTGCAGTGTGCGTTACTATACTGACTGTAAAGTGCCGCATGTGTTACTATACTGACTGTAAAATGCCGCATGTGTTACTATACTGACTGTAAAGTGCCGCATGTGTTACTATACTGACTGTAAAGTGCCGCATGTGTTACTGTACTGACTGTAAAGTGCAGCGTGCGTTACTATACTGACTGTAAAGAGCAGCATGTGTTACTATACTGACTGTAAAGTGCAGCGTGCGTTACTATGCTGACTGTAAAGAGCAGCATGTGTTACTATACTGACTAATGTGCAGCGTGCATTACTATACTGACTGTAAAGTGCCGCATGTGTTACTATACTGACTGTAAAGTGCAGTGTGCGTTACTATACTGAATGTAAAGTGCAGCGTGCGTTACTATACTGACTGTAAAGTGCCGCATGTGTTACTATACTGACTGTAAAATGCTGCATGTGTTACTATACTGACTGTAAAGTGCCGCATGTGTTACTATACTGACTGTAAAGTGCAGCGTGTGTTACTATACTGACTGTAAAGAGCAGCATGATTTACTATACTGACTGTAAAGTGCAGCGTGCGTTACTATACTGACTGTAAAGTGCCGCATGTGTTACTGTACTGACTGTAAAGTGCAGCGTGCGTTACTATACTGACTGTAAAGAGCAGCATGTGTTACTATGCTGACTGTAAAGTGCCGCATGTGTTACTATACTGACTGTAAAGTGCCGCATGTGTTACTATATTGACTGTAAAGTGCCGCATGTGTTACTATACTGACTGTAAAGTGCAGCGTGCGTTACTATACTGACTGTAAAGTGCAGCGTGCGTTACTATACTGACTGTAAAGTGCAGCGTGCGTTACTATACTGACTGTAAAGTGCCGCGTATGTTACCATACTGACTGTAAAGTGCCGCATGTGTTACTATACTGACTGTAAAGTGCAGCGTGCGTTACTATACTGACTGTAAAGTGCCGCATGTGTTACTATACTGACTGTAAAGTGCCGCATGTGTTACTATACTGACTGTAAAGTGCCGCATGTGTTACTATACTGACTGTAAAGTGCAGTGTGCGTTACTATACTGAATGTAAAGTGCAGCGTGCGTTACTATACTTACTGTAAAGTGCCGCATGTGTTACTATACTGACTGTAAAGTGCAGCGTGCGTTACTATACTGACTAATGTGCAGCGTGCATTACTATACTGACTGTAAAGTGCCGCATGTGTTACTATACTGACTGTAAAGTGCCGCATGTGTTACTATACTGACTGTAAAGTGCAGCGTGCGTTACTATCCTGAATGTAAAGTGCAGCGTGCGTTACTATACTGACTGTAAAGTGCCGCATGTGTTACTATACTGACTGTAAAATGCCGCATGTGTTACTATACTGACTGTAAAGTGCCGCATGTGTTACTATACTGACTGTAAAGTGCCGCATGTGTTACTATACTGACTGTAAAGTGCTGCATGTGTTACTATACTGACTGTAAAGTGCAGCGTGCATTACTATACTGACTGTAAAGTGCAGCGTGCGTTACTATACTGACTGTAAAGTGCAGCGTGCGTTACTGTACTGACTGTAAAGTGCAGCGTGCGTTACTATAGTGACTGTAAAGTGCCGCGTATGTTACTATACTGACTGTAAAGTGCCGCATTTGTTACTATACTGACTGTAAAGTGCAGCGTGCGTTACTATACTGACTGTAAAGTGCCGCATGTGTTACTATACTGACTGTAAAGTGCCGCATGTGTTACTATACTGACTGTAAAGTGCCGCGTGCGTTACTATACTGACTGTAAAGTGCCGCGTATGTTACTATACTGACTGTAAAGTGCCGCATGTGTTACTATACTGACTGTAAATAGCAGCATGTGTTACTATACTGACTGTAAAGTGCCGCATGTGTTACTATACTGACTGTAAAGTGCCGCATGTGTTACTATACTGACTGTAAAGTGGCGCATGTGTTACTATACTGACTGTAAAGTGCCGCATGTGTTACTATACTGACTGTAAAGTGCTGCATGTGTTACTATACTGACTGTAAAGTGCAGCGTGCATTACTATACTGACTGTAAAGTGCAGCGTGCGTTACTATACTGACTGTAAAGTGCAGCGTGCGTTACTGTACTGACTGTAAAGTGCAGCGTGCGTTACTATAGTGACTGTAAAGTGCCGCGTATGTTACTATACTGACTGTAAAGTGCCGCATTTGTTACTATACTGACTGTAAAGTGCAGCGTGCGTTACTATACTGACTGTAAAGTGCCGCATGTGTTACTATACTGACTGTAAAGTGCAGCATGTGTTACTATACTGACTGTAAAGTGCCGCATGTGTTACTATACTGACTGTAAATAGCAGCATGTGTTACTATACTGACTGTAAAGTGCTGCATGTGTTACTATACTGACTGTAAAGTGCCGCATGTGTTACTATACTGACTGTAAAGTGGCGCATGTGTTACTATACTGACTGTAAAGTGCCGCATGTGTTACTATACTGACTATAAAATGCCGCATGTGTTACTATACTGACTGTAAAGTGCTGCATGTGTTACTATACTGACTGTAAAGTGCAGTGTGCGTTACTATACTGAATGTAAAGTGCAGCGTGCGTTACTATACTGACTGTAAAGTGCCGCATGTGTTACTATACTGACTGTAAAATGCCGCATGTGTTACTATACTGACTGTAAAGTGCTGCATGTGTTACTATACTGACTGTAAAGTGCAGCGTGCTTTACTATACTGACTGTAAATTGCAGCGTGCGTTACTATACTGACTGTAAAGTGCAGCGTGCGTTACTATACTGACTGTAAAGTGCCGCGTATGTTACTATACTGACTGTAAAGTGCCGCATGTGTTACTATACTGACTGTAAAGTGCAGCGTGCATTACTATACTGACTGTAAAGTGCCGCATGTGTTACTATACTGACTGTAAAGTGCTGCATGTGTTACTATACTGACTGTAAAGTGCAGCATGTGTTACTATACTGACTGTAAAGTGCAGCGTGCGTTACTATACTGACTGTAAAGTGCAGCGTGCATTACTATACTGACTGTAAAGTGCCGCATGTGTTACTATACTGACTGTAAAGTGCCGCATGTGTTACTATACTGACTGTAAAGTGCCGCATGTGTTACTATACTGACTGTAAAGTGCCGCATGTGTTACTATACTGACTGTAAAGTGCAGTGTGCGTTACTATACTGACTGTAAAGTGCCGCATGTGTTACTATACTGACTGTAAAGTGCTGCATGTGTTACTATACTGACTGTAAAGTGCAGCGTGCATTACTATACTGACTGTAAAGTGCAGCGTGCGTTACTATACTGACTGTAAAGTGCAGCGTGCGTTACTGTACTGACTGTAAAGTGCAGCGTGCGTTACTATACTGACTGTAAAGTGCCGCGTATGTTACTATACTGACTGTAAAGTGCTGCATTTGTTACTATACTGACTGTAAAGTGCAGCGTGCGTTACTATACTGACTGTAAAGTGCCGCATGTGTTACTATACTGACTGTAAAGTGCCGCATGTGTTACTATACTGACTGTAAAGTGCCGCGTGCGTTACTATACTGACTGTAAAGTGCCGCGTATGTTACTATACTGACTGTAAAGTGCCGCATGTGTTACTATACTGACTGTAAATAGCAGCATGTGTTACTATACTGACTGTAAAGTGCTGCATGTGTTACTATACTGACTGTAAAGTGCCGCATGTGTTACTATACTGACTGTAAAGTGGCGCATGTGTTACTATACTGACTGTAAAGTGCCGCATGTGTTACTATACTGACTGTAAAGTGCAGTGTGCGTTACTATACTGAATGTAAAGTGCAGCGTGCGTTACTATACTGACTGTAAAGTGCCGCATGTGTTACTATACTGACTGTAAAATGCCGCATGTGTTACTATACTGACTGTAAAGTGCTGCATGTGTTACTATACTGACTGTAAAGTGCAGCGTGCTTTACTATACTGACTGTAAAGTGCAGCGTGCGTTACTATACTGACTGTAAAGTGCAGCGTGCGTTACTATACTGACTGTAAAGTGCCGCGTATGTTACTATACTGACTGTAAAGTGCCGCATGTGTTACTATACTGACTGTAAAGTGCAGCGTGCATTACTATACTGACTGTAAAGTGCCGCATGTGTTACTATACTGACTGTAAAGTGCTGCATGTGTTACTATACTGACTGTAAAGTGCAGCATGTGTTACTATACTGACTGTAAAGTGCAGCGTGCGTTACTATACTGACTGTAAAGTGCAGCGTGCATTACTATACTGACTGTAAAGTGCCGCATGTGTTACTATACTGACTGTAAAGTGCCGCATGTGTTACTATACTGACTGTAAAGTGCCGCATGTGTTACTATACTGACTGTAAAGTGCCGCATGTGTTACTATACTGACTGTAAAGTGCAGCGTGCGTTACTATACTGACTGTAAAGTGCAGCGTGCGTTACTATACTGACTGTAAAGTGCAGCGTGCGTTACTATACTGACTGTAAAGAGCAGCATGCTTTACTATACTGACTGTAAAGAGCAGCATGTGTTACTATACTGACTGTAAAGTGCCGCATGTGTTACTATACTGACTGTAAAGTGCCGCATGTGTTACTATACTGACTGTAAAGTGCCGCATGTGTTACTATACTGACTGTAAAGTGCAGCGTGCGTTACTATACTGACTGTAAAGTGCAGCGTGCATTACTATACTGACTGTAAAGTGCCGCATGTGTTACTATACTGACTGTAAAGTGCCGCATGTGTTACTATACTGACTGTAAAGTGCCGCATGTGTTACTATACTGACTGTAAAGTGCCGCATGTGTTACTATACTGACTGTAAAGTGCAGCGTGTGTTACTATACTGACTGTAAAGAGCAGCATGCTTTACTATACTGACTGTAAAGTGCAGCGTGCGTTACTATACTGACTGTAAAGTGCAGCGTGCATTACTATACTGACTGTAAAGTGCCGCATGTGTTACTATACTGACTATAAAGTGCCGCATGTGTTACTATACTGACTGTAAAGTGCAGCGTGCGTTACTATACTGACTGTAAAGTGCAGCGTGTGTTACTATACTGACTGTAAAGAGCAGCATGCTTTACTATACTGACTGTAAAGAGCAGCATGTGTTACTATACTGACTGTAAAGTGTCGCATGTGTTACTATACTGACTGTAAAGTGCCGCATGTGTTACTATACTGACTGTAAAGTGCCGCATGTGTTACTATACTGACTGTAAAGTGCAGCGTGCATTACTATACTGACTGTAATGTGCAGCGTGCATTACTATACTGACTGTAAAGTGCAGCATGTGTTACTATACTGACTGTAAAGTGCCGCATGTGTTACTATACTGACTGTAAAGTGCAGCAGGCGTTACTATACTGACTGTAAAGTGCAGCAGGCGTTACTATACTGACTGTAAAGTGCCGCATGTGTTACTATACTGACTGTAAAGTGCAGCATGTGTTACTATACTGACCGTAAAGTGCAGCATGTGTTACTATACTGACTGTAAAGTGCAGCAGGTGTTACTATACTGACTGTAAAGTGCAGCATGTGTTACTATGCTGACTGTAAAGTGCAGCGTGCGTTACTATACTGACTGTAAAGTGCAGCGTGCATTACTATACTGACTGTAAAGTGCCGCATGTGTTACTATACTGACTGTAAAGTGCCGCATGTGTTACTATACTGACTGTAAAGTGCCGCATGTGTTACTATACTGACTGTAAAGTGCAGCGTGCGTTACTATACTGACTGTAAAGTGCAGCGTGTGTTACTATACTGACTGTAAAGAGCAGCATGCTTTACTATACTGACTGTAAAGTGCAGCGTGCGTTACTATACTGACTGTAAAGTGCAGCGTGCATTACTATACTGACTGTAAAGTGCCGCATGTGTTACTATACTGACTATAAAGTGCCGCATGTGTTACTATACTGACTGTAAAGTGCCGCATGTGTTACTATACTGACTGCAAAGTGCCGCATGTGTTACTATACTGACTGTAAAGTGCAGCGTGCGTTACTATACTGACTGTAATGTGCAGCGTGCATTACTATACTGACTGTAAAGTGCAGCGTGCGTTACTATACTGACTGTAAATAGCAGCATGTGTTACTATACTGACTGTAAAGTGCAGCGTGCGTTACTATACTGACTGTAAAGAGCAGCATGTGTTACTATACTGACTGTAAAGTGCAGCGTGCGTTACTATACTGACTGTAAAGTGGCGCATGTGTTACTATACTGACTGTAAAGTGCCGCATGTGTTACTATACTGACTGTAAAGTGCAGCATGTGTTACTATACTGACTGTAAAGTGCAGCGTGTGTTACTATACTGACTGTAAAGTGCCGCATGTGTTACTATACTGACTGTAAAGTGCAGTGTGCGTTACTATACTGAATGTGAAGTGCAGCGTGCATTACTATACTGACTGTAAAGTGCTGCATGTGTTACTATACTGACTGTAAAGTGGCGCATGTGTTACTATACTGACTGTAAAGTGCCGCATGTGTTACTATACTGACTGTAAAGTGCAGTGTGCGTTACTATACTGAATGTAAAGTGCAGCGTGCGTTACTATACTGACTGTAAAGTGCCGCATGTGTTACTATACTGACTGTAAAATGCCGCATGTGTTACTATACTGTCTGTAAAGTGCTGCATGTGTTACTATACTGACTGTAAAGTGCAGCGTGCTTTACTATACTGACTGTAAAGTGCAGCGTGCGTTACTATACTGACTGTAAAGTGCAGCGTGCGTTACTATACTGACTGTAAAGTGCCACATATGTTACTATACTGACTGTAAAGTGCCGCATGTGTTACTATACTGACTGTAAAGTGCCGCATGTGTTACTGTACTGACTGTAAAGTGCAGCATGTGTTACTATACTGACTGTAAAGTGCAGCGTGCGTTACTATACTGACTGTAAAGAGCAGCATGTGTTACTATACTGACTGTAAAGTGCCGCATGTGTTACTATACTGACTGTAAAGTGCCGCATGTGTTACTATACTGACTGTAAAGTGCCGCATGTGTTACTATACTGACTGTAAAGTGCCGCGTTTGTTACTATACTGACTGTAAAGTGCAGCGTGCGTTACTATACTGACTGTAAAGTGCAGCGTGCGTTACTATACTGACTGTAAAGTGCAGCGTGCGTTACTATACTGACTGTAAAGAGCAGCATGTGTTACTATACTGACTGGAAAGTGCTGCATGTGTTACTATACTGACTGTAAAGTGCCGCATGTGTTACTATACTGACTGCAAAGTGCCGCATGTGTTACTATACTGACTGTAAAGTGCAGCGTGCGTTACTATACTGACTGTAATGTGCAGCGTGCATTACTATACTGACTGTAAAGTGCAGCGTGCGTTACTATACTGACTGTAAATAGCAGCATGTGTTACTATACTGACTGTAAAGTGCAGCGTGCGTTACTATACTGACTGTAAAGAGCAGCATGTGTTACTATACTGACTGTAAAGTGCAGCGTGCGTTACTATACTGACTGTAAAGTGGCGCATGTGTTACTATACTGACTGTAAAGTGCCGCATGTGTTACTATACTGACTGTAAAGTGCAGCATGTGTTACTATACTGACTGTAAAGTGCAGCGTGTGTTACTATACTGACTGTAAAGTGCCGCATGTGTTACTATACTGACTGTAAAGTGCAGTGTGCGTTACTATACTGAATGTGAAGTGCAGCGTGCATTACTATACTGACTGTAAAGTGCTGCATGTGTTACTATACTGACTGTAAAGTGGCGCATGTGTTACTATACTGACTGTAAAGTGCCGCATGTGTTACTATACTGACTGTAAAGTGCAGTGTGCGTTACTATACTGAATGTAAAGTGCAGCGTGCGTTACTATACTGACTGTAAAGTGCCGCATGTGTTACTATACTGACTGTAAAATGCCGCATGTGTTACTATACTGTCTGTAAAGTGCTGCATGTGTTACTATACTGACTGTAAAGTGCAGCGTGCTTTACTATACTGACTGTAAAGTGCAGCGTGCGTTACTATACTGACTGTAAAGTGCAGCGTGCGTTACTATACTGACTGTAAAGTGCCACATATGTTACTATACTGACTGTAAAGTGCCGCATGTGTTACTATACTGACTGTAAAGTGCCGCATGTGTTACTGTACTGACTGTAAAGTGCAGCATGTGTTACTATACTGACTGTAAAGTGCAGCGTGCGTTACTATACTGACTGTAAAGAGCAGCATGTGTTACTATACTGACTGTAAAGTGCCGCATGTGTTACTATACTGACTGTAAAGTGCCGCATGTGTTACTATACTGACTGTAAAGTGCCGCATGTGTTACTATACTGACTGTAAAGTGCCGCGTTTGTTACTATACTGACTGTAAAGTGCAGCGTGCGTTACTATACTGACTGTAAAGTGCAGCGTGCGTTACTATACTGACTGTAAAGTGCAGCGTGCGTTACTATACTGACTGTAAAGAGCAGCATGTGTTACTATACTGACTGGAAAGTGCTGCATGTGTTACTATACTGACTGTAAAGTGCCGCATGTGTTACTATACTGACTGTAAAGTGCCGCATGTGTTACTATACTGACTGTAAAGTGCAGCGTGCATTACTATACTGACTGTAAAGTGCAGCGTGCATTACTATACTGACTGTAAAGTGCCGCATGTGTTACTATACTGACTGTAAAGTGCCGCATGTGTTACTATACTGACTGTAAAGTGCCGCATGTGTTACTATACTGACTGTAAAGTGCCGCATGTGTTACTATACTGACTTTAAAGTGCCGCATGTGTAACTGTACTGACTGTAAAGTGCAGCATTTGTTACTATACTGACTGTAAAGTGCAACGTGCATTACTATACTGACTGTAAAGAGCAGCATGTGTTACCATACTGACTGTAAAGTGCCGCGTGCGTTACTATACTGACTGTAAAGTGCCGCATGTGTTACTATACTAACTGTAAAGTGCCGCATGTGTTACAATACTGACTGTAAAGTGCAGCATGTGTTACTATACTGACTGTAAAGTGCAGCGTGCGTTACTATACTGACTGTAAAGTGCCGCATGTGTTACTATACTGACTGTAAAGTGCAGCGTGTGTTACTATACTGACTGTAAAGTGCCGCGTATGTTACTATACTGACTGTAAAGTGACGCATGTGTTACTATACTGACTGTAAAGTGCAGCGTGTGTTACTATACTGACTGTAAAGTGCCGCATGTGTTACTATACTGACTGTAAAGTGCCGCATGTGTTACTATACTGACTGTAAAGTGCCGCATGTGTTACTATACTGACTGTAAAGTGCCGCATGTGTTACTATACTGACTGTAAAATGCTGCATGTGTTACTATACTGACTGTAAAGTGCCGCATGTGTTACTATACTGACGGTAAAGTGCAGCGTGCTTTACTATACTGACTGTAAAGTGCAGCGTGCGTTACTATACTGACTGTAAAGTGCTGCATGTATTACTATACTGACTGTAAAGTGCCGCATGTGTTACTATACTGACTGTAAAGTGCCGCATGTGTTACTATACTGACTGTAAAGTGCCGCATGTGTTACTATACTGACTGTAAAGTGCCGCATGTGTTACTATACTGACTGTAAAGTGCAGCGTGCGTTACTATACTGACTGTAAAGTGCAGCATGTGTTACTATACTGACTGTAAAGTGCAGCATGTGTTACTATACTGACTGTAAAGTGCAGCATGTGTTACTATACTGACTGTAAAGAGCAGCGTGTGTTACTATACTGACTGTAAAGTGCCGCATGTGTTACTATACTGACTGTAAAGTGCAGCATGTGTTACTATACTGACTGTAAAGTGCAGCATGTGTTACTATACTGACTGTAAAGTGCAGCATGTGTTACTATACTGACTGTAAAGTGCAGCATATGTTACTATACTGACTGTAAAGTGCAGCATGTGTTACTATACTGACTGTAAAGTGCAGCGTGCGTTACTATACTGATATGTGTTACTATACTGACTGTAAAGTGCAGCATGCGTTACTATACTGACTGTAAAGAGCAGCGTGTGTTACTATACTGACTGTAAAGTGCCGCATGTGTTACTATACTGACTGTAAAAGTCCAGCTGGCGTTACTATACTGACTGTAAAGTGCCGCGTGTGTTACTATACTGACTGTAAAGTGACGCATGTGTTACTATACTGACTGTAAAGTGCAGCATGTGTTACTATACTGACTGTAAAGTGCATCGTGCGTTACTATACTGACTGTAAAGTGCAGCAGGCGTTACTATACTGACTGTAAAGTGCCACATGTGTTACTATACTGACTGTAAAGTGCAGCATGTGTTACTATACTGACTGTAAAGTGCCGCATGTGTTACTATACTTTCTGTAAAGTGCCGCATGCATTACTATACTGACTGTAAAGTGCCGCATGCATTACTATACTGACTGTAAAGTGCCGCATGTGTTACTATACTGACTGTAAAGTGCAGCATGTGTTACTATACTGACTGTAAAGTGCCGCATGTGTTACTATACTGACTGTAAAGTGCCGCATGTGTTACTATACTGACTGTAAAGTGCCGCATGCATTACTATACTGACTGTAAAGTGCCGCATGTGTTACTATACTGACTGTAAAGTGCCGCATGTGTTACTATACTGACTGTAAAGTGCCGCATGTGTTACTATACTGACTGTAAAGTGCAGCAGGCGTTACTATACTGACTGTAAAGTGCAGCAGGCATTACTATACTGACTGTAAAGTGCCGCATGTGTTACTATACTGACTGTAAAGTGCAGCATGTGTTACTATACTGACCGTAAAGTGCAGCATGTGTTACTATACTGACTGTAAAGTGCAGCAGGTGTTACTATACTGACTGTAAAGTGCAGCATGTGTTACTATACTGACTGTAAAGTGTAGCGTGCGTTACTATACTGACTGTAAAGTGCAGCGTGCATTACTATACTGACTGTAAAGTGCCGCATGTGTTACTATACTGACTGTAAAGTGCCGCATGTGTTACTATACTGACTGTAAAGTGCAGCGTGCGTTACTATACTGACTGTAAAGTGCAGCGTGTGTTACTATACTGACTGTAAAGAGCAGCATGCTTTACTATACTGACTGTAAAGTGCAGCGTGCGTTACTATACTGACTGTAAAGTGCAGCGTGCATTACTATACTGACTGTAAAGTGCCGCATGTGTTACTATACTGACTATAAAGTGCCGCATGTGTTACTATACTGACTGTAAAGTGCCGCATGTGTTACTATACTGACTGTAAAGTGCCGCATGTGTTACTATACTGACTGTAAAGTGCAGCGTGCGTTACTATACTGACTGTAATGTGCAGCGTGCATTACTATACTGACTGTAAAGTGCCGCATGTGTTACTATACTGACTGTAAAGTGCAGCGTGCGTTACTATACTGACTGTAAAGTGCAGCGTGTGTTACTATACTGACTGTAAAGAGCAGCATGCTTTACTATACTGACTGTAAAGTGCCGCATGTGTTACTATACTGACTGTAAAGAGCAGCATGTGTTATTATGCTGACTGTAAAGTGCCGCATGTGTTACTATACTGACTGTAAAGTGCCGCATGTGTTACTATACTGACTGTAAAGTGCCGCATGTGTTACTATATTGACTGTAAAGTGCCGCATGTGTTACTATACTGACTGTAAAGTGCAGCGTGCGTTACTATACTGACTGTAAAGTGCAGCGTGCGTTACTATACTGACTGTAAAGTGCAGTGTGCGTTACTATACTGACTGTAAAGTGCCGCGTATGTTACCATACTGACTGTAAAGTGCCGCATGTGTTACTATACTGACTGTAAAGTGCAGCGTGCGTTACTATACTGACTGTAAAGTGCCGCATGTGTTACTATGCTGACTGTAAAGTGCCGCATGTGTTACTATACTGACTGTAAAGTGCCGCATGTGTTACTGTACTGACTGTAAAGTGCAGCGTGCGTTACTATACTGACTGTAAAGAGCAGCATGTGTTACTATACTGACTGTAAAGTGCAGCGTGCGTTACTATACTGACTGTAAAGAGCAGCATGTGTTACTATACTGACTGTAAAGTGGCGCATGTGTTACTATACTGACTGTAAAGTGCCGCATGTGTTACTATACTGACTGTAAAGTGCAGCGTGCGTTACTATACTGACTGTAAAGTGCCGCATGTGTTACTATACTGACTGTAAAGTGCAGCGTGCGTTACTATACTGACTAATGTGCAGCGTGCATTACTATACTGACTGTAAAGTGCCGCATGTGTTACTATACTGACTGTAAAGTGCCGCATGTGTTACTATACTGACTGTAAAGTGCAGTGTGCGTTACTATACTGACTGTAAAGTGCCGCATGTGTTACTATACTGACTGTAAAATGCCGCATGTGTTACTATACTGACTGTAAAGTGCCGCATGTGTTACTATACTGACTGTAAAGTGCCGCATGTGTTACTGTACTGACTGTAAAGTGCAGCGTGCGTTACTATACTGACTGTAAAGAGCAGCATGTGTTACTATACTGACTGTAAAGTGCAGCGTGCGTTACTATGCTGACTGTAAAGAGCAGCATGTGTTACTATACTGACTAATGTGCAGCGTGCATTACTATACTGACTGTAAAGTGCCGCATGTGTTACTATACTGACTGTAAAGTGCCGCATGTGTTACTATACTGACTGTAAAGTGCAGTGTGCGTTACTATACTGAATGTAAAGTGCAGCGTGCGTTACTATACTGACTGTAAAGTGCCGCATGTGTTACTATACTGACTGTAAAATGCTGCATGTGTTACTATACTGACTGTAAAGTGCCGCATGTGTTACTATACTGACTGTAAAGTGCAGCGTGTGTTACTATACTGACTGTAAAGTGCAGCAGGCATTACTATACTGACTGTAAAGAGCAGCATGATTTACTATACTGACTGTAAAGTGCAGCGTGCGTTACTATACTGGCTGTAAAGTGCCGCATGTGTTACTATACTGACTGTAAAGTGCCGCATGTGTTACTGTACTGACTGTAAAGTGCAGCGTGCGTTACTATACTGACTGTAAAGTGCAGCATGTGTTACTATACTGACTGTAAAGTGCCGCATGTGTTACTATACTGACTGTAAAGTGCCGCATGTGTTACTGTACTGACTGTAAAGTGCAGCGTGCGTTACTATACTGACTGTAAAGAGCAGCATGTGTTACTATGCTGACTGTAAAGTGCCGCATGTGTTACTATACTGACTGTAAAGTGCCGCATGTGTTACTATATTGACTGTAAAGTGCCGCATGTGTTACTATACTGACTGTAAAGTGCAGCGTGCGTTACTATACTGACTGTAAAGTGCAGCGTGCGTTACTATACTGACTGTAAAGTGCAGCGTGCGTTACTATATTGACTGTAAAGTGCCGCGTATGTTACCATACTGACTGTAAAGTGCCGCATGTGTTACTATACTGACTGTAAAGTGCAGCGTGCGTTACTATACTGACTGTAAAGTGCCGCATGTGTTACTATACTGACTGTAAAGTGCCGCATGTGTTACTATACTGACTGTAAAGTGCCGCATGTGTTACTGTACTGACTGTAAAGTGCAGCGTGCGTTACTATACTGACTGTAAAGAGCAGCATGTGTTACTATACTGACTGTAAAGTGCAGCGTGCGTTACTATACTGACTGTAAAGAGCAGCATGTGTTACTATACTGACTGTAAAGTGGCGCATGTGTTACTATACTGACTGTAAAGTGCCGCATGTGTTACTATACTGACTGTAAAGTGCCGCATGTGTTACTATACTGACTGTAAAGTGCAGTGTGCGTTACTATACTGAATGTAAAGTGCAGCGTGCGTTACTATACTGACTGTAAAGTGCCGCATGTGTTACTATACTGACTGTAAAGTGCAGCGTGCGTTACTATACTGACTAATGTGCAGCGTGCATTACTATACTGACTGTAAAGTGCCGCATGTGTTACTATACTGACTGTAAAGTGCCGCATGTGTTACTATACTGACTGTAAAGTGCAGTGTGCGTTACTATCCTGAATGTAAAGTGCAGCGTGCGTTACTATACTGACTGTAAAGTGCCGCATGTGTTACTATACTGACTGTAAAATGCCGCATGTGTTACTATACTGACTGTAAAGTGCCGCATGTGTTACTATACTGACTGTAAAGTGCCGCATGTGTTACTATACTGACTGTAAAGTGCTGCATGTGTTACTATACTGACTGTAAAGTGCAGCGTGCGTTACTGTACTGACTGTAAAGTGCAGCGTGCGTTACTATAGTGACTGTAAAGTGCCGCGTATGTTACTATACTGACTGTAAAGTGCCGCATTTGTTACTATACTGACTGTAAAGTGCAGCGTGCGTTACTATACTGACTGTAAAGTGCCGCATGTGTTACTATACTGACTGTAAAGTGCCGCATGTGTTACTATACTGACTGTAAAGTGCCGCGTGCGTTACTATACTGACTGTAAAGTGCCGCGTATGTTACTATACTGACTGTAAAGTGCCGCATGTGTTACTATACTGACTGTAAATAGCAGCATGTGTTACTATACTGACTGTAAAGTGCCGCATGTGTTACTATACTGACTGTAAAGTGCCGCATGTGTTACTATACTGACTGTAAAGTGGCGCATGTGTTACTATACTGACTGTAAAGTGCCGCATGTGTTACTATACTGACTGTAAAGTGCTGCATGTGTTACTATACTGACTGTAAAGTGCAGCGTGCATTACTATACTGACTGTAAAGTGCAGCGTGCGTTACTATACTGACTGTAAAGTGCAGCGTGCGTTACTGTACTGACTGTAAAGTGCAGCGTGCGTTACTATAGTGACTGTAAAGTGCAGCGTGCGTTACTATACTGATATGTGTTACTATACTGACTGTAAAGTGCAGCATGCGTTACTATACTGACTGTAAAGAGCAGCGTGTGTTACTATACTGACTGTAAAGTGCCGCATGTGTTACTATACTGACTGTAAAAGTCCAGCTGGCGTTACTATACTGACTGTAAAGTGCCGCGTGTGTTACTATACTGACTGTAAAGTGACGCATGTGTTACTATACTGACTGTAAAGTGCAGCATGTGTTACTATACTGACTGTAAAGTGCATCGTGCGTTACTATACTGACTGTAAAGTGCAGCAGGCGTTACTATACTGACTGTAAAGTGCCACATGTGTTACTATACTGACTGTAAAGTGCAGCATGTGTTACTATACTGACTGTAAAGTGCCGCATGTGTTACTATACTTTCTGTAAAGTGCCGCATGCATTACTATACTGACTGTAAAGTGCCGCATGCATTACTATACTGACTGTAAAGTGCCGCATGTGTTACTATACTGACTGTAAAGTGCAGCATGTGTTACTATACTGACTGTAAAGTGCCGCATGTGTTACTATACTGACTGTAAAGTGCCGCATGTGTTACTATACTGACTGTAAAGTGCCGCATGCATTACTATACTGACTGTAAAGTGCCGCATGTGTTACTATACTGACTGTAAAGTGCCGCATGTGTTACTATACTGACTGTAAAGTGCCGCATGTGTTACTATACTGACTGTAAAGTGCAGCAGGCGTTACTATACTGACTGTAAAGTGCAGCAGGCATTACTATACTGACTGTAAAGTGCCGCATGTGTTACTATACTGACTGTAAAGTGCAGCATGTGTTACTATACTGACCGTAAAGTGCAGCATGTGTTACTATACTGACTGTAAAGTGCAGCAGGTGTTACTATACTGACTGTAAAGTGCAGCATGTGTTACTATACTGACTGTAAAGTGTAGCGTGCGTTACTATACTGACTGTAAAGTGCAGCGTGCATTACTATACTGACTGTAAAGTGCCGCATGTGTTACTATACTGACTGTAAAGTGCCGCATGTGTTACTATACTGACTGTAAAGTGCAGCGTGCGTTACTATACTGACTGTAAAGTGCAGCGTGTGTTACTATACTGACTGTAAAGAGCAGCATGCTTTACTATACTGACTGTAAAGTGCAGCGTGCGTTACTATACTGACTGTAAAGTGCAGCGTGCATTACTATACTGACTGTAAAGTGCCGCATGTGTTACTATACTGACTATAAAGTGCCGCATGTGTTACTATACTGACTGTAAAGTGCCGCATGTGTTACTATACTGACTGTAAAGTGCCGCATGTGTTACTATACTGACTGTAAAGTGCAGCGTGCGTTACTATACTGACTGTAATGTGCAGCGTGCATTACTATACTGACTGTAAAGTGCCGCATGTGTTACTATACTGACTGTAAAGTGCAGCGTGCGTTACTATACTGACTGTAAAGTGCAGCGTGTGTTACTATACTGACTGTAAAGAGCAGCATGCTTTACTATACTGACTGTAAAGTGCCGCATGTGTTACTATACTGACTGTAAAGAGCAGCATGTGTTATTATGCTGACTGTAAAGTGCCGCATGTGTTACTATACTGACTGTAAAGTGCCGCATGTGTTACTATACTGACTGTAAAGTGCCGCATGTGTTACTATATTGACTGTAAAGTGCCGCATGTGTTACTATACTGACTGTAAAGTGCAGCGTGCGTTACTATACTGACTGTAAAGTGCAGCGTGCGTTACTATACTGACTGTAAAGTGCAGTGTGCGTTACTATACTGACTGTAAAGTGCCGCGTATGTTACCATACTGACTGTAAAGTGCCGCATGTGTTACTATACTGACTGTAAAGTGCAGCGTGCGTTACTATACTGACTGTAAAGTGCCGCATGTGTTACTATACTGACTGTAAAGTGCCGCATGTGTTACTATACTGACTGTAAAGTGCCGCATGTGTTACTGTACTGACTGTAAAGTGCAGCGTGCGTTACTATACTGACTGTAAAGAGCAGCATGTGTTACTATACTGACTGTAAAGTGCAGCGTGCGTTACTATACTGACTGTAAAGAGCAGCATGTGTTACTATACTGACTGTAAAGTGGCGCATGTGTTACTATACTGACTGTAAAGTGCCGCATGTGTTACTATACTGACTGTAAAGTGCAGCGTGCGTTACTATACTGACTGTAAAGTGCCGCATGTGTTACTATACTGACTGTAAAGTGCAGCGTGCGTTACTATACTGACTAATGTGCAGCGTGCATTACTATACTGACTGTAAAGTGCCGCATGTGTTACTATACTGACTGTAAAGTGCCGCATGTGTTACTATACTGACTGTAAAGTGCAGTGTGCGTTACTATACTGACTGTAAAGTGCCGCATGTGTTACTATACTGACTGTAAAATGCCGCATGTGTTACTATACTGACTGTAAAGTGCCGCATGTGTTACTATACTGACTGTAAAGTGCCGCATGTGTTACTGTACTGACTGTAAAGTGCAGCGTGCGTTACTATACTGACTGTAAAGAGCAGCATGTGTTACTATACTGACTGTAAAGTGCAGCGTGCGTTACTATGCTGACTGTAAAGAGCAGCATGTGTTACTATACTGACTAATGTGCAGCGTGCATTACTATACTGACTGTAAAGTGCCGCATGTGTTACTATACTGACTGTAAAGTGCCGCATGTGTTACTATACTGACTGTAAAGTGCAGTGTGCGTTACTATACTGAATGTAAAGTGCAGCGTGCGTTACTATACTGACTGTAAAGTGCCGCATGTGTTACTATACTGACTGTAAAATGCTGCATGTGTTACTATACTGACTGTAAAGTGCCGCATGTGTTACTATACTGACTGTAAAGTGCAGCGTGTGTTACTATACTGACTGTAAAGTGCAGCAGGCATTACTATACTGACTGTAAAGAGCAGCATGATTTACTATACTGACTGTAAAGTGCAGCGTGCGTTACTATACTGGCTGTAAAGTGCCGCATGTGTTACTATACTGACTGTAAAGTGCCGCATGTGTTACTGTACTGACTGTAAAGTGCAGCGTGCGTTACTATACTGACTGTAAAGTGCAGCATGTGTTACTATACTGACTGTAAAGTGCCGCATGTGTTACTATACTGACTGTAAAGTGCCGCATGTGTTACTGTACTGACTGTAAAGTGCAGCGTGCGTTACTATACTGACTGTAAAGAGCAGCATGTGTTACTATGCTGACTGTAAAGTGCCGCATGTGTTACTATACTGACTGTAAAGTGCCGCATGTGTTACTATATTGACTGTAAAGTGCCGCATGTGTTACTATACTGACTGTAAAGTGCAGCGTGCGTTACTATACTGACTGTAAAGTGCAGCGTGCGTTACTATACTGACTGTAAAGTGCAGCGTGCGTTACTATATTGACTGTAAAGTGCCGCGTATGTTACCATACTGACTGTAAAGTGCCGCATGTGTTACTATACTGACTGTAAAGTGCAGCGTGCGTTACTATACTGACTGTAAAGTGCCGCATGTGTTACTATACTGACTGTAAAGTGCCGCATGTGTTACTATACTGACTGTAAAGTGCCGCATGTGTTACTGTACTGACTGTAAAGTGCAGCGTGCGTTACTATACTGACTGTAAAGAGCAGCATGTGTTACTATACTGACTGTAAAGTGCAGCGTGCGTTACTATACTGACTGTAAAGAGCAGCATGTGTTACTATACTGACTGTAAAGTGGCGCATGTGTTACTATACTGACTGTAAAGTGCCGCATGTGTTACTATACTGACTGTAAAGTGCCGCATGTGTTACTATACTGACTGTAAAGTGCAGTGTGCGTTACTATACTGAATGTAAAGTGCAGCGTGCGTTACTATACTGACTGTAAAGTGCCGCATGTGTTACTATACTGACTGTAAAGTGCAGCGTGCGTTACTATACTGACTAATGTGCAGCGTGCATTACTATACTGACTGTAAAGTGCCGCATGTGTTACTATACTGACTGTAAAGTGCCGCATGTGTTACTATACTGACTGTAAAGTGCAGTGTGCGTTACTATCCTGAATGTAAAGTGCAGCGTGCGTTACTATACTGACTGTAAAGTGCCGCATGTGTTACTATACTGACTGTAAAATGCCGCATGTGTTACTATACTGACTGTAAAGTGCCGCATGTGTTACTATACTGACTGTAAAGTGCCGCATGTGTTACTATACTGACTGTAAAGTGCTGCATGTGTTACTATACTGACTGTAAAGTGCAGCGTGCGTTACTGTACTGACTGTAAAGTGCAGCGTGCGTTACTATAGTGACTGTAAAGTGCCGCGTATGTTACTATACTGACTGTAAAGTGCCGCATTTGTTACTATACTGACTGTAAAGTGCAGCGTGCGTTACTATACTGACTGTAAAGTGCCGCATGTGTTACTATACTGACTGTAAAGTGCCGCATGTGTTACTATACTGACTGTAAAGTGCCGCGTGCGTTACTATACTGACTGTAAAGTGCCGCGTATGTTACTATACTGACTGTAAAGTGCCGCATGTGTTACTATACTGACTGTAAATAGCAGCATGTGTTACTATACTGACTGTAAAGTGCCGCATGTGTTACTATACTGACTGTAAAGTGCCGCATGTGTTACTATACTGACTGTAAAGTGGCGCATGTGTTACTATACTGACTGTAAAGTGCCGCATGTGTTACTATACTGACTGTAAAGTGCTGCATGTGTTACTATACTGACTGTAAAGTGCAGCGTGCATTACTATACTGACTGTAAAGTGCAGCGTGCGTTACTATACTGACTGTAAAGTGCAGCGTGCGTTACTGTACTGACTGTAAAGTGCAGCGTGCGTTACTATAGTGACTGTAAAGTGCCGCGTATGTTACTATACTGACTGTAAAGTGCCGCATTTGTTACTATACTGACTGTAAAGTGCAGCGTGCGTTACTATACTGACTGTAAAGTGCCGCATGTGTTACTATACTGACTGTAAAGTGCTGCATGTGTTACTATACTGACTGTAAAGTGCCGCATGTGTTACTATACTGACTGTAAATAGCAGCATGTGTTACTATACTGACTGTAAAGTGCCGCATGTGTTACTATACTGACTGTAAAGTGCAGTGTGCGTTACTATACTGAATGTAAAGTGCAGCGTGCGTTACTATACTGACTGTAAAGTGCCGCATGTGTTACTATACTGACTGTAAAATGCCGCATGTGTTACTATACTGACTGTAAAGTGCTGCATGTGTTACTATACTGACTGTAAAGTGCAGCGTGCTTTACTATACTGACTGTAAAGTGCAGCGTGCGTTACTATACTGACTGTAAAGTGCAGCGTGCGTTACTATACTGACTGTAAAGTGCCGCGTATGTTACTATACTGACTGTAAAGTGCCGCATGTGTTACTATACTGACTGTAAAGTGCAGCGTGCATTACTATACTGACTGTAAAGTGCCGCATGTGTTACTATACTGACTGTAAAGTGCTGCATGTGTTACTATACTGACTGTAAAGTGCAGCATGTGTTACTATACTGACTGTAAAGTGCAGCGTGCGTTACTATACTGACTGTAAAGTGCAGCGTGCATTACTATACTGACTGTAAAGTGCCGCATGTGTTACTATACTGACTGTAAAGTGCCGCATGTGTTACTATACTGACTGTAAAGTGCCGCATGTGTTACTATACTGACTGTAAAGTGCCGCATGTGTTACTATACTGACTGTAAAGTGCCGCATGTGTTACTATACTGACTGTAAAGTGCCGCATGTGTTACTATACTGACTGTAAAGTGCTGCATGTGTTACTATACTGACTGTAAAGTGCAGCGTGCATTACTATACTGACTGTAAAGTGCAGCGTGCGTTACTATACTGACTGTAAAGTGCAGCGTGCGTTACTGTACTGACTGTAAAGTGCAGCGTGCGTTACTATACTGACTGTAAAGTGCCGCGTATGTTACTATACTGACTGTAAAGTGCTGCATTTGTTACTATACTGACTGTAAAGTGCTGCATTTGTTACTATACTGACTGTAAAGTGCCGCATGTGTTACTATACTGACTGTAAAGTGCCGCATGTGTTACTATACTGACTGTAAAGTGCCGCGTGCGTTACTATACTGACTGTAAAGTGCCGCGTGCGTTACTATACTGACTGTAAAGTGCCGCGTATGTTACTATACTGACTGTAAAGTGCCGCATGTGTTACTATACTGACTGTAAAGTGCTGCATGTGTTACTATACTGACTGTAAAGTGCCGCATGTGTTACTATACTGACTGTAAAGTGGCGCATGTGTTACTATACTGACTGTAAAGTGCCGCATGTGTTACTATACTGACTGTAAAGTGCCGCATGCGTTACTATACTGACTGTAAAGTGCCGCATGTGTTACTATACTGACTGTAAAATGCCGCATGTGTTACTATACTGACTGTAAAGTGCTGCATGTGTTACTATACTGACTGTAAAGTGCAGCGTGCTTTACTATACTGACTGTAAAGTGCAGCGTGCGTTACTATACTGACTGTAAAGTGCAGCGTGCGTTACTATACTGACTGTAAAGTGCCGCGTATG
Organism: Rhinoderma darwinii; assembly: GCF_050947455.1. Classification (NCBI taxonomy): domain Eukaryota; kingdom Metazoa; phylum Chordata; class Amphibia; order Anura; family Rhinodermatidae; genus Rhinoderma; species Rhinoderma darwinii. The sequence continues at coordinate 579,453 of NW_027461967.1, read as the reverse complement.
TTACTATACTGACTGTAAAGTGCCGCATGTGTTACTATACTGACTGTAAAGTGCAGCGTGCATTACTATACTGACTGTAAAGTGCCGCATGTGTTACTATACTGACTGTAAAGTGCTGCATGTGTTACTATACTGACTGTAAAGTGCAGCATGTGTTACTATACTGACTGTAAAGTGCAGCGTGCGTTACTATACTGACTGTAAAGTGCAGCGTGCATTACTATACTGACTGTAAAGTGCCGCATGTGTTACTATACTGACTGTAAAGTGCCGCATGTGTTACTATACTGACTGTAAAGTGCCGCATGTGTTACTATACTGACTGTAAAGTGCCGCATGTGTTACTATACTGACTGTAAAGTGCAGCGTGCGTTACTATACTGACTGTAAAGTGCAGCGTGCGTTACTATACTGACTGTAAAGTGCAGCGTGCGTTACTATACTGACTGTAAAGAGCAGCATGCTTTACTATACTGACTGTAAAGAGCAGCATGTGTTACTATACTGACTGTAAAGTGCCGCATGTGTTACTATACTGACTGTAAAGTGCCGCATGTGTTACTATACTGACTGTAAAGTGCCGCATGTGTTACTATACTGACTGTAAAGTGCAGCGTGCGTTACTATACTGACTGTAAAGTGCAGCGTGCATTACTATACTGACTGTAAAGTGCCGCATGTGTTACTATACTGACTGTAAAGTGCTGCATGTGTTACTATACTGACTGTAAAGTGCAGCGTGCATTACTATACTGACTGTAAAGTGCAGCGTGCGTTACTATACTGACTGTAAAGTGCAGCGTGCATTACTATACTGACTGTAAAGTGCCGCATGTGTTACTATACTGACTATAAAGTGCCGCATGTGTTACTATACTGACTGTAAAGTGCAGCGTGCGTTACTATACTGACTGTAAAGTGCAGCGTGTGTTACTATACTGACTGTAAAGAGCAGCATGCTTTACTATACTGACTGTAAAGAGCAGCATGTGTTACTATACTGACTGTAAAGTGTCGCATGTGTTACTATACTGACTGTAAAGTGCCGCATGTGTTACTATACTGACTGTAAAGTGCCGCATGTGTTACTATACTGACTGTAAAGTGCAGCGTGCGTTACTATACTGACTGTAATGTGCAGCGTGCATTAGTATACTGACTGTAAAGTGCCGCATGTGTTACTATACTGACTGTAAAGTGCCGCATGTGTTACTTTACTGACTGTAAAGTGCCGCATGTGTTACTATACTGACTGTAAAGTGCAGCGTGTGTTACTATACTGACTGTAAAGAGCAGCATGCTTTACTATACTGACTGTAAAGTGCAGCATGCGTTACTATACTGACTGTAAAGTGCTGCATGTGTTACTATACTGACTGTAAAGAGCAGCATGTGTTACTATGCTGACTGTAAAGTGCCGCATGTGTTACTATACTGACTGTAAAGTGCCGCATGTGTTACTATATTGACTGTAAAGTGCCGCATGTGTTACTATACTGACTGTAAAGTGCAGCGTGCGTTACTATACTGACTGTAAAGTGCAGCGTGCGTTACTATACTGACTGTAAAGTGCAGCGTGCGTTACTATACTGACTGTAAAGTGCCGCGTATGTTACCATACTGACTGTAAAGTGCCGCATGTGTTACTATACTGACTGTAAAGTGCAGCGTGCGTTACTATACTGACTGTAAAGTGCCGCATGTGTTACTATACTGACTGTAAAGTGCCGCATGTGTTACTATACTGACTGTAAAGTGCCGCATGTGTTACTGTACTGACTGTAAAGTGCAGCGTGCGTTACTATACTGACTGTAAAGAGCAGCATGTGTTACTATACTGACTGTAAAGTGCAGCGTGCGTTACTATACTGACTGTAAAGAGCAGCATGTGTTACTATACTGACTAATGTGCAGCGTGCATTACTATACTGACTGTAAAGTGCCGCATGTGTTACTATACTGACTGTAAAGTGCTGCATGTGTTACTATACTGACTGTAAAGTGCAGTGTGCGTTACTATACTGAATGTAAAGTGCAGCGTGCGTTACTATACTGACTGTAAAGTGCCGCATGTGTTACTATACTGACTGTAAAATGCCGCATGTGTTACTATACTGACTGTAAAGTGCCGCATGTGTTACTATACTGACTGTAAAGTGCAGCGTGTGTTACTATACTGACTGTAAAGAGCAGCATGATTTACTATACTGACTGTAAAGTGCAGCGTGCGTTACTATACTGGCTGTAAAGTGCCGCATGTGTTACTATACTGACTGTAAAGTGCCGCATGTGTTACTGTACTGACTGTAAAGTGCTGCGTGCGTTACTATACTGACTGTAAAGTGCAGCATGTGTTACTATACTGACTGTAAAGTGCCGCATGTGTTACTATACTGACTGTAAAGTGCCGCATGTGTTACTGTACTGACTGTAAAGTGCAGCGTGCGTTACTATACTGACTGTAAAGAGCAGCATGTGTTACTATGCTGACTGTAAAGTGCCGCATGTGTTACTATACTGACTGTAAAGTGCCGCGTGCGTTACTATACTGACTGTAAAGTGCCGCGTATGTTACTATACTGACTGTAAAGTGCCACATGTGTTACTATACTGACTGTAAATAGCAGCATGTGTTACTATACTGACTGTAAAGTGCAGTGTGCGTTACTATACTGAATGTAAAGTGCAGCGTGCGTTACTATACTGACTGTAAAGTGCCGCATGTGTTACTATACTGACTGTAAAATGCCGCATGTGTTACTATACTGTCTGTAAAGTGCTGCATGTGTTACTATACTGACTGTAAAGTGCAGCGTGCTTTACTATACTGACTGTAAAGTGCAGCGTGCGTTACTATACTGACTGTAAAGTGCAGCGTGCGTTACTATACTGACTGTAAAGTGCCACATATGTTACTATACTGACTGTAAAGTGCCGCATGTGTTACTATACTGACTGTAAAGTGCCGCATGTGTTACTGTACTGACTGTAAAGTGCAGCATGTGTTACTATACTGACTGTAAAGTGCAGCGTGCGTTACTATACTGACTGTAAAGAGCAGCATGTGTTACTATACTGACTGTAAAGTGCCGCATGTGTTACTATACTGACTGTAAAGTGCCGCATGTGTTACTATACTGACTGTAAAGTGCCGCATGTGTTACTATACTGACTGTAAAGTGCCGCGTTTGTTACTATACTGACTGTAAAGTGCAGCGTGCGTTACTATACTGACTGTAAAGTGCAGCGTGCGTTACTATACTGACTGTAAAGTGCAGCGTGCGTTACTATACTGACTGTAAAGAGCAGCATGTGTTACTATACTGACTGGAAAGTGCTGCATGTGTTACTATACTGACTGTAAAGTGCCGCATGTGTTACTATACTGACTGTAAAGTGCCGCATGTGTTACTATACTGACTGTAAAGTGCAGCGTGCATTACTATACTGACTGTAAAGTGCAGCGTGCATTACTATACTGACTGTAAAGTGCCGCATGTGTTACTATACTGACTGTAAAGTGCCGCATGTGTTACTATACTGACTGTAAAGTGCCGCATGTGTTACTATACTGACTGTAAAGTGCCGCATGTGTTACTATACTGACTTTAAAGTGCCGCATGTGTAACTGTACTGACTGTAAAGTGCAGCATTTGTTACTATACTGACTGTAAAGTGCAACGTGCATTACTATACTGACTGTAAAGAGCAGCATGTGTTACCATACTGACTGTAAAGTGCCGCGTGCGTTACTATACTGACTGTAAAGTGCCGCATGTGTTACTATACTAACTGTAAAGTGCCGCATGTGTTACAATACTGACTGTAAAGTGCAGCATGTGTTACTATACTGACTGTAAAGTGCAGCGTGCGTTACTATACTGACTGTAAAGTGCCGCATGTGTTACTATACTGACTGTAAAGTGCAGCGTGTGTTACTATACTGACTGTAAAGTGCCGCGTATGTTACTATACTGACTGTAAAGTGACGCATGTGTTACTATACTGACTGTAAAGTGCAGCGTGTGTTACTATACTGACTGTAAAGTGCCGCATGTGTTACTATACTGACTGTAAAGTGCCGCATGTGTTACTATACTGACTGTAAAGTGCCGCATGTGTTACTATACTGACTGTAAAGTGCCGCATGTGTTACTATACTGACTGTAAAATGCTGCATGTGTTACTATACTGACTGTAAAGTGCCGCATGTGTTACTATACTGACGGTAAAGTGCAGCGTGCTTTACTATACTGACTGTAAAGTGCAGCGTGCGTTACTATACTGACTGTAAAGTGCTGCATGTATTACTATACTGACTGTAAAGTGCCGCATGTGTTACTATACTGACTGTAAAGTGCCGCATGTGTTACTATACTGACTGTAAAGTGCCGCATGTGTTACTATACTGACTGTAAAGTGCCGCATGTGTTACTATACTGACTGTAAAGTGCAGCGTGCGTTACTATACTGACTGTAAAGTGCAGCATGTGTTACTATACTGACTGTAAAGTGCAGCATGTGTTACTATACTGACTGTAAAGTGCAGCATGTGTTACTATACTGACTGTAAAGAGCAGCGTGTGTTACTATACTGACTGTAAAGTGCCGCATGTGTTACTATACTGACTGTAAAGTGCAGCATGTGTTACTATACTGACTGTAAAGTGCAGCATGTGTTACTATACTGACTGTAAAGTGCAGCATGTGTTACTATACTGACTGTAAAGTGCAGCATATGTTACTATACTGACTGTAAAGTGCAGCATGTGTTACTATACTGACTGTAAAGTGCAGCGTGCGTTACTATACTGATATGTGTTACTATACTGACTGTAAAGTGCAGCATGCGTTACTATACTGACTGTAAAGAGCAGCGTGTGTTACTATACTGACTGTAAAGTGCCGCATGTGTTACTATACTGACTGTAAAAGTCCAGCTGGCGTTACTATACTGACTGTAAAGTGCCGCGTGTGTTACTATACTGACTGTAAAGTGACGCATGTGTTACTATACTGACTGTAAAGTGCAGCATGTGTTACTATACTGACTGTAAAGTGCATCGTGCGTTACTATACTGACTGTAAAGTGCAGCAGGCGTTACTATACTGACTGTAAAGTGCCACATGTGTTACTATACTGACTGTAAAGTGCAGCATGTGTTACTATACTGACTGTAAAGTGCCGCATGTGTTACTATACTTTCTGTAAAGTGCCGCATGCATTACTATACTGACTGTAAAGTGCCGCATGCATTACTATACTGACTGTAAAGTGCCGCATGTGTTACTATACTGACTGTAAAGTGCAGCATGTGTTACTATACTGACTGTAAAGTGCCGCATGTGTTACTATACTGACTGTAAAGTGCCGCATGTGTTACTATACTGACTGTAAAGTGCCGCATGCATTACTATACTGACTGTAAAGTGCCGCATGTGTTACTATACTGACTGTAAAGTGCCGCATGTGTTACTATACTGACTGTAAAGTGCAGCGTGTGTTACTATACTGACTGTAAAGAGCAGCATGCTTTACTATACTGACTGTAAAGTGCAGCGTGCGTTACTATACTGACTGTAAAGTGCAGCGTGCATTACTATACTGACTGTAAAGTGCCGCATGTGTTACTATACTGACTATAAAGTGCCGCATGTGTTACTATACTGACTGTAAAGTGCCGCATGTGTTACTATACTGACTGTAAAGTGCCGCATGTGTTACTATACTGACTGTAAAGTGCAGCGTGCGTTACTATACTGACTGTAATGTGCAGCGTGCATTACTATACTGACTGTAAAGTGCCGCATGTGTTACTATACTGACTGTAAAGTGCAGCGTGCGTTACTATACTGACTGTAAAGTGCAGCGTGTGTTACTATACTGACTGTAAAGAGCAGCATGCTTTACTATACTGACTGTAAAGTGCCGCATGTGTTACTATACTGACTGTAAAGAGCAGCATGTGTTATTATGCTGACTGTAAAGTGCCGCATGTGTTACTATACTGACTGTAAAGTGCCGCATGTGTTACTATACTGACTGTAAAGTGCCGCATGTGTTACTATATTGACTGTAAAGTGCCGCATGTGTTACTATACTGACTGTAAAGTGCAGCGTGCGTTACTATACTGACTGTAAAGTGCAGCGTGCGTTACTATACTGACTGTAAAGTGCAGTGTGCGTTACTATACTGACTGTAAAGTGCCGCGTATGTTACCATACTGACTGTAAAGTGCCGCATGTGTTACTATACTGACTGTAAAGTGCAGCGTGCGTTACTATACTGACTGTAAAGTGCCGCATGTGTTACTATACTGACTGTAAAGTGCCGCATGTGTTACTATACTGACTGTAAAGTGCCGCATGTGTTACTGTACTGACTGTAAAGTGCAGCGTGCGTTACTATACTGACTGTAAAGAGCAGCATGTGTTACTATACTGACTGTAAAGTGCAGCGTGCGTTACTATACTGACTGTAAAGAGCAGCATGTGTTACTATACTGACTGTAAAGTGGCGCATGTGTTACTATACTGACTGTAAAGTGCCGCATGTGTTACTATACTGACTGTAAAGTGCAGCGTGCGTTACTATACTGACTGTAAAGTGCCGCATGTGTTACTATACTGACTGTAAAGTGCAGCGTGCGTTACTATACTGACTAATGTGCAGCGTGCATTACTATACTGACTGTAAAGTGCCGCATGTGTTACTATACTGACTGTAAAGTGCCGCATGTGTTACTATACTGACTGTAAAGTGCAGTGTGCGTTACTATACTGACTGTAAAGTGCCGCATGTGTTACTATACTGACTGTAAAATGCCGCATGTGTTACTATACTGACTGTAAAGTGCCGCATGTGTTACTATACTGACTGTAAAGTGCCGCATGTGTTACTGTACTGACTGTAAAGTGCAGCGTGCGTTACTATACTGACTGTAAAGAGCAGCATGTGTTACTATACTGACTGTAAAGTGCAGCGTGCGTTACTATGCTGACTGTAAAGAGCAGCATGTGTTACTATACTGACTAATGTGCAGCGTGCATTACTATACTGACTGTAAAGTGCCGCATGTGTTACTATACTGACTGTAAAGTGCCGCATGTGTTACTATACTGACTGTAAAGTGCAGTGTGCGTTACTATACTGAATGTAAAGTGCAGCGTGCGTTACTATACTGACTGTAAAGTGCCGCATGTGTTACTATACTGACTGTAAAATGCTGCATGTGTTACTATACTGACTGTAAAGTGCCGCATGTGTTACTATACTGACTGTAAAGTGCAGCGTGTGTTACTATACTGACTGTAAAGTGCAGCAGGCATTACTATACTGACTGTAAAGAGCAGCATGATTTACTATACTGACTGTAAAGTGCAGCGTGCGTTACTATACTGGCTGTAAAGTGCCGCATGTGTTACTATACTGACTGTAAAGTGCCGCATGTGTTACTGTACTGACTGTAAAGTGCAGCGTGCGTTACTATACTGACTGTAAAGTGCAGCATGTGTTACTATACTGACTGTAAAGTGCCGCATGTGTTACTATACTGACTGTAAAGTGCCGCATGTGTTACTGTACTGACTGTAAAGTGCAGCGTGCGTTACTATACTGACTGTAAAGAGCAGCATGTGTTACTATGCTGACTGTAAAGTGCCGCATGTGTTACTATACTGACTGTAAAGTGCCGCATGTGTTACTATATTGACTGTAAAGTGCCGCATGTGTTACTATACTGACTGTAAAGTGCAGCGTGCGTTACTATACTGACTGTAAAGTGCAGCGTGCGTTACTATACTGACTGTAAAGTGCAGCGTGCGTTACTATATTGACTGTAAAGTGCCGCGTATGTTACCATACTGACTGTAAAGTGCCGCATGTGTTACTATACTGACTGTAAAGTGCAGCGTGCGTTACTATACTGACTGTAAAGTGCCGCATGTGTTACTATACTGACTGTAAAGTGCCGCATGTGTTACTATACTGACTGTAAAGTGCCGCATGTGTTACTGTACTGACTGTAAAGTGCAGCGTGCGTTACTATACTGACTGTAAAGAGCAGCATGTGTTACTATACTGACTGTAAAGTGCAGCGTGCGTTACTATACTGACTGTAAAGAGCAGCATGTGTTACTATACTGACTGTAAAGTGGCGCATGTGTTACTATACTGACTGTAAAGTGCCGCATGTGTTACTATACTGACTGTAAAGTGCCGCATGTGTTACTATACTGACTGTAAAGTGCAGTGTGCGTTACTATACTGAATGTAAAGTGCAGCGTGCGTTACTATACTGACTGTAAAGTGCCGCATGTGTTACTATACTGACTGTAAAGTGCAGCGTGCGTTACTATACTGACTAATGTGCAGCGTGCATTACTATACTGACTGTAAAGTGCCGCATGTGTTACTATACTGACTGTAAAGTGCCGCATGTGTTACTATACTGACTGTAAAGTGCAGTGTGCGTTACTATCCTGAATGTAAAGTGCAGCGTGCGTTACTATACTGACTGTAAAGTGCCGCATGTGTTACTATACTGACTGTAAAATGCCGCATGTGTTACTATACTGACTGTAAAGTGCCGCATGTGTTACTATACTGACTGTAAAGTGCCGCATGTGTTACTATACTGACTGTAAAGTGCTGCATGTGTTACTATACTGACTGTAAAGTGCAGCGTGCGTTACTGTACTGACTGTAAAGTGCAGCGTGCGTTACTATAGTGACTGTAAAGTGCCGCGTATGTTACTATACTGACTGTAAAGTGCCGCATTTGTTACTATACTGACTGTAAAGTGCAGCGTGCGTTACTATACTGACTGTAAAGTGCCGCATGTGTTACTATACTGACTGTAAAGTGCCGCATGTGTTACTATACTGACTGTAAAGTGCCGCGTGCGTTACTATACTGACTGTAAAGTGCCGCGTATGTTACTATACTGACTGTAAAGTGCCGCATGTGTTACTATACTGACTGTAAATAGCAGCATGTGTTACTATACTGACTGTAAAGTGCCGCATGTGTTACTATACTGACTGTAAAGTGCCGCATGTGTTACTATACTGACTGTAAAGTGGCGCATGTGTTACTATACTGACTGTAAAGTGCCGCATGTGTTACTATACTGACTGTAAAGTGCTGCATGTGTTACTATACTGACTGTAAAGTGCAGCGTGCATTACTATACTGACTGTAAAGTGCAGCGTGCGTTACTATACTGACTGTAAAGTGCAGCGTGCGTTACTGTACTGACTGTAAAGTGCAGCGTGCGTTACTATAGTGACTGTAAAGTGCCGCGTATGTTACTATACTGACTGTAAAGTGCCGCATTTGTTACTATACTGACTGTAAAGTGCAGCGTGCGTTACTATACTGACTGTAAAGTGCCGCATGTGTTACTATACTGACTGTAAAGTGCCGCATGTGTTACTATACTGACTGTAAAGTGCCGCATGTGTTACTATACTGACTGTAAATAGCAGCATGTGTTACTATACTGACTGTAAAGTGCTGCATGTGTTACTATACTGACTGTAAAGTGCCGCATGTGTTACTATACTGACTGTAAAGTGGCGCATGTGTTACTATACTGACTGTAAAGTGCCGCATGTGTTACTATACTGACTGTAAAGTGCAGTGTGCGTTACTATACTGAATGTAAAGTGCAGCGTGCGTTACTATACTGACTGTAAAGTGCCGCATGTGTTACTATACTGACTGTAAAATGCCGCATGTGTTACTATACTGACTGTAAAGTGCTGCATGTGTTACTATACTGACTGTAAAGTGCAGCGTGCTTTACTATACTGACTGTAAAGTGCAGCGTGCGTTACTATACTGACTGTAAAGTGCAGCATGTGTTACTATACTGACTGTAAAGTGCCACATGTGTTACTATACTGACTGTAAAGTGCAGCATGTGTTACTATACTGACTGTAAAGTGCAGCGTGCGTTACTATACTGACTGTAAAGTGCCGCGTATGTTACTATACTGACTGTAAAGTGCCGCATGTGTTACTATACTGACTGTAAAGTGCAGCGTGCATTACTATACTGACTGTAAAGTGCCGCATGTGTTACTATACTGACTGTAAAGTGCTGCATGTGTTACTATACTGACTGTAAAGTGCAGCATGTGTTACTATACTGACTGTAAAGTGCAGCGTGCGTTACTATACTGACTGTAAAGTGCAGCGTGCATTACTATACTGACTGTAAAGTGCCGCATGTGTTACTATACTGACTGTAAAGTGCCGCATGTGTTACTATACTGACTGTAAAGTGCCGCATGTGTTACTATACTGACTGTAAAGTGCCGCATGTGTTACTATACTGACTGTAAAGTGCAGTGTGCGTTACTATACTGACTGTAAAGTGCCGCATGTGTTACTATACTGACTGTAAAGTGCTGCATGTGTTACTATACTGACTGTAAAGTGCAGCGTGCATTACTATACTGACTGTAAAGTGCAGCGTGCGTTACTATACTGACTGTAAAGTGCAGCGTGCGTTACTGTACTGACTGTAAAGTGCAGCGTGCGTTACTATACTGACTGTAAAGTGCCGCGTATGTTACTATACTGACTGTAAAGTGCTGCATTTGTTACTATACTGACTGTAAAGTGCAGCGTGCGTTACTATACTGACTGTAAAGTGCCGCATGTGTTACTATACTGACTGTAAAGTGCCGCATGTGTTACTATACTGACTGTAAAGTGCCGCGTGCGTTACTATACTGACTGTAAAGTGCCGCGTATGTTACTATACTGACTGTAAAGTGCCGCATGTGTTACTATACTGACTGTAAATAGCAGCATGTGTTACTATACTGACTGTAAAGTGCTGCATGTGTTACTATACTGACTGTAAAGTGCCGCATGTGTTACTATACTGACTGTAAAGTGGCGCATGTGTTACTATACTGACTGTAAAGTGCCGCATGTGTTACTATACTGACTGTAAAGTGCAGTGTGCGTTACTATACTGAATGTAAAGTGCAGCGTGCGTTACTATACTGACTGTAAAGTGCCGCATGTGTTACTATACTGACTGTAAAATGCCGCATGTGTTACTATACTGACTGTAAAGTGCTGCATGTGTTACTATACTGACTGTAAAGTGCAGCGTGCTTTACTATACTGACTGTAAAGTGCAGCGTGCGTTACTATACTGACTGTAAAGTGCAGCGTGCGTTACTATACTGACTGTAAAGTGCCGCGTATGTTACTATACTGACTGTAAAGTGCCGCATGTGTTACTATACTGACTGTAAAGTGCAGCGTGCATTACTATACTGACTGTAAAGTGCCGCATGTGTTACTATACTGACTGTAAAGTGCTGCATGTGTTACTATACTGACTGTAAAGTGCAGCATGTGTTACTATACTGACTGTAAAGTGCAGCGTGCGTTACTATACTTACTGTAAAGTGCAGCGTGCATTACTATACTGACTGTAAAGTGCCGCATGTGTTACTATACTGACTGTAAAGTGCCGCATGTGTTACTATACTGACTGTAAAGTGCCGCATGTGTTACTATACTGACTGTAAAGTGCCGCATGTGTTACTATACTGACTGTAAAGTGCAGCGTGCGTTACTATACTGACTGTAAAGTGCAGCGTGCATTACTATACTGACTGTAAAGTGCCGCATGTGTTACTATACTGACTGTAAAGTGCTGCATGTGTTACTATACTGACTGTAAAGTGCAGCGTGCATTACTATACTGACTGTAAAGTGCAGCGTGCGTTACTATACTGACTGTAAAGTGCAGCGTGCATTACTATACTGACTGTAAAGTGCCGCATGTGTTACTATACTGACTATAAAGTGCCGCATGTGTTACTATACTGACTGTAAAGTGCAGCGTGCGTTACTATACTGACTGTAAAGTGCAGCGTGTGTTACTATACTGACTGTAAAGAGCAGCATGCTTTACTATACTGACTGTAAAGAGCAGCATGTGTTACTATACTGACTGTAAAGTGTCGCATGTGTTACTATACTGACTGTAAAGTGCCGCATGTGTTACTATACTGACTGTAAAGTGCCGCATGTGTTACTATACTGACTGTAAAGTGCAGCGTGCGTTACTATACTGACTGTAATGTGCAGCGTGCATTAGTATACTGACTGTAAAGTGCCGCATGTGTTACTATACTGACTGTAAAGTGCCGCATGTGTTACTTTACTGACTGTAAAGTGCCGCATGTGTTACTATACTGACTGTAAAGTGCAGCGTGTGTTACTATACTGACTGTAAAGAGCAGCATGCTTTACTATACTGACTGTAAAGTGCAGCATGCGTTACTATACTGACTGTAAAGTGCTGCATGTGTTACTATACTGACTGTAAAGAGCAGCATGTGTTACTATGCTGACTGTAAAGTGCCGCATGTGTTACTATACTGACTGTAAAGTGCCGCATGTGTTACTATATTGACTGTAAAGTGCCGCATGTGTTACTATACTGACTGTAAAGTGCAGCGTGCGTTACTATACTGACTGTAAAGTGCAGCGTGCGTTACTATACTGACTGTAAAGTGCAGCGTGCGTTACTATACTGACTGTAAAGTGCCGCGTATGTTACCATACTGACTGTAAAGTGCCGCATGTGTTACTATACTGACTGTAAAGTGCAGCGTGCGTTACTATACTGACTGTAAAGTGCCGCATGTGTTACTATACTGACTGTAAAGTGCCGCATGTGTTACTATACTGACTGTAAAGTGCCGCATGTGTTACTGTACTGACTGTAAAGTGCAGCGTGCGTTACTATACTGACTGTAAAGAGCAGCATGTGTTACTATACTGACTGTAAAGTGCAGCGTGCGTTACTATACTGACTGTAAAGAGCAGCATGTGTTACTATACTGACTAATGTGCAGCGTGCATTACTATACTGACTGTAAAGTGCCGCATGTGTTACTATACTGACTGTAAAGTGCTGCATGTGTTACTATACTGACTGTAAAGTGCAGTGTGCGTTACTATACTGAATGTAAAGTGCAGCGTGCGTTACTATACTGACTGTAAAGTGCCGCATGTGTTACTATACTGACTGTAAAATGCCGCATGTGTTACTATACTGACTGTAAAGTGCCGCATGTGTTACTATACTGACTGTAAAGTGCAGCGTGTGTTACTATACTGACTGTAAAGAGCAGCATGATTTACTATACTGACTGTAAAGTGCAGCGTGCGTTACTATACTGGCTGTAAAGTGCCGCATGTGTTACTATACTGACTGTAAAGTGCCGCATGTGTTACTGTACTGACTGTAAAGTGCTGCGTGCGTTACTATACTGACTGTAAAGTGCAGCATGTGTTACTATACTGACTGTAAAGTGCCGCATGTGTTACTATACTGACTGTAAAGTGCCGCATGTGTTACTGTACTGACTGTAAAGTGCAGCGTGCGTTACTATACTGACTGTAAAGAGCAGCATGTGTTACTATGCTGACTGTAAAGTGCCGCATGTGTTACTATACTGACTGTAAAGTGCCGCGTGCGTTACTATACTGACTGTAAAGTGCCGCGTATGTTACTATACTGACTGTAAAGTGCCACATGTGTTACTATACTGACTGTAAATAGCAGCATGTGTTACTATACTGACTGTAAAGTGCCGCATGTGTTACTATACTGACTGTAAAGTGCCGCATGTGTTACTATACTGACTGTAAAGTGGCGCATGTGTTACTATACTGACTGTAAAGTGCCGCATGTGTTACTATACTGACTGTAAAGTGCAGTGTGCGTTACTATACTGAATGTAAAGTGCAGCGTGCGTTACTATACTGACTGTAAAGTGCCGCATGTGTTACTATACTGACTGTAAAATGCTGCATGTGTTACTATACTGACTGTAAAGTGCTGCATGTGTTACTATACTGACTGTAAAGTGCAGCGTGCTTTACTATACTGACTGTAAAGTGCCGCGTATGTTACTATACTGACTGTAAAGTGCCGCATGTGTTACTATACTGACTGTAAAGTGCAGCGTGCGTTACTATACTGACTGTAAAGTGCCGCATGTGTTACTATACTGACTGTAAAGTGCTGCATGTGTTACTATACTGACTGTAAAGTGCAGCATGTGTTACTATACTGACTGTAAAGTGCAGCGTGCGTTACTATACTGACTGTAAAGTGCAGCGTGCATTACTATACTGACTGTAAAGTGCCGCATGTGTTACTATACTGACTGTAAAGTGCCGCATGTGTTACTATACTGACTGTAAAGTGCCGCATGTGTTACTATACTGACTGTAAAGTGCCGCATGTGTTACTATACTGACTGTAAAGTGCAGCGTGCGTTACTATACTGACTGTAAAGTGCAGCGTGCTTTACTATACTGACTGTAAAGTGCAGCGTGCGTTACTATACTGACTGTAAAGAGCAGCATGCTTTACTATACTGACTGTAAAGAGCAGCATGTGTTACTATACTGACTGTAAAGTGCTGCATGTGTTACTATACTGACTGTAAAGTGCCGCATGTGTTACTATACTGACTGTAAAGTGCCGCATGTGTTACTATACTGACTGTAAAGTGCAGCGTGCGTTACTATACTGACTGTAAAGTGCAGCGTGCATTACTATACTGACTGTAAAGTGCCGCATGTGTTACTATACTGACTGTAAAGTGCCGCATGTGTTACTATACTGACTGTAAAGTGCCGCATGTGTTACTATACTGACTGTAAAGTGCCGCATGTGTTACTATACTGACTGTAAAGTGCATCGTGTGTTACTATACTGACTGTAAAGAGCAGCATGCTTTACTATACTGACTGTAAAGTGCAGCGTGCGTTACTATACTGACTGTAAAGTGCAGCGTGCATTACTATACTGACTGTAAAGTGCCGCATGTGTTACTATACTGACTATAAAGTGCCGCATGTGTTACCATACTGACTGTAAAGTGCAGCGTGCGTTACTATACTGACTGTAAAGTGCAGCGTGTGTTACTATACTGACTGTAAAGAGCAGCATGCTTTACTATACTGACTGTAAAGAGCAGCATGTGTTACTATACTGACTGTAAAGTGTCGCATGTGTTACTATACTGACTGTAAAGTGCCGCATGTGTTACTATAGTGACTGTAAAGTGCCGCATGTGTTACTATACTGACTGTAAAGTGCAGCGTGCGTTACTATACTGACTGTAATGTGCAGCGTGCATTACTATACTGACTGTAAAGTGCCGCATGTGTTACTATACTGACTGTAAAGTGCCGCATGTGTTACTTTACTGACTGTAAAGTGCCGCATGTGTTACTATACTGACTGTAAAGTGCAGCGGGTGTTACTATACTGACTGTAAAGAGCAGCATGCTTTACTATACTGACTGTAAAGTGCAGCATGCGTTACTATACTGACTGTAAAGTGCCGCATGTGTTACTATACTGACTGTAAAGAGCAGCATGTGTTACTATGCTGACTGTAAAGTGCTGCATGTGTTACTATACTGACTGTAAAGTGCCGCATGTGTTACTATATTGACTGTAAAGTGCCGCATGTGTTACTATACTGACTGTAAAGTGCAGCGTGCGTTACTATACTGACTGTAAAGTGCAGTGTGCGTTACTATACTGACTGTAAAGTGCAGCGTGCGTTACTATACTGACTGTAAAGTGCCGCGTATGTTACCATACTGACTGTAAAGTGCCGCATGTGTTACTATACTGACTGTAAAGTGCAGCGTGCGTTACTATACTGACTGTAAAGTGCCGCATGTGTTACTATACTGACTGTAAAGTGCCGCATGTGTTACTATACTGACTGTAAAGTGCCGCATGTGTTACTGTACTGACTGTAAAGTGCAGCGTGCGTTACTATACTGACTGTAAAGAGCAGCATGTGTTACTATACTGACTGTAAAGTGCAGCGTGCGTTACTATACTGACTGTAAAGAGCAGCATGTGTTACTATACTGACTAATATGCAGCGTGCATTACTATACTGACTGTAAAGTGCCGCATGTGTTACTATACTGACTGTAAAGTGCCGCATGTGTTACTATACTGACTGTAAAGTGCAGTGTGCGTTACTATACTGAATGTAAAGTGCAGCGTGCGTTACTATACTGACAGTAAAGTGCCGCATGTGTTACTATACTGACTGTAAAGTGCCGCATGTGTTACTATACTGACTGTAAAGTGCCGCATGTGTTACTATACTGACTGTAAAGTGCAGCGTGTGTTACTATACTGACTGTAAAGAGCAGCATGATTTACTATACTGACTGTAAAGTGCAGCGTGCGTTACTATACTGGCTGTAAAGTGCCGCATGTGTTACTATACTGACTGTAAAGTGCCGCATGTGTTACTGTACTGACTGTAAAGTGCTGCGTGCGTTACTATACTGACTGTAAAGTGCAGCATGTGTTACTATACTGACTGTAAAGTGCCGCATGTGTTACTATACTGACTGTAAAGTGCCGCATGTGTTACTGTACTGACTGTAAAGTGCAGCGTGCGTTACTATACTGACTGTAAAGAGCAGCATGTGTTACTATGCTGACTGTAAAGTGCTGCATGTGTTACTATACTGACTGTAAAGTGCCGCATGTGTTACTATATTGACTGTAAAGTGCCGCATGTGTTACTATACTGACTGTAAAGTGCAGCGTGCGTTACTATACTGACTGTAAAGTGCAGCGTGCGTTACTATACTGACTGTAAAGTGCAGCGTGCGTTACTATACTGACTGTAAAGTGCCGCGTATGTTACCATACTGACTGTAAAGTGGCGCATGTGTTACTATACTGACTGTAAAGTGCAGCGTGCGTTACTATACTGACTGTAAAGTGCCGCATGTGTTACTATACTGACTGTAAAGTGCCGCATGTGTTACTATACTGACTGTAAAGTGCCGCACGTGTTACTGTACTGACTGTAAAGTGCAGCGTGCGTTACTATACTGACTGTAAAGAGCAGCATGTGTTACTATACTGACTGTAAAGTGCAGCGTGCGTTACTATACTGACTGTAAAGAGCAGCATGTGTTACTATACTGACTGTAAAGTGGCGCATGTGTTACTATACTGACTGTAAAGTGCCGCATGTGTTACTATACTGACTGTAAAGTGCCGCATGTGTTACTATACTGACTGTAAAGTGCAGTGTGCGTTACTATACTGAATGTAAAGTGCAGCGTGCGTTACTATACTGACTGTAAAGTGCCGCATGTGTTACTATACTGACTGTAAAGTGCAGCGTGCGTTACTATACTGACTAATGTGCAGCGTGCATTACTATACTGACTGTAAAGTGCCGCATGTGTTACTATACTGACTGTAAAGTGCCGCATGTGTTACTATACTGACTGTAAAGTGCAGTGTGCGTTACTATACTGAATGTAAAGTGCAGTGTGCATTACTATACTGACTGTAAAGTGCCGCATGTGTTACTATACTGACTGTAAAATGCTGCATGTGTTACTATACTGACTGTAAAGTGCAGCATGTGTTACTATACTGACTGTAAAGTGCAGTGTGCGTTACTATACTGAATGTAAAGTGCAGTGTGCATTACTATACTGACTGTAAAGTGCCGCATGTGTTACTATACTGACTGTAAAATGCCGCATGTGTTACTATACTGACTGTAAAGTGCCGCATGTGTTACTATACTGACTGTAAAGTGCCGCATGTGTTACTATACTGACTGTAAAGTGCCGCATTTGTTACTATACTGACTGTAAAGTGCAGCGTGCGTTACTATACTGACTGTAAAGTGCCGCATGTGTTACTATACTGACTGTAAAGTGCCGCATGTGTTACTATACTGACTGTAAAGTGCCGCGTGCGTTACTATACTGACTGTAAAGTGACGCGTATGTTACTATACTGACTGTAAAGTGCCGCATGTGTTACTATACTGACTGTAAATAGCAGCATGTGTTACTATACTGACTGTAAAGTGCCGCATGTGTTACTATACTGACTGTAAAGTGCCGCATGTGTTACTGTACTGACTGTAAAGTGCAGCATGTGTTACTATACTGACTGTAAAGTGCAGCATGTGTTACTATACTGACTGTAAAGTGCAGCGTGCGTTACTATACTGACTGTAAAGTGCCGCATGTGTTACTATACTGACTGTAAAGTGCAGCATGTGTTACTATACTGACTGTAAAGTGCAGCGTGCGTTACTATACTGACTGTAAAGTGCCGCATGTGTTACTATACTGACTGTAAAGTGCCGCATGTGTTACTATACTGACTGTAAAGTGCCGCGTGCGTTACTATACTGACTGTAAAGTGCCGCGTATGTTACTATACTGACTGTAAAGTGCCGCATGTGTTACTATACTGACTGTAAATAGCAGCATGTGTTACTATACTGACTGTAAAGTGCCGCATGTGTTACTATACTGACTGTAAAGTGCCGCATGTGTTACTATACTGACTGTAAAGTGCAGTGTGCGTTACTATACTGAATGTAAAGTGCAGCGTGCGTTACTATACTGACTGTAAAGTGCCGCATGTGTTACTATACTGACTGTAAAGTGCAGCGTGCGTTACTATACTGACTAATGTGCAGCGTGCATTACTATACTGACTGTAAAGTGCCGCATGTGTTACTATACTGACTGTAAAGTGCCGCATGTGTTACTATACTGACTGTAAAGTGCAGTGTGCGTTACTATACTGAATGTAAAGTGCAGTGTGCATTACTATACTGACTGTAAAGTGCCGCATGTGTTACTATACTGACTGTAAAATGCCGCATGTGTTACTATACTGACTGTAAAGTGCCGCATGTGTTACTATACTGACTGTAAAGTGCAGTGTGCGTTACTATACTGAATGTAAAGTGCAGTGTGCATTACTATACTGACTGTAAAGTGCCGCATGTGTTACTATACTGACTGTAAAATGCCGCATGTGTTACTATACTGACTGTAAAGTGCCGCATGTGTTACTATACTGACTGTAAAGTGCCGCATGTGTTACTATACTGACTGTAAAGTGCCGCATTTGTTACTATACTGACTGTAAAGTGCAGCGTGCGTTACTATACTGACTGTAAAGTGCCGCATGTGTTACTATACTGACTGTAAAGTGCCGCATGTGTTACTATACTGACTGTAAAGTGCCGCATGTGTTACTGTACTGACTGTAAAGTGCAGCATGTGTTACTATACTGACTGTAAAGTGCAGCATGTGTTACTATACTGACTGTAAAGTGCAGCGTGCATTACTATACTGACTGTAAAGTGCCGCATGTGTTACTATACTGACTGTAAAGTGCAGCATGTGTTACTATACTGACTGTAAAGTGCAGCGTGCGTTACTATACTGACTGTAAAGTGCCGCATGTGTTACTATACTGACTGTAAAGTGCCGCATGTGTTACTATACTGACTGTAAAGTGCCGCGTGCGTTACTATATTGACTGTAAAGTGCCGCGTATGTTACTATACTGACTGTAAAGTGCCGCATGTGTTACTATACTGGTCAGGTGTCTAAATAGTTATCAGGACAGGGCCAACGCGCAGTTGTTGTTTGATGGTTTTAATGTGGGTTTTTGTATCCCCTCCCCTCCTCACAGGTTTCCCTTTTCCATAAAAGATCTGAAGTCAGCTTACCAGCATCCTGACGTGGTTAGGGAGAAATTGGCAAAAGACATGGATTTGGGGCGCATGGCGAGGCCCTTTAGTTCTCTCCCCATCCCGGGTTTGGTCGTCTCCCCGCTGGGGGTTGTCCCGAAGAAGGAGGCGAACAAATACCATTATCCTAAGGGCTTGTCGGTTAATGACGGGATAGATAGGGATATTTTCTCGGTCGTGTATACGTCATTCGACGCGGCGGTGCAGTGGGTGCGTTTCCATGGTAGGGGGGCGTTAATAGCCAAGACGGATGTCAAGGCGGCTTTTCGGCTGTTGCCGGTGCATGTGGATAATCAGCGCTTACTGGGGTGTTTTTGGGGGGCAGTTTTTATGTGGATCGGTGTCTCCCCATGGGTTGTTCCATTTCTTGCGAGTACTTTGAGGCATTTAACTCATTTTTGGAATGGGTGGTCAAATCTGTGGCGGGGGTGGATTCGATCATTCATTATTTAGATGATTTCTTGTGCGCAACGATCTTGGGGCCCGCCCGTTCCGTGAATTGGTTCGGGACATAAAACACGATCTGTTGCACCTGTGGTCGTTGTACCCGAACTTGATCACGGTGTGGTCGGATATTGTGCCTTGAAAATCCTGGCGTTTGGCACGGTCGGTGGAGCGGATCAACAAAGCCAGGATAAAAGTTAACAGGGCGGTGTCTGCATTTGTTGCGCGGAATGGTGGTATATGTGTTCGGCACTGGGACTTGGAAGCTGGAGTTGGAGCGTATTGGAGTGCAGATGGTGTTCACCTGAGTGATGTGGGAACAGATTTGTGGTGCTTGGGCTTGCAGGATTGCATTGTGAGGGCTATTTTCTTGGGGCGGGACTCTCAGGCTTGAGGTGGTCAAGGCCTGTTCGCTGTGGCTGGGGAGTCCTTGGAGTTAGACAAATAATTATGGGGGGGATGCATCGTGCGTATGGATCCCCCCGGGTTTTAAAAATGAAAGGACACTGTCTGGCGGTTGGATAGTGTCGTTTCCTTAGGGTGTTATTCCTTGGGAGAGGTGGCAGTTACCTTACGGCATCTGCCAGGAATATTGGTGCCTCTGAGCCGGGTTTTTATGGCTGGGTGTAAAATGGTGGGGCAGATAGCCGGTAACATAAAAAGTTAATGATAGCTCCAAGGACTTGGGTGCTTTTGGGCCCCTGGGTTGCTCCCTCTGCAGGAGCGGTGCTGCGGTGGCGGTAGCCGCCATGCGGTGCTGCAACCGCTAGAGTAGGGACCCACTTTAAAGAGGTCGCCATGAAGTGGCAAGTGGGCTTATACAGTTTGATCAAAATGTTTACAAAGAACCTCGTGTTCATTTTTATAAATTATGCCTAGCGGCTCAGATCAACGTATATACTGTGGATTGTGCGGTCCATGTCTAGTTTCTCACAATGCTAACGTTTATATTTATTTCTTAATAAAATGGCTGCTGTGGCCACTTTATCCAAACCCTCGGTGTCGAGTCTTCTTGAGAGAAAGGTGTGGGTTATGAATGGGGAACAGATATATAGGTAAGTGTAATTTGCATACACATACATCACTCGACTTACCCCAAGTCAAGCACAGGCCGGACGGACCATACCACAGTCGAGGGTAGGCCAGACATGACGAGGATAGGAGGGAGGATCGTGTCACAGCCAAAGGGGAGGGTTAGTGGAGGGGGTGGGTTTAGGAGAGGGACGGGATCCGGTGAGGGTTAGCCAGAAGTGCGCTGACTTCCCGGTCTTTTGGTCGGGAGCAGCGCACGGAGTAAGAAATCCCCGCCCGCCCTCCCCCTTTTTTGTTAGTATTCGATCATATGGTCAGGGAAGTATGAGAACAGGTGGGGTCTTTCAGTGGGTATTTTCGTTTTGTCATGGCAGCTGCTGGGGAGTCCTTGGAGTTAGACAAATAATTATAGGGGGGGGAATGCATTGTGGGTATGGCTCTCCCCGGGTTTTAAAGATGAAATGACAGTGTCTGGCGGTTGGATAGTGTGGTTTCCTTAGGGTGTTATCCCTTGGGAGAGGTGGCAGTTACCTTGCGGCATCTGCCAGGAATATTGGTGCCTCTGAGCCGGGTTTTTACGGCTGGGGGTAAAATGGTGGGGCAGAAAGCCGGTAACATAAAAAGTTAATGATAGCTCCAAGGACTTCTCCTAGTCTATGTTTTAATGTTTGTTTGTCAGTGGTGTCCGACGTTTTTGGGTTATAATTTATGGTTCGTGCATTATTGATTTATTATTGTTTTTGTTAATAAATAATATGGATATTATTTATTTATGGTTAATTGAGTTAACTAACTTTTATATTTATTTCTTAATAAAATGGCTGCTGTGGCCACTTTATCCAAACCCTCGGTGTCGAGTCTTCTTGAGAGAAAGGTGTGGGTTATGAATGGGGAACAGATATATAGGTAAGTGTAATTTGCATACACATACATCACTCAACTTACCCCAAGTCATGCAAAATAAAGACACAAAACATTATAATTGGGTGTTAAATGGTCAAAACTTTGATTATATTATATGACCAAACCCAAAATGGCAAACCTCCAACTCACGAAGAGTCACCCTCCAGCACGCAGGAAAGGAAAAACCCCCTGTGGGGGAAACCTCTAGGGAAACCTTGGCTGGAAGATGGCCCTTCCTCTGGGCTTAGAAGGTGCCAAAATAGAATTTGTAACAGAATTTGTACGTTTTCTCAGATTTTCAAGGAAAGACATTACAATGAACGAACGACATAAAACACATAAATCGGCTGATCTGGTTGGCTAGGCGGAAGTCTCTCTTCCTGTGCACCCATTAAAATGAATGGGCGATGCTCGGTTGAGACGGGTCCTCCAGAGGGGTCCTCCAGATGCCTCCTTGTAGCACCTGTCTCCGCTCTGGCTAATAGAGGGGAATCTCCTGTTGGAAACCCCCCTCTATTACAGACAACCCGTATGAAGAGGATGGCATCACTGTGATGAAGAAGTGGTCTTGGGTGAAGGGTTTCCCTGCTAGAACCTCCAAATCACATCAGGTCGGCATTGGTGGGGAAGTCAGGCTCAAGGTCCTCAGTCCCATCTAATATGGCGCTGAATGTGGCAGTAAAACCTTCTAATATGGAATCTTCTTTACGTCATAAACATTTGTATTTATGACATCAGCGCATTCATCATCATTACTGCAAGAGTTTATTAACACTGCTGCCTCATTCATTGTGACGTCACCCACAGTGGTCTGAAGTGTTAACCCTTTAATGACTGGCAGTGTACATACCACAGAGGCCATAAAGCTGAATAGAACATATCAGCGGCCATAAAGGAAAAGGGATAATGCAGGGAGCATCTCCGCACAAGAACAATCCATGACAAAGAGTTGTCCAGGATAAGATAACTTGTCTGCTTTCTCCAAAAACCAGCACCACACCTGTCCATAGGTTGTGTGTGGTACTACAGCTCATTACCGTTCACTTCAATGGAGCAAACCTGCAATACCAGATACAACCTGTGGATAGGTGTGGTGCTGTTTTTGGAAGAAAGCAGCCATATTTTTCTAATCCTGCACAGCCCCTGTTAGAAATAGAAAAAAAAAGGGGGGAGAAAAGAAATTAAAAAAAGGTAAAAAGAGGAACTCTGAGGTAAAAGAAATCAAACTAGACTGAAATTAGTCTGCTGGAGGTGCCAGATGGTAAGACATATTTCTGCCATGGGGACCAGATTAGTTGAAATGTATCTTGAAGGGGGGCTTCAGAGAGTGGGTTTTAACCCCTTCCCGCCCTATGAAGTGCTGTTGCATTGGAAAAACTATGCAGTTCATCTTCAAATGCAGCGTCACAAAAACAAATTATTTTGTAAAAAATAAAACTTTATAAATTTGGTATCACCATAATCGTAACGAACCGCAGAATCAAGTTATCATGCAATTCATGCCGCCCGATGAACATTGTAAAATCAAAACAGAAAAGGCGGAATTACAGGTTTTTTTTCAATTCACCCCACAAAATGTAGGTTTTTTTTAAAAAAAATGTGAAAACATTATATGGTACATTATGCCGCAGGGTAAATTCCACATAAACATCGCCATTCATCGGTTAACTGTTTAAATGATACCAGTTCAAGTGACCTTTATTGAAAAACACCATAGGAAATTTTTTCACAATTAACCTTCTAATTGGGCCTAGCATGTGTGGTACTGTCTGCTAAGCCTTTGTATCTAAGCATATTATATGTGATACTGTCTGCAAAGCCGCTGTCTCCTATCAAGTAGCAGAGCTATCAGGTGCCATAGTGTAATGAAACGGGGTAGGGAGACGGACAGGTGAGCCCTAATCTACCCGAAACTCAGTCCCTGCCTACTTGCACGGCCCGTCCTAGACGACGGCGTACAACTGGGCGACGGTCCCTAAGCTCAATATGTTCACAACAGACAAACAGACAAGGGTACACAGAAGCTAAGGGTAATGGGGCAGTTGCCCACGGCAACACCGTGAGCAACAAGAGTAGTGAACGAGTCGAGTCAAACCAGGAGTGTACGTGGTGCCAAACGCAGAGCAGGAGAGTAGTCAGTAAAGCCAGGGTCAATATGAAGCAGAGGTCAAAAGGAAAAGCAGGAACAGCAGAGCCAGGAAGGAAGAGAATCACAGGCAAAGGACAAGCAGCAAGTGAAGGTATAAGTAGACAAAGGGCGGTATCTAGGACCGTCTGGCAAGGCTGTGATAGGTTCTCCCACTCCTCAGCCTACCAGCCTGAGTGGTAGCAGAACGAGTCACTCTAGCAGACCTAGGCACAGATGCAGGCTGATTACCCACGGGCATTGACACAAACGCTGTGTCTGGCAAATCCTTTACACTTAGCCATTAAATGGGCCTTTGAAGAGTGGCGCCACTTCCTGGAGGGGGCTGGGCACCAGGTAACGGTCCTTACTGACCACAAGAATCTGGTTTTCTTAGAATCTGCCCGGAGGCTAAACCCGAGACAAGCTCGATGGGCGTTGTTTTTTTACGAGATTCAACTTTGTGGTTACCTATAGGGCTGGGTCAAAACATATTAAAGCTGATGCTCTGTCGCGTAGCCTCATGGCCAGCCCTCCTCCTGAGGAGGATCCTGCTTGTATTTTGCCCCCAGGTATAATCATATCCTCTGTGGATTCAGACTTAGTCTCCAAAATTGCGGCTGATCAAGCTTCTGCTCCCCAGAACCTTCCTGAGAACAAGCTATTTGTTCCCATGCAAATCCGGCTAAGGTTGCTCAGGGAGAACCATGACTTCGCACTATCTGGCCATCCAGGCATCCTGGGTACCAAGCACCTCATTTCTAGAACCTATTGGTGGTCTAGGTTGCTTAAAGACGTTAAGGCCTACGTCGCCGCTTGTGAAATTTGTGCTAGGTCCAAGACTCCCAGGTCCTGACCTGCGTACTTACTATGTTCTTTGCCCATTCCCCATAGACCTTGGACCCTTATCTCCATGGATCTTAGTCCCTGCCTACTTGCACGGCTCGTCCTAAGTGATGGCGTACAACTGGGCAACGTTCCCTACGCTCAATAAGTGCAAGACAGACAACACAAGACAAGGGCACACAGAAGAAAAAGGGGGAGGTAGGGGCATTTGCCCACGGAAACACTGTGAGCAACAGGCAGTGGTAAACGAGCCGAGACAAACCAGGAGAGTACAAAGTAGCAAATCAGAGCAGGAGAATAGTCAGTTAAGCCAGGGTCAATAGGTAACAACGGTTAATAAGGTAAATAGCAAGAATCGCAGAGCCAGGAAACCAGACAATCACAGGCAAGGAATATGCTGCAAGTGAGGGTAAAAATAGACCAAGGGCGGGAGCTAGAACCGTCAGGCCAGGCTGTGATAGGTTCTCCCTCTCCTCAGCCTGCCAGCCTGAGGAGGATCCCTCTTGAATTTTGCCCCCAGGTATAATCATATCCTCTGTGTATTCAGACTTAGTCTCCGAAATTGCGGCTGATCAAGGTTCAGCTCCCAAGAATCTTCCTGAGAACAAGATGTTTGTTCCCCTGCAATTCCGGCTAAGGTTGCTCAGGGAGAATCATGACTCGGCACTATCTGGCCATCCAGGCATCCTGGGTACCAAGCACCTAATTTCTAGAACCTATTGGTGGCCTGGATTGCCTAAAGACTTTAAGGCCTACGTCGCCGCTTGTGAAATTTGTGCTAGGTCCAAGACTCCCAGGTCCTGACCAGCGGGCTTACTAAGTTCCTTGCCCATTCCCCAGAGACCTTGGACACATATCTCCATGGATTTTATCACTGATCTGCCTCCATCCGAAGGTAAGTCGGTGGTGTGGGTTGTAGTAGACCGCTTCAGTAAGATGTGCCACTTTGTACCCCTCAAGAAACAATCCAATGCCAAGACGTTAGCTACCTTGTTTGTCAAACACATTCTGCGTCTCCATGGGGTTCCTGTCAATATTGTTTCTGACAGAGGGGTACAATTTGTTTCATTGTTTTAGAGAGCCTTCTGTAAGAGTCTGGAGATTGATCTGTCCTTCTCCTCAGCCTTCCATCCTGAAACTAATGGCCAAACTGAGAGGACTAATCAGTCTCTAGAACAATATTTAAGGTGTTTTATCTCTGACTGTCAAGATGATTGGGTCTCCTTCATTCCCCTCACCGAATTTTCCCTTAATAACCGGGTCAGTAACTCGTCAGGGGTCTCCCCCTTTTTCTGTAATTTTGGGTTTAACCCATGGTTCTCCTCCGTTTCTCCTGGTGGGTCCAACAATCCCGAGGTAGATGTCGTTCATCGGGAACTGTGCACAGTCTGGGCCCAGGTTCAGAAGAACCTTGAGGCGTCCCAGCACACAAAAGACTCAGGCAGATAAAAGGCGTTCTACTAAACCCTTGTTTGTGGTCGGGGATCTGGTGTGGTTGTCTTCAAAAAATGTGCGCCTTAAAGTTCCGTCCAAAAAATTTGCTCCCCAGTATATAGGGCCGTACAAGGTCAGTGAGGTCCTTAACCCTGTCTCCTTCCGGCTGAGGTTACCCCCATCTTTTCAAATACACAACGTGTTACATGCCTCCCTCCTGAAACGCTGCTCCCCATCCTTGGCTACCTCGAGGAAACCTCCGGTCCCTGTTCTGACCCCTGAAGGGGTAGAATTCGAGGTGGCCAAGATTGTGGACAGCAGAATGGTCCAAGGCTCCCTGCAGTACCTGGTCCATTGGAGAGGATACGGGCCTGAGGAGAGGACTTGGGTCCCCCCCCCGGATGTTCACGCCGGGTTATTGCTTAGGAAGTTCCATCTTTGGTTCCCCAACAAGCCAGGTCCACCTAGGAAGGGTCCAGTGGTCTCTCATAAAAGAGGGGGTATTGCAAAGAATTTATCAGACACAGCGTCTGTGTCAACGCCCGTGGTTAATCAGCCTGCATCTGTGCCTAGGTCTGCTAGAGTGACTTGTTATGCTACCACTCAGGCTGGTAGGCTGAGGAGTGGGAGAACCTATCACAGCCTGGCCAGACGGTCCTAGCTCACGCCCTTTGTCTGCTTATACCTTCATTTCCTGCTTGTCCTTTGCCTGTGATTCTCTTGCTTCCTGGCTCTGCTGTTCCTGCTTTTCCTATTGACCTCTGCTTCATATTGACCCTGGTTTTACTGACTACTCTCCTGCTCTGCGTTTGGCACCACGTACACTCCTGGTTTGACTCGACTCGTTCACTACTCTTGTTGCTCACGGTGTTGCCGTGGGCAACTGCCCCATTTCCCTTAGCTTCTGTGTACCCTTGTCTGTTTGTCTGTCGTGCACATATTGAGAGTAGGGACCGTCGCCCAGTTGTACGCCGTCGCCTAGGATGGGCCGTGCAAGTAGGCAGGGACTGAGTTGCGGGTAGATTAGGGCTCACCGGTCTGTCTCCCTACCCCGACATAACACTAAGAGTTTGCGGTTGCCAACGTCATAGTTTCTCTCAGTGGAGGAGAACTTCCTGGAGAAGTAGGCACGGGGACGGAGATGGGTGAGAGACCTAGTACCCTGGGACAAGACAACACCCACTCCCACCTCGGAGGCGTCAACCTCCACGATGAATGGCTCCATTTGGTTAGCACCTCTTAAGGACCTCAAAAGCCTGGACCGCCTCTGGAGGCCAGTGGAGATCAGCACCTTTACGAGTAAGGTCCGTAAGAGGCTTAGCGATAACCAACAAGTTAGCAATAAATCTCCTGTAATAATTAGCAAACCCCAGGAAACACTGTAAGGCCTTCAGGGAGGCAGGGCGGACCCATTCTGCCACGGCCTGAACCTTGGCAGGGTCCATGCGGAGTTCATTAGGAGTGAGGATTTGTCCCAAAAATGGTATCTCCTGCACACCAAACACACATTTTTCGTTTTTTGCAAAGAGTTTGTTTTTCCGAAGGGCCTGGAGCACCATCCTGACATGCTCAATGTGGGAGGACCAGTCCTTAGAAAACACAAGTAAATCATCAAGGTACACTACAAGAAATACCCACAGATAGTCTCCTAAAATCTCATTTATGAAATTCTGTAAGACCGCGGGAGCATTACACAACCCAAAGGGCATGACGAGATATTCTAAATGACCTTCGGGTGTATTAAACGCAGTCTTCCACTGGAAGAAAAAACAGAACCAAGATCCAGCGCTGGGTGTGCGTTAAAAAGGAACTCCTCTTCCAATTTTATTGGTATAACAAAGATAAAAATGATAGAACTATATGGAGTAGTTCTGTGGCAGAGTACAGGAATGAATGTTAGGTGAAGGATAGCAGTAAGCCCTGTTCAAATGTGCCTACGCGTTTCTGACACGTCTGTGTCCTTATTCATGGCATGCGTCTCCATGGGGTTCCTGTCATGCCATGAATAAGGACACAGACGTGTCAGAAACGCGTAGGCACATTTGAACAGGGCTTACTGCTATCCTTCACCTAACATTCATTCCTGTACTCTGCCACAGAACTACTCCATATAGTTCTATCATTTTTATCTTTGTTATACCAATAAAATTGGAACAGGAGTTCCTTTTTAACGCACACCCAGCGCTGGATCTTGGTTCTGTTTTTTCTTCCTGTTGTGTACCGCTGGCCGCGCGGGAATCCGGGCGCTGTCTGCACTCAGACACAACTAAACGGTGAGCTGGAGGTCTACCTCCCCCCTCTTCCCCAATCATTAATTTTGTGCAGTCTTCCACTCATCCCCCTCTCTGATCCGGATAAGGTTATAAGCCCCCCGAAGATCGAACTTCAGAACCATTGGACCTCCTGAACCTGATTGAAGAGATCAGGAATCAAAGGAAGGGGATATTGGTTCCTTACAGTGATCTTATTTAAATTTCGGTAATCGATGCACGGCCTAAGACCACCATCCTTGTTCCCCACGAAGAAGAAGCCAGCACCTACCGGAGAAGTAGAGGGGCGAATGTAACCCTTGGCCAGGCTTTCTTGGATATATTCTCTCATGGCTTCACGTTCAGGACAAGAGAGATTAAATATCCTACCTTTAGGGAGCTTAGCTCCTGGTACCAAATCGATTGCGCAATCGTACTCTCTATGAGGAGGTAACTGTTCAGAGGCCCTTTTAGAAAAGACATCAGCGAAGTCCTGACTAAACTCAGGTAGAGTGTTCACCTCCTCAACGAGAGAAACCAATTATTAGAAAAACATGACGTCATGCATTCATTACCCCATTTAGTAAGATCACCAGTATTCCAGTTAAAAGTGGGATTATGCGTCTGCAACCAAGAAAGGCCTAAAATCAAATCGGACGATAACCCCTGCATCACTAACACAGAACACTGCTCCAAATGAATGGAGCCAACATTGAGTTCAAAAACAGGGGTATGCTGCTTAAAATAACCATTAGCAAGCGGAGTGGAATCAATACCCACTACCGCGACAGGTTTAGGCAAATCAATTAATGGCATAGCTAGAGACATAGCAAATTCCACAGACATAATATTAGTAGCAGACCCTGAATTCACAAAGGCACTGTCAGTGGCAGACCTTCCATCAAAAGAGACCTGAGAGGGAAGCAAGATTTTATTAGGCTTCATGTTTGCTGGAAATACCTGTGCGCCCAAGCAAGGGTAAAAATAGACCAAGGGCGGGAGCTAGAACCGTCAGGCCAGGCTGTGATAGGTTCTCCTTCTCCTTAGCCTGCCAGACTGAGTGGTAAGAGATCGCGTCACTCTAGCAGACCTTGGAGCTGATGAAGGCTGATTAACCCCGGGCGTCGGCACTGAACCTGTGTCTGGCAAACCCTTTACACATAGTCTTAGGGTTCACACGCAAAGTCAAAAATGGCTGAAAATTTCAGAGCTGTTTTCAGAGAACAGATATCAGTCAGATATCAGGCATTCTGCAGACCATATACACTGCCGTTGAAAAGTTTAGGGTCACTAAGAAATTTCCTTATTTTTGAAAGAAAAGCACAGTTTTTTTCAATGAAGATAAAATTAAATTAATTAGAAATACACTCTATACATTGTTAATGTGGTAAATGACTATTCTAGCTGCAAACGTCTCGTTTTTAATGCAATATCTACATAGGTGTATAGAGGCCCATTTACAGCAACCATCACTCCAGTGTTCTAATGGTACATTCTGTTTGCTAACTGTGTTAGAAGGCTAATGGATGATTATAAAACACTTGAAAACCCTTGTGCAATTATGTTAGCACCGCTGTAAACAGTTTTGCTGTTTAGAGGAGCTATAAAACTGACCTTCCTTTGAGCTAGTTGAGAATCTGGAGCATTACATTTGTGGGTTCGATTAAACTCTCCAAATGGCTAGAAAAAGAGAGCTTTCATGTGAAACTCGACAGTCTATTCTTGTTCTTAGAAATGAAGGCTATTCCATGCGAGAAATTGCCAAGAAACTGAAGATTTCCTACAACGGTGGGTATTACTCCCTTCAGAGGACAGCACAAACAGGCTCTAACCAGAGTAGAAAGACAAGTGGGAGGCCCCGCTGCACAACTGAGCAACAAGACAAGTACATTAGAGTCTCTACTTTGAGAAATAGATGCCTCACAGGTCCTCAACTGGCAGCTTCATTAAATAGTACCCGCAAAACGCCAGTGTCAACGTCTACAGTGAAGAGGTGACTCCGGGATGCTGGTCTTCAGGGCAGAGTGGCAAAGAAAAAGCCATATCTGAGACTGGCTAATAAAAGGAAAAGATTAATATGGGCAAAAGCACACAGACATTGGACAGAGGAAGATTGGAAAAAAGTGTTATGGACAGACGAATCGAAGTTTGAGGTGTTTGGATCACACAGAAGAACATTTGTGAGACGCAGAACAACTGAAAAGATGCTGGAAGAGTGCCTGACGCCATCTGTCAAGCATGGTGGAGGTAATGTGATGGTCTGGGGTTGCTTTGGTGCTGGTAAAATGGGAGATTTGTACAAGGTAAAAGGGATTTTGAATAAGAAAGGCTATCACTCATATCACTATCTCACATTTTGCATATCACTATCGCACATTTTGCAACGCCATGCCATACCCTGTGGACAGCGCTTGATTGGAGCCAATTTCATCCTACAACAGGACAATGACCCAAAGCACACCTCCAAATTATGCAAGAACTATTTAGGGAAGAAGCAGGCAGCTGGTATTCTATCTGTAATGGAGTGGCCAGCGCAGCCATCAGATCTCAACCCCATAGAGCTGTTGTGGGAGCAGCTTGACCGTACGGTACGCAAGAAGTGCCCATCAAGGCAATCCAAGTTGTGGGAGGGACTTCTGGAAGCATGGGGTGAAATTTCTCCCGAATACCTCAGCAAATTAACAGCTAGAATGCCAAAGGTCTGCAATGCTGTAATTGCTGCAAATGGAGCATTCTTTGACGAAAGCAAAGTTTGAAGGAGAAAATTATTATTTCAAATAAAAAACATTATTTCTAATCTTGTCAATGTCTTGACTATATTTTCTAGCCATTTTGCAACTCATTTGATAAATATAAGTGTGAGTTTTCATGGAAAACACAAAATTGTCTGGGTGACCCCAAACTTTTGAACGGTAGTGTAAGTGAATACAGTGCAGTGAAATTCAGTGACTCACACGTGACATCTTCTCAGAATGGAGTCGTTCATGTTCTCTTTTCTTCTTCATCCGGCCCAGAACACCATGTTGACTTCCAGTCTTCTTCATCTCCAATGCCCAAGCGCAAACCACAAGATATGTCATGAAAGTGTTGATGTAACCTGTATACCACGTTCACGTGACCCAATGTGCCACGTCACAGCTTATTCAAATCATGGAAGCGTTCAGTCTACATGACTACCGCCCGTCACGGTGCGCATACCTTAGATCAAAATTTCGACATATAACTAACTCTAAACCTCATAAGCTAATTTTCTTTAGCTATTATACTAGGATGTACAATTCTATATTAAAATATTATCATATTAGTCATGTGTCCTAGTATACCCACATCCAGCGATGGGTGGGATGGGTGAAACATAAAATAGTTTTCCATGAGTTTTGGACTGCGATGTGCTGCTGATCTCCCCTTTTGGAGGTAATATACAGGGAATATGGGGGTTATATAAGGGACTCCAATCATCCCTGTATATACCAGCCATCATCCCCATATATAACCATCATTATCCGTGTATGTACCAGCCCACCATTATCTCAGTATAAAATCTCCATCACCCCTGTATATACCATTAGGGCGGGCACTGTCAGCTTGCTGTGGCGTACAGGCATTGTGCTAAAGAAGAAGTAAATGGGGTGGGCATTTAGGACACCGTGGACCAATAGGATGTCTGAAATGCCGGTATATGGGAGAAGTCCAGCAGAATCTGAAAATATGCCTCCTGATTGCTTAGGCTGGGTTCACACGACCTATTTTCAGACGTAAACGAGGCGTATTATGCCTCGTTTTACGTCTGAAAATAAGGCTACAATACATCGGCAAACATCTGCCCATTCATTTGAATGGGTTTGCCGACGTACTGTGCAGACGACCTGTAATTTACGCGTCGTCGTTTGACAGCTGTCAAACGACGAAGCGTAAAAATACAGCCTCGTCAAAAGAAGTGCAGGGCACTACTTTCAGACGTAATTTGAGCCGTTTCTTCATTGAACTCAATGAACCACAGCTCAAAATTTACGGCTGTCAGAGAAGCCTCGCAAAATGCGAGGAGGAGCATTTACGTCTGAAACGAGGCAGCTGTTTTCTCCTGAAAACAGTCTGTCTTTTCAGACATAAAAGCCTGCTACCGTGTGCACATACCCTTAAAGGCTATGTACACCTTTGCACTGTTTTTTTTTTAATTGCCTTGTATGTATTTTGTAAAATAAATCACATTTCTAATTGGTCTACCATTTGTCTTCTGTACCTGCAGTGTATTTCAGTTCATGGCCAGCTGCTGTATTCAGTTATCTCTCTAGGCCCTGTTCACACCTGCATTGGTGTGTTTCGTTGTTCTGCTCCATCAGTGGTGCAGAACAAAGGAATAACGGAAGCAACTGTTCCGTCGCACAACGGACACCGCCACCTGCCGACAGAACCCATTGACTTTAGTGGGTTCCATTGGCTTTCCGTCAGGCGGGGGGCCATGATTTTACCAGAGACAATAGTGCAGATGTGAACGAGGCCTTATCCGTCAGTCATCACCCTAATGGCAAACTGAGCAGCTCCTCCTTTGCAGGCTCATGAACAAGCATTTACTGTGGAATCTGCGCATGTGCATGGTCTTAATTACTGCATACCTCCTAACCGTCCCGGATATAGGGGGGCAGTCCAGGATTCCGGGCGCTGTTACGCTGTCCCAAGCGGCCGGTGGTATGTCTTGGTGTCAACTGTATCTGTGTCCTCATGATGCAGATACATAGTTACATAGTTAGTATGGCTGAAAAAAGACACATGTCCATCAGGTTCAACCAAGGGACGGGAAAAGGGAAGGAAAAATTTCTATACATAGGAGCTAATACTTTTTTGTTCTAGGAAATTATCTAACCCTTTTTTAAAGCCATCTACTGTCCCTGCTGTGACCAGCTCCTGCGGTAGTCTATTCCATAGATTCACAGTTCTCACAGTAAAGAAGGCTTGTCGCCTCTGCAGGTTGAACCTTTTTTTCTCCAGACGGAGGGAGAGCCCCCTTATTTTTTGAGGGGGTTTTACATGGAACAGGATTTCACCATATTTTTTGTATGTGCCATTAATATATTTATATAAGTTAATCATGTCCCCCCTTAGTCGTCTTTTTTCAAGACTAAATAGGTTTAATTCTTTTAATCTTTCCTCATAACTTAAATTCTCCATGCCCCTAATTAGCTTAGTTGCTCTTCTTTGTATTTTTTCCAACTCCAGGGCATCCTTTCTATGAGCTGGAGCCCAGAACTGAACTGCATATTCTAGATGAGGCCTCACTAATGCTTTGTAAAGTGGCAATATTACATCCCTGTCCCGTGAGTCCATGCCTCTTTTAATACACGACAATATCCTGCTGGCCTTTTTAGCAGCTGATTGACACTGCATGCTGTTATTTAGTTTATGATTTACAAGTACACCCAGATCCTTCTCAACAAGTGAATCCGCCAGTGTAGCTCCCCCTAGGACATATGATGCATGCAGGTTCTTGGTACCCAGATGCATAACTTTACATTTATCTACATTAAACTTCATCTGCCAAGTGGATGCCCAAACACTTAGTTTGTTTAAATCCGCTTGCAATTCATGAACATCTTCCATAGTCTGAACTATATTACATAGCTTGGTGTCATCTGCAAAAATAGAAATAGTGCTATTAATCCCATCCTCTATATCATTAATAAATAAGTTGAATAATAGTGGTCCCAGCACTGAACCCTGGGGTACACCACTTATTACCGGGGACCATTCAGAGTAGGAATCATTGACCACAACTCTCTGGATACGGTCCTTGAGCCAATTCTCAATCCAATTACAAATTATATTTTCTAAACCTATAGTCCTTAATTTACCCATTAGGCGTCTATGGGGGACAGTGTCAAATGCCTTTGCAAAGTCCAAAAACAATAAATCCACAGCGGCCCCTGTGTCTAGGCCTCTGCTCACCTCTACATAAAAACAGATTAGGTGTAATGGCAGGAAGGAGGTGAAGGGAAAGTGAGCCCTAATCTACCCACCGCCCTGTCCCTGCCTACTTGCAACGACCCGCCCTAGGCGACGAGGTACAACTGGGCGGCGGTCCCTACGCTGTCTAAGTGCACAGGAAAACAAACAGGGAACATGCAAGGGAAGGGGCAGTAGCCACGGAACGCCACGAGGAAACGGAGCGGCGAACGGACAGTCAGGACCAGGACGAAGTGAGTACACCCAAGCGGGCAAGGAGACAGAAGCAAGCCAGGGGCAAAGCAAAGCAGGTCAAGCAGAACTGCAGCAAGGCAGAAGCAGGCTGGAGCAAGCAGCAGTGGGGCCAGGAATCCAAAAGAATTACAAGCACTGAGGGAGAGAACAGGGCAGGTAATAAAGGACAGGGGGCGGAGCTAACTCCGACAGACCAGGCCGCGATAGGCTCTCCCACTCCTGAGCCTGCCACCCTGGTTGGTGGGAGATGGTGTCAGTCGAACAGGTCTGGCCTCAGGTGTGGATTGATTAATCCCAGGAGTATACCTAGATGAAGTACCTGGCAGATCCCTAACAGTACTCCCCCTTTTATGAGGGGCCACCGGACCCTTACTAAGGGGACCCGGTTTAGTGGGGAAGAGAAGGTGGAACCTCCTGATCAATACCCCAGCGTGAACATCACGGGCAGGTACCCAAGTCCTCTCCTCCGGCCCGTATCCTCTCCAATGGACCAGGTACTGGAGGGAGCCCTGGACCATCCTACTGTCCATAATCTTGGCCACCTCGAATTCCACCCCCTCAGGGGTGAGAACGGGAACAGGAGGTATCCTCGAGGGGGACCAGGACGGGGAGCAGCGTTTAAGGAGGGAGGCATGGAAGACGTCATGTATGCGAAATGATGGGGGGAGCTCCAGACGGAAGGATACAGGGTTGAGGACTTCAATGATCTTATAAGGTCCAATAAATCGGGGAGCAAACTTCCTGGACGGGACCTTAAGGCGCAAGTTCCTGGACGACAACCAGACCAAATCCCCGACGACAAACCGGGGGTTAGCAGAACGTCTACTATCCGCCTGAATCTTTTGTGGGCTCTGGGACGCCTATAGGTTCTTCTGAACCTGGGCCCAGACAGTGCACAGTTCCCGATGAACATCCTCTACCTCAGGATTATTGGAACAACCAGGGGAGACGGAGGAGAATCTTGGGTTAAACCCGAAATTACAGAAAAACGGGGAGACCCCTGACGAGTTACTGACCCGGTTATTCAAGGAAAATTCAGCAAGGGGAAGGAATGAGACCCAATCGAATTGACAGTCAGAGATGAAACACCTTAAATATTGTTCCAGGGATTGGTTGGTCCTTTCCGTTTGGCCATTAGTTTCGGGATGGAAGGCGGAGGAGAAGGACAGATCAATCTCCAACTTTTTACAAAAAGCTCTCCAAAATAAGGAAACAAATTGTACCCCTCTGTCAGAAACGATATTGACTGGGGCCCCATGGAGACGCAGGATGTGTTTCACAAACAAAGAAGCTAACGTCTTGGCGTTAGGTAGCTTCTTAAGGGGCACAAAGTGGCACATCTTGCTGAAGTGGTCGACTACCACCCACACCACCGACTTGCCCTGAGATGGAGGCAAATCGGTGATAAAATCCATGGAGATATGGGTCCAAGGTCTCTGGGGAATGGGCAAGGAACGTAGTAGGCCCGCAGGTCGGGACCTAGGGGTTTTGGACCTAGCGCAAACCTCACAAGCGGTGACGTAAGCCCTAACGTCTTTAGGCAACCCAGGCCACCAATAGTTTCTGGTAATGAGGTGTTTGGTGCCCAAGATGCCAGGATGACCAGATAGAGCGGAGTCATGGTTTTCCCTGAGTACCCTCAGCCGGTATTGCAGGGGAACAAACAGTTTGTCCCCAGGGACGTTCCCGGGAGCTGCACCCTGATCAGCCGCGATATCAGAAGCTAAATCAGAATCCGTGGCAGAGACGATTATACCAGGGGGTAAAATACAAGCAGGATCCTTCTCAGAAGGAGGATTGGCCATGAAACTACGTGACAGAGCATCAGCCTTAATATTCTTGGACCCAGCCCTATAGGTAACCAAGAAATTAAATCTGGTAAAGAATAGTGCCCACCGAGCTTGTCTAGGATTAAGCCTCCGGGCCGATTCTAGGAAAACCAGATTCTTGTGATCCGTAAGGACCGTTACCTGGTGTCTGGCCCCCTCCAGGAAGTGCCGCCACTCCTCAAAAGCCCATTTAATGGCTAGAAGTTCGCGGTTGCCAATATCATAGTTACTCTCCGTGGGCGAAAACTTCCTAGAGAAGTAAGCACAGGGGCAGAGATGGGTGAGGGAGCTGGTACCCTGGGACAAGACGGCCCCCACTCCCACCTCGGAAGCGTCAACCTCCACAATAAATGGCTCCTCTTGGTTGGGCTGAATCAGCACGGGGGCCGAGATAAAGCACTTCTTGAGGGTCTCAAAGGCCTGGACGGCCTCAGGGGGCCAATGGAGGACATCAGCACCCTTGCGGGTAAGGTCCGTAAGAGGCTTAGCGACGACCGAGAAGTTGGCAATAAATCTCCTGTAATAGTTGGCGAACCCTAAAAAACACTGTAACGCCTTAAGGGAGGCAGGTTGGACCCATTCCGCCACAGCCTGAACCTTGGCAGGGTCCATGCGGAATTCATGAGGAGTGAGGATTTGCCCTAAAAATGGTATCTCCTGTTCCCCAAAGACACATTTTTCAGTCTTAGCAAACAGATTATTCTCCCGAAGGACCTGGAGCACCTTCCTGACATGCTCCACGTGGGAGGACCAGTCCTTGGAAAACACCAGTATGTCATCAAGGTACACAACAAGAAAATTACCCAGGTACTCTCTCAGGATTTCATTAATAAAATTCTGGAAGACAGCAGGGGCATTACACAACCCAAAGGGCATGACCAGGTATTCGAAATGACCCTCGGGTGTGTTGAACGCAGTTTTCCACTCATCCCCCTCTTTGATGCGGATAAGGTTATATGCCCCCCGTAGATCGAACTTAGAAAACCATTGGGCTCCCTGAACCTGATTAAAAAGATCCGGAATCAAAGGAAGTGGGTACTGGTTCCTTACGGTGACCTTATTCAGGTTACGATAATCAATGCACGGCCTAAGACCACCATCCTTCTTCCCAACGAAGAAGAAGCCAGCACCTACAGGAGAAGTCGAGGGGCGAATGAAACCCTTGGCCAGGCATTCTTGGATATACACCCTCATGGCTTCACGTTCAGGACATGAAAGATTAAATATCCTACCCTTAGGAAGCTTGGCACCAGGCACCAAATCGATAGCGCAATCGTAATCTCTATGGGGGGGCAACACCTCAGAGGCCTCCTTAGAAAACACATCGGCGAAGTCCTGAACAAACTCAGGAAGCGTGTTTACCTCCTCCCGGGGAGAAATAGAGTTAACAGAAAGACATGACATAAGACATTCATTACCCCATTTGGTGAGATCCCCAGTATTCCAATCAAACGTGGGATTATGCAACTGCAACCAGGGAAGGCCTAAAACCAGATCAGACGATAATCCCTGCATCACCAGTACAGAGCACTGCTCCAAATGCATGGAGCCAACCAGGAGTTCAAAAACAGGAGTATGCTGAGTAAAATAACCATTAGCAAGGGGAGTTGAGTCGATTCCTACTACAGGGATAGGATAAGGTAAATCAATACAAGGCATCTTTAGAGACATAGCAAATTCCACAGACATGATATTAGCAGATGACCCTGAATCCACGAAAGCACTGCCCGTGGCAGCCCGGCCAGCAAACGAGACCTGAAAGGGAAGCAAAATTTTATTGCGTTTCACATTAACGGGAAATACCTGTGCGCCCAAGTGACCTCCCCGATGATCACTTAGGCGCGGAAGTTTTCCGGCTTCTTATTCTTGCGCCTGGGACAGGTGTTCAGTAGATGCTTGTCGTCCCCACAGTAGAAGCAGAGACCATTCATTCTGCGAAACTCCCTACGTTGTCGAGGGGACATGGAGGCCCCGAGTTGCATAGGTACCTCCGAGTCCTCCGTGGAGGGGCGAGGAGACGGGACCTCGGGGGGGGTATCGCAGAAAAGTCAGAGGGGAGCACACTGAAGCGTTCTAGCTGACGTTCCCTGAGACGTCGGTCAAGTTGTACTGCTAGGGCCATAACCTGGTCAAGGGAGTCAGACGAGGGGTAGCTAACCAGCAGATCCTTCAGGGCGTCCGATAATCCTAACCTAAACTGGCACCTTAGGGCCGGATCGTTCCACTGAGAAGCTACGCACCACCTCCTAAAATCAGAACAGTATTCCTCAACCGGTCTCCTACCCTGACGTAAGGTCACCAGCTGACTCTCGGCTAAAGCAGTCCTGTCAGTCTCGTCGTAAATGAGTCCGAGGGCAGAGAAAAAACGATCAACAGAGGAAAGTTCAGGGGCGTCAGGAGCCAAGGAGAAGGTCCACTCTTGGGGCCCTTCCTGGAGTCGGGATATGATGATACCCACCCGCTGGTTCTCGGAACCTGAGGAGTGGGGCTTTAGGCGGAAATACAGTCTGCAACTCTCCCGGAAGGAGAGAAACGTCTTACGGTCCCCTGAGAACCGGTCAGGTAACTTGAGGTCGGGTTCTAGAGGTGAGGTGAGGGGTACTACTAAAGCAGCGTCACCCTGATTGACCCTTTGGGCCAGGGCCTGGACCTGTAGGGAGAGGCCCTGCATCTGCTGGGTCAGGGTCTCAAGGGGGTCCATGATAGCGTCAGCGTAGGAGAAATGGTAGACTAGGTAAGGGCTTGTAATTATGTAATGGCAGGAAGGAGGTGAAGGGAAAGTGAGCCCTAATCTACCCACCGCCCTGTCCCTGCCTACTTGCAACGACCCGCCCTAGGCGACGAGGTACAACTGGGCGGCGGTCCCTACGCTGTCTAAGTGCACAGGAAAACAAACAGGGAACATGCAAGGGAAGGGGCAGTAGCCACGGAACGCCACGAGGAAACGGAGCGGCGAACGGACAGTCAGGACCAGGACGAAGTGAGTACACCCAAGCGGGCAAGGAGACAGAAGCAAGCCAGGGGCAAAGCAAAGCAGGTCAAGCAGAACTGCAGCAAGGCAGAAGCACGGCAGAAGCAGGCTGGAGCAAGCAGCAGTGGGGCCAGGAATCCAAAAGAATTACAAGCACTGAGGGAGAGAACAGGGCAGGTAATAAAGGACAGGGGGCGGAGCTAACTCCGACAGACCAGGCCGCGATAGGCTCTCCCACTCCTGAGCCTGCCACCCTGGTTGGTGGGAGATGGTGTCAGTCGAACAGGTCTGGCCTCAGGTGTGGATTGATTAATCCCAGGAGTATACCTAGATGAAGTACCTGGCAGATCCCTAACATTAGGTTAGTTTGACAACTTCTGTCCTTAGTAAAACCGTGCTGGCTGTCACTTATAATACTATTTTTTGTCACATAATCCTGTATATAGTCCCTCAATAGCCCCTCAAACATTTTCCCCACGATGGATGTTAAGCTTACTGGTCTATAATTACCCGGGGAAGACCTAGAGCCCTTTTTGAAAATAGGCACCACATTTGCCCTGCGCCAGTCCCTTGGCACTATACCAGTCACTAGAGATTCTCTGAATATTATGAAAAGGGGGACAGAAATAACTGAACTAAGCTCTTTAAGAATTCTAGGGTGTATCCCATCTGGTCCCGGGGCCTTGTGCACATTTATTTTATTTTATTTAGCTTGGACCATATCTACATTCATCAAATTTAGTATATAGACTGATATATTAACAGCACTGGCACCGGCTACATCAGCTGCTCTTTCTTCAGTTGTATATACAGAGCTAAAGAACCCATTTAGTAACTCTGCCTTCTCTTGATCCCCTGTGACCAACTTCCCATTACCATTATCTAGGGGTCCTACATGTTCAGACCTTGGCTTTTTAGCATTTATATACTTGAAGAATTTTTGGGGATTTGTTTTACTATCCTTGGCCACCTGCCTTTCATTTTGTATTTTTGCTAATTTTATTAAATTTTCACAGATTTTATTAAGCTCTTTATATTTTACAAAGGCTACAGCTGTACCCTCAGATTTGTATTTTTTAAATGCCCTTTTTTGTCATGTATTGCCCCTTTCACAGAAGGTGTAAGCCATGTGGGGTTTAATTTGAGTCGTTTATACTTGTTACCTATAGGAATAAATTTTGCACTATAATAACTCAAAGTAGATTTGAAAATCTCCCATTTATCATTTGTCCCATTATTTGACATTAGTTCTTCCCAGTCCATATCCTGAATTGCCGCCCTCATCCTGGGGAATTTGGCTTTCTTAATATTAAATGTTTTTGCCCTCCCAGCCTGCGTTTGTTTTTTACAGTATAGGTAAAATGTAACTATATTGTGATCACTGTTACCAAGGTTTTCACGAACATTGACATTCCCAACAAGATCTGCATTATTAGAAATGACCAGATCCAACAGAGCTTCACCTCTAGTCGGGTCTTCCACAAACTGGCCCATAAAATTTTCCTGCAACAGGTTGAGGAAATGTCTCCCCTTTGCAGTTGAAGCTGAACTATGACACCAATTAATATCCCGGAAATTAAAATCTCCCATTATCACTACAGTACCCGCCTGTGCAGCCCGCTCCATCTGTTTATATAGCTGACCTTCCATCTCCTCAGTTATATTGGGGGGGTCTATAGATTACACCAAAAGTAATTTTTTCAGTGTTTACCTCCCTTTCTAGTTCCACCCACAAGGTTTCAACCTCCTCACAATCTTCACCCACTATTATACAGTTTAATCCAATGCTAATGAAAGGGATCGTCGGCTCCCTGATTCTGTATTAGTACCACTCGCCGAGGAATTCCCGGGCACAGCGCTACTTTAAGTGCGGAGCCCCTTGTCTCACTATCCATATATGAACATAGACGTCGGGGACTACTCCTGGAACGGAATCCACTGCCTTTGCATTGCCGATGGTCTGGCCGGGGATTCCGCTCCTAGGCGGAACCCCTGATGTCACTGTCCATATATGTACAATTACATCAAGGGCTCCTCCTGGAGAGCAATCCTTGGCCACAGCGTGGCCAGAGATTCTGCTCCTATAGGGAATGCCTTACGTCACTGTCCATATATGGACAGTGACGGCAGGGGCTCCTCCTGGAGTGGAATCCCTGGGGGGGTGGCACCATCTACATGGGCACTGTGTGAGACACTATCTATATGGGCACTGGCGCTTTATATGTGCGCACTGGTACTAGGGGTAGCTAAGGGGGCATTAAACTGTATGGGGACAGCTATTTGTCATTATACTGTGTGGGGGGTCCTATGGGAACATAATAATGAGTGGGCTGAACCGGGTATGTGTGGGCGGAGAATACTTAGATTAGATACTTGAAATTTGGTAGGTATGTTTACTGGTGTGTGCTGGGGCAGAGCGAATGTGCCTACTCCAAATTTGCAGCATAAGGCAATGAGGTTGCTTTACCACATGCCAATGCTGCAATTTTGGGAATTGCTCCCTCTAGTGACCAGCACATGGAAATGTTATAAATTAGAATCTGATTTATAATATTTCCTGACTTGTGAAAAATCAAAAAATTAAAACAATGTTTAATCACTTATATACTAACTGTTTAACTGAAAGAAAAAAAAAATTCTAGCGACACATTCCCTTTAATACTGGCGTTTCATACACCAGCCCTATTAAACAGTTTGCTGGAGTAAGATGCAACACATTTATTAACAGGCGAACGACTCTTAATAAATGTGTCGCATCTTTTAGCTGCAACGCGGCCTGTCATCAGTACTTTCTATGTGCTGCGGCCTGCTGTACATTTAAAGTACATTTTTTAAATGTATTTTATTGTCTGATTGGGGGGGCATACAGTCTGATTGGGGGGGGGAGGTATGGGTCTGGCACGGACCTTTGCCTTGTTACGCCCCCCAGAGATAAATCTGTGCCGCATTATACATATAGATTTCTGCTATAATTTACATCAGTTACTGGCGTAAATTATAGTAAAATTGTTGCCTATTTCTGCTAAGCCCCGCTCATTTTTTGCCCCGAAAAATTCTGACATTTACGTATTTTGTGAATTTTCTACGCTAATAAACTGTTGTAGAAAGGTTAATATATTCCCCCCAAAGGCTACAGACCGTAATACAATATCTTAATGTAAGGATGTGTACACTTAATAGTGCTGCAACGCTTGTTGTCTCCATTCTATGTCAGAGTGGGAAGTAGATGTCCGGCCTTATGATTTTATGATATGTGATAGACCCAGAATCCCAATCACCAAACCAAAGAATGCAAAATAAAGACACAAAACATTATAATTGGGTGTTAAATGGTCAAAACTTTTATTATACTATATGACCAAACCCAAAATGGCAAACCTCCGACTCACGAAGAGTCACCCTCCAGCACGCAGGAAAGGAAAAACCCACTGTGGGGGAAACCTCTAGGGAAACCATGGCTGGAGGATTGCCCTTCCTCTAGGCTTAGAAGGTGCCAAAATATAATTTGTAACAGAATTTGTACGTTTTCTCAGATTTTTAAGGAAAGACAATACAATGAACGAACGACATAAAACACATAAATCGGCTGATCTGGTTGGCTAGGCGGGTGTCTCTCTTCCTGGGCACCCATTAAAATTAATGGGCGATCCACGGATGAGACGGGTCCTCCAGATGCCTCCTTGTAGCATCTGTCTCCGCTCTGGCTAATAGAGGGGGATCTCCTGCTGGAAACCCCCCTCTATTACAGACAACCCATATGAAGAGGATGTGATGAAGAAGTGGTCTGGGGTGAAGGGTTTCCCTGCTAGAACCTCCAAATTACATCAGGTCGGCATTGGTGGGGAAGTCAAGCTCAAGGTCCTCAGTCCCATCCAATATGGCGCTGAATGTGGCAGTAAAACCTTGTAATGTGGAATCTTCTTTATGTCATAAACATTTGTGTTTATGACATCAGCACATTCATCATCATTACTACAGGAATTTATTACCACTGCACAACTCATACATTGTGTCGTCACCCACAGTGGTCTGAAGTGTTAACCCTTTAATTACTGGAAATGTACTTAGTACAGATGTCATAAACCTGAATAGAACATATCATCGGCCATAAAGGAAAAGGGATAATACAGGGAGCATCTCCGCACAATAACAATCCATGACAAAGGGTTGTCCAGGATGAGATAACTTATCTGCTTTCTCCAAAAACCAGCACCACACCTGTCCATAGGTTATGTGTGGTATTACAGCTCATTACCATTCACTTCAATGGAGCTAACCTGCAATACCAGATACAACCTGTGGATAGGTGTGGTGCTGTTTTTGAAAGAAAGCAGCCATATTTTTCTAATCCTGCACAGCCCCTGTTAGAAATAGTTAAAAAAAAGGGGGGGGGGAGAAAATAAATTAAAAAAAGGTAAAAAGAAGAACTCTGAGGTAAAATAAATCAAACTAGACTGAAAGGAGTCTGCTGGAGGTGCCAGATGGAAAGA
This sequence comes from Rhinoderma darwinii, assembly GCF_050947455.1. Classification (NCBI taxonomy): domain Eukaryota; kingdom Metazoa; phylum Chordata; class Amphibia; order Anura; family Rhinodermatidae; genus Rhinoderma; species Rhinoderma darwinii. The sequence goes on along the minus strand of NW_027461967.1, from coordinate 535,303 downwards.
CATATTTCTGCCATGGGGACCAGATTAGTTGAAATGTATCTTGAAGGGGGGCTTCAGAGAGTGGGTTTTAACCCCTTATAGCCCTATGAAGGGCTGTTGCATTGAAAAACTATGCAGTTCATCTTCGAATGCAGCGTCACAAAAACAAATTATTTTGTAAAAAATAAAACTATATAAATTTGGTATCACCATAATCGTAACGACCCGCAGAATCAAGTTATCATGCAATTCATGCCGCCCGATGAACATTGTAAAATCAAAACAGAAATGGTGGAATTACAGGTTTTTTTTCAATTCACCCCACAAAATGTAGTTGTTTTTTACATTTTTTAAAATACATTATATGGTAAATTAGGCCGCAGGTTAAATTCCACATAAACAGCGCCATTCATCGGTTAACTGTTTAAGTGATCTTTATCGAAAAACACCATAAGAATTTTTCACAATTAACCTTCTAATTGGGCCTAGCATATGTGTGATACTGTCTGCTAAGCCGTTGTATCTAAGTAGACCTAAGTAGACAAAAGTAGATGGTCCAGCGCAGTCAGGTTTAAAACAGAACGTAGTTCCAATTTTATTTGGATGGTTAAAACAAGATCATTCCCGAATGCAAGGGTGAAGATGTAGGTAAGGTGCCTACGCGTTTCAGACGTATACCACGTCCTTCCTCATGGCTTTAATGCTAACAACTAAATGTCAGAACGAGGTTTATATCCGGTTGCCAACAGGTGAAAATTAGTGATGTCACAGAAAAGTGGTGCTGTCCAGCATAGTAGTGCTGAACTAGGGAGACGCCTATAAAGCATCAGTATTCTATGAATAAAAGCTATCCAGCACGGTGGAGCTGTCCAGCAGAAGTGGTGCTGAAACAGAGAGCCGGTGATAGAACATCACTGCTCCACTAGTAAGTTATGTGCTTATAGCGTTGATTGATGAATATTTATAAATAATAAAATGAGGGATAACAATGACCCAAATCTATCCTTGAGTAGTGGATAGAATATTAATGCTAATTTCTGTTTATTAGGCTGTCGGATATAAACCTCTGAAATACTCACATCGAAAAATTAAAACATAAATAGACGCTAAAAAATACATCATTTAAACAGTTTAAGACAATACATGAACTGGAAAGAAGGGGAATTATGTATTGGTCTTCAAGGATAATTAGTATTGGAAAATGTGTTTTCCTTTGTATACTAGACCGTCAAACGGGAAATCTGATGGGGGAAGGACCCGTTAATATGGATAATTAGGTGTCATCTGTAAAAGCCATGAACATTAACAGGTATTATTGATTATTAGGCCATATTAGATTCTACCGATCATTTCATAGATTCTTTTACTATTAGTGGAACATTAATTCTTTTTTTAAGTTCAAACCTTTAGGAAACCTCGTTTTTAGTGTAAATATCCAGTATGCTTCTCGTGATAAGATTTTATGTTTGATGTTCCCCCCTCTGGTTGGAGCTTTGACTTTTTTTATGGCATAACATCTCAGACTTGTAATTGATCTATTATGGAAGGTTATGAAATGTTTTGCAACATTAGTGATGTTAGTGAGGTTAGGATTTCTTATATAGCCCAAATGTTCTAGTATCCTAGTTTTACATTTGCGGCTGGTGCAACCCACATACATTAGGTTGCATTCCAAACACTCCACAATATACTGTATATCACTGCCTCACTGTTGCAATTAATGTAAGTTTGAATTGAAAAATTTGTATTGTTATCTGAATCTCTGAAGTTCTTAGTAGGCTTAGCATATGAACAGATTTTGCATGGATGCGATCCGCATTTAAAGAAACCCGTATATTGAAGCCATGTCAGTTTGGGAGTGTTTGAGGAAAATATAGAAAGAGACAACAGGTCACCGAAGGAAGGAGCTTTTCTGTATACAACACGGCAACCATCTTTCAAAATATCTGACAGGGCCTCGTCTTACATTAGAATGGCTACATTTTTATGGACGATTTTCTTTATTTCATTAACCGGTTAAGGACTAGGCTGTTTTACAGCTAAATGACCAGAGCACATTTCACAATTTTGCTATGCGCTTCTTTAGATGACTATAACTCTGCAGGTGAATAAAGTTCATCTTTGAATTTTACACTCTTTTTAAAGGACAGATAGGGCTTTGTTTTAGTGGCATTTGTCAGTATATATCATTTTTATTTTTTTCTCTAAAGTGGGCAAAATTGGAAAAAAATGCAAGAATTTAGCAATTGCGCCAGTTTATGATAGCATTTTTCACACACGGTATGGACCAAGGACAAAATTAATCTCCTTTCATATTCTTCCACTTCTCCCGTGCATGGGGATACCAAATATGTGTGCCTTATTCACTGTGCGGGCATGTGCCAGGGCTTGGCATAAAAGGAGGCTTTTTGGCCTTTTCGGTCCAGGAATTCTGCATTTGATTTTATAGCCGCATACTGTGTTCTGGGGGGCGTAATGCTGCTGAAACATTAGAATCACATAAATGACTTCATTCACACAAGTAGACCCCACAAGGTTTCCTTCAAGGGGTTTATCATATTTTTAGCAAGTCCAGTTTTCTTCTGAAAGTTTCTTGAATAAGATGGATCAAAATAAAATTACCTTTTGTTTTAACAAATGCGTCAGTTTATACCAGCATTTTTCACACACAAAATGGACCACGGACAAAATTCATCGCATTTCACATTCTTCCACTTCTCCCGTGCATGGGGATACCAAATATGTGGGCCTTATTTATCACATAGAGAAGTAGGAGGGCGGACGATAGAAGAAGCTTATTTCACAAATCGCTTTTTTTAAAAGCTGGTTTTACAAAACTCAACAGAGTTTCTATAACACTTCCAAAAAATCTGCTCTTGAAGCAGAAATCCCAAAATATTCATCTAGGGGTATAATGGGAATTAATTTTTTTGGGTTTTCTAAAATAAGAAATTGCAGGTTTATGCAAATGGAGCTCTCCAGCAGATGAACTTTAGAAACCATCAAACATGACATCCACCCCCCCACCCACCCATTCCCTCCCTCACCCTTGGAGTAAAATCAGGGGAAAAATAAAAAAGTAATGTAGGGCAAATATATTTTTAACGAATTAACTGAAATCTAATAATTCAGAACAGTGTGGTATTTTTTAAAACATGGCTCAATGCACAGGCCTGGTTGCGAGGGACATGAGGGACATGAGGGACAGAAATATCTGGAATCTTTGCGGCGCCCGTCTTTTCTGCAGATGCGGCACTTTTTCTGGGGGTTGCTTCTGGTTGGTGTTGGGGGAATCCGACTGATGAAGTGTCTTTCAGTCAGTCGCGTGACATCCTCAGACTGGGGGCATTCTCGGGTGTCCTGAACATCAAAAATGAGGCCTTCAATAATTTTTTCCTGGAAATCCAGGTATGTGTCTCTGCCTCTGTTTTTTTTGTAGAGCACAAATGAGTTGTGGATGGCCACGTGTAACAAATAAATGGGCACTTTTTTGTACCAGGTTTTAGTTTTGCGTTTTACTAAATAGGGCTGTAAAACTTGGTCGCTTAAATCCACCCCCCCATGTACTTTTTATATTCGGACACGCTCACTGGTTTGTGCTTGTCCGATGTTGCCCCTCTTTCCCTCACTGCCACTGTTCCTGCGGTATGAATCGTGCTTAGCACACACACGTCTTTGCGATCCCTGAACTTGACCGCCAGCAATTCCTCAGATGCATAAGCACAGGAGTCCACCTTTACCATGCGCTTTCCCACTAATTGCTGCGGAAAACCAATTCTGTTTTTGCGCATGGTACCACATGCCCCAGTCCTTGCAGCATGCAAATGCCTAAACAGGGGCACACTGGAATAAAAATTATCACAGTACAGGTGGTACCCCTTGTGAAGCAGAGGCTGCATTATCTCCCACACGATCTTACTGCTGGTGGAAAGATCAGGGGGGCATCCAGGAACATTTATTGTGCGGTCCCGCCCTTCATAAATCCTGTAGGCGGTGGTATATCCTGACCCGCTTTCACACAATTTGTAGAACTTAACGCCATATCTTGCCCTTTTGGAAGGCAGATATTGGCGAAAGCTAAGTCTGCCATGAAAGTTGAGGAGGGATTCGTCCACACTTACATTCTGCTCAGGGGTGTAGAGTTGCAAAAATAAATTATTCAGGGAATTTATTAGCAGTCTTATTTTGAACAACCGATCCCGGTTTGCATCGGTACTTGGGGGGGCCTGTGCGTTGTCATTGAAGTGGAGGAACCTCATTATTGTCTCATAACGAGACCTGGGCATTACTGCAGAATATACTGGGGTGGCTTGGGCGGGTCTTGTTGACCAGTAAGACCTAATGGAGGGCTTTTTGACAATACCCATATTTAGGGTGAGCCCCAATTTTTTTTTTAATTCCTGCAAATTGGTGGGCGGACAATCTCTGGCATGGGTGGATGAAGGTTTCTGCCTTATATATTGAGTGGCATATAAATTTGTTTCATGGACAATCTGATTTAGGATGTCGTCCGTTATAAATAAATGGAAGTAATCCATTTGGACAAAATTTGTATTGTCCACGGTTATGCCAGGAGTGGCAGTAAATCCGTGGATTCTAGGCCCAAAACATGGGGCAGGTGCCCATACAAGAGCCTGGACTGAAGGGACCAGGCTGTCCCGTGCTACAGTGCTACTTGGCCCTGCGCTTTCAAGTTCTGCAGTTTCAACTGCATCAGGGACAACGTCCCCTGAAGATGAACCTGAAGTGGCGCTGTCATCGTCACTACCTAAAACAGGTTCCATCTCTGACGCCATCTCTGATGCGGTCTCCGACTCAGACCACAGCATGGCGTATGCCTCCTCGGCGCTAAACAACTTCCTCGCCATAACGTTACTAACACTAGCACTAACTAAACAATTTTTTTTTATTTTTTTTTTATAAAACACACAAACTAACTGGTATATATATCTACACTACCGCTAACAAAAAAATAAACCGCTATTGCTATATATATTATATATATATGTGGATATATATATATATATATATATAATTATATACTCCCTACCTGCCTATTCTAATAGAATAAAAGAAAGAAAGGTAGATAGATAGATAGAAAAAAAGATAGATGGATAGATAGATTGTATAGATAGATAGAAATCTATCTATACAGAGAATGTTTTAGAGTGTAACTGTATTGTTTGTGTAACTGTAACTGTAATCTTCTGGCAGCAATTCTCTCGAGTCTCTTCTTCTCCTCAAACTGAAACAATGTTTGAGGAGAAGAAAAGAGGCAGGAGATTTACTGCCAGAAAAGTCAAAATAAAACAAATGTGGTCGCTGTGATAGGTTTTCACAGCGACCACATGTTCAGGTACCATCAGATTGGTCCCTGATACTCTGCCCAGTGCCCAGAGCTGTTGGTAACAGCGTGTTCACAGGGCTGTGTGCACGCGATCGCGTGCACACTGTTTTCTATGCAGAAATGCATGTGATCGCTGTGATTGGTTGTCACAGCGATCACATGTTCAGGGGCCAAAAGATTGACCCCTGACATTCTGCCCAGTGCCCATGGCTGTTAGCAACAGCCAGGGCATAGAGCTGTGTGCACGCGATCGCGCGTGCACAGTCTCTGAAGTGCCGCCGTAAATAGTCTATACGGCGGACTTCAGAGACCCTGACCCTGTCGGGAACCTGTTAAACTGACTACTGTGTTGTAACACCAAAGTAGGTACGTTTAGACCGGTATCTTTTTGTTATTAGGTTTTGGCTCTAGAAGTATATCTCGGGGCTTTTTTTCTACAATGGAGGTTGCTCTTTTGAGGGTCCATTCTGCATACCCACTTTTGCGTAGTCTCCTACAAATTTGCTGTTGTTCCACCCGGTAATTGGGGTCGTTACTACAATTTATTTTTGCTCTGTACATTTCTCGCACTGGGATTGATGAGATGGTTTGTCTAGGGTGATCGCTTGTAGCATGCAAGATAGTGTTCCCTGAAATCGGCTTACGGTATGTTTTAGTGTTGATTATTTCCCCTGCATGTCCTTTGAGTTCTAGGTCCAGAAACTGGATAATATATTTTTGTGAAGAATAGGTAAATTTCAAGTTGAATTGGTTGTCATTAAGATAATTGATGACATTTGGGATATCTGACATATTTCCTTCCCATATAAATAGCAGGTCGTCTATATACCTTGCATACCAGTTAATAGATCTGCCAAAAGGATTATCACTAGAAAAAATGAAAAGTTCCTCCCACCAAGCCATCACAAGATTTGCCAGAGAAGGGGAGAATTTAGCTCCCATTGATACTCACTTAAGTTGTAGGTAAAACAACCCATCGAACTGAAAGAAATTGTGTGTCATCAGGAAGACAAGGACCTCTAGTGTATATGATTGTAGCTCATAGCTGTAAGTGCTGTGTTTAAAAAGATGATATTCTAGAGCCCTATGGGCTATTTCGTGTGGAATGCTGGTATAAAGTGAGGTCACATCACAGCTCAGCCATGTAAATTTATTTTCCCATCTTTTTTTGTGAAATGAGCATAAAACATCTCTGGTGTCACGTAAATGGCCTGGGGTTCTTAGTGCAAGGGGTTGTAACAAGGAGTCTAGCCATTCAGATAGTTTTTCTGTTAGTGATCCTATCCCTGACACTATGGGGCGCATATGTGGGGGTTTATGCCTTTATGAGTCTTGGGCAATGCGTGCATGATTGGAATTGTGGGACATTGGACCATAATATATTCTGCTTGTTTACTTGTTAATACGCCACTACCTAAACCATCGTTTATCAGTTTGTTGAGCTTTTTTTGGAACATAGATGTTGGATTGCACGTTAGTTTTTTATATGTGTCTGTGTCTGCTAGAAGTTTCAAAATTTGGGTTTTGTACATTTCCCTATCTAGCACAGTAATACTGCCCCCTTTATCTGACATCTTAATAATAATATCCTTGTTATTTTTGAACAATTTTTTTGCCATATTCAGCTCATTAGAGATATTAAAGTTCTTATTGCAACACTTCGAATTTTCAGATAGTTGCTGGAGATCCTTTTCAATTGCCCATTGAAATCTGTCCATAGAGTCTGTCCTAGATGCCAGAGCATAGAAGCTTGGATTTTTTGTGACAAAGTTCGGGGAAAAATGAATATTTCTTGTAGGAAGTTCTGGGTTCAGACACTCTAAGCATTGGATTGCCCTATGTTCCTCAAACGATAGTGATCTATGGTCGTGGATGTTTGTATTGGATTCTCTGAGATAAAAATCTTCGGAGTCTGTTGTCATTGAGAGCGTATTATAAAAATGCCTCTTTACTGTTAAATTCCTTATAACTCGATTAATGTCCAGTTGTGTGTTGAAAGTATCGATCATGCGATTAGGGGCAAAATTGAGGCCCAACGACATAACTTTGACTTGTGCTGGAGTCAGTTCGGATGAGGAAAGGTTGATCACATTAATGCTGAGTGTGGATTCCTGCAGTTCCGTAGGTGGCGGTTTTGTTCCTGGTCTGTTTGGGTGATGTTTCCTACCGCCCCTCCTTCCCCGTTTTTTTACTTCCTTGGTTTGCTGACTGGTTGGTATCTCTGGGAGTATAGGTTCCTAGAGTTATCCTAGAGTCCCCCCCATTTTTATAACCAGCCCGATACAACACAGCAGCAGCAGCCTAGCATTACAAGGGTGGGAAGGTCCACTGTTTTTGGCCCTTCCCAGCCTCATAATACCAGCCTACGGCCGCCCCAGTACCCGACCATCACAACAGATGGTCGGGTACTGGATCGTACCAAGCTCTTCCCGGCACCCCTGGTGGTGGTGGGTACCGGGGTAATAATGGGTGGTTAGTGCTAGCCTCTGCACCGGCTAACACTAAGTACCATCTTAATAATGGACGCTGTCAATCAGCCAACTGCCATTATCTAGGCACTAATAAAGTTAAAAAAAAAACACAAAGACAATTATTTTTTATTGAAATAAGAAATCCCCAACAAAACCCTCGTTAACCATTTTATTAAAATTTGAAAAAACGTAGATCTACGCAGTAGTCCAACGAATCGAAGATGTAGTCCAATCGGTACATCAAAATCTGCAACAACATAAAAAAACAGTTATCAATGTGAACAATACCAATACTTCTACTCACCTACACACATATATACACGCACACACAAACAACCATACACAAACACACACATATATACACAAACACAACAAGATACACACACACACACACACACACACACATAAACAGACAAACACTCACACATATACACAAACTCACACATATACAAACAAAAACACACATATCCAAACACACACATATACACGAACACACACATATACACAAACACACACACATATACACAGTTATACACAAACACAACAAGATATACACAAACACACACACACACATATACACACACATATACACTAACTAACACATATACATTGGAGATATTGGTGAGGTTAGGATTTCTTATTGTAAAGGGAAGTTTTCCTATATATATATATATATATATATATATATGTGTGTATATATACAGTGTATATGTATATATATATATATATATATATATATATATATACACACATATATATAATATATATGTGTGTGTATAATACATATAATGTATCATGAGCCAGGGCTGTGACAACAACAGCCCTGGTCATGAATGCGGTTCTAAGCGAAGCAGGACAATTAGCATGGCCCTGCTTTGTTTGGAAACCATGGAGACAAGGGATAGTTATCCCCTGTCTCCATTTCAAGTCTCCCGCGTGCACGGACTGTCTCGTGCGGGCGCTCATGAGTTGGCTGGTGATACATTATCACCATGCCGACCCATACTAGCCAGGGGCAAGCGCCACATCCCCCGCTACGAGCGTACCGACAGGGTTAAATAGCCCTGCGTCGGTACGCTCAGGAGCCAAAGCTAGCTGGAGCTAGCTGAAGATGACCTCACCACCAGCTGGGACCTGCCTGCCTGCCTCCCACACCACCAGGAACTGGCTCACCTCCCCTGTCCTGTCTCTCTCGACCAACGACCTGTCTCTCCCTGTCTCCTGCTGTAATCCTTGCTCCCCCTGAGTACTGTACCTACTCTCCCTGAGTCCCTGAGTTAACCCTTGCTGTCCCAGAGTCCCTGAGTTAACCCTTGCTGTCCCAGAGTCCCTGAGTTAACCCTTGCTGTCCCAGAGTCCCTGAGTTAACCCTTGCTGTTCCAGAGTCCCTGAGTTAACCCTTGCTATTCCAGAGTCCCTGAGTTAACCCTTGCTGTCCCAGAGTCCCTGAGTTAACTGACTGAGCTACGTAATGGTAAGAATAGAGTTCACAGCAGCACAGAGTATTTCAGGAGAGGAGCGTGCAGATTCAGTGCTGCTGTGAACTCTGCTCTTACCATTACGTAGCTCTCAGTCTGTTACCTCTCCTCCACTCCTGTCCTCAATAACACCTTCACATGATTGGCAAGTCACCACCACGCACAAGATCCGCACGCTCATCTCCTGAAATACTCTGTGCTGCTGTGAACTCTGCTCTTACCATTACGTGGTGACTTGCCAATCATGTGAAGGTGTTATTGAGGACAGCAGTGGAGGAGAGCTAACAGACTGAGAGCAACGTAATGGTAAGAGCAGAGTTCACAGCAGCACTGAATCTGCACGCTCCTCTCCTGAAATACTCTGTGCTGCTGTGAACTCTATTCTTACCATTACGTAGCTCAGTCAGTTACCTCTCCTCCACTCCTGTCCTCAATAACACCCTCACATGATTGGCAAGTCACCACCGCGCACAAGATCCGCACGCTCATTTCCTGAAATACTCTGTGCTGCTGTGAACTCTGCTCTTACCGTTACGTGGTGACTTGCCAATCATGAAGGTGTTATTGAGGACAGTAGTGGAGGAGAGGTAACAGACTGAGAGCTACGTAATGGTAAGAGCAGAGTTCACAGCAGCACTGAATCTGCACGCTCATCTCCTGAAATACTCTGTGCTGCCTTAAACTCTGTGGACAGGTCAGGATCCTGTTTCTTTTAAATGCTGCACTGTAGCGCAGCCTTATTTAGTGGATCGAGTGGGTTCCCTAGCAGCATTTAAAAGAAACAGGATCCTGACCTGTCCACAGAGTTTAAGGCAGCACAGAGTATTTCAGGAGATGAGCACGGCCGGCCACGGGCAGCCGGTCGTTTTTCCGAGCCGTGCTCCCATTATGCACACGACAGTAAAAAAAACACCCGTTATTGCGTGTTGTAATTACGACCCGCAATAACGGGCTCATAGACTTCTGTTACCCACGGGTACCTTCCCGTTTTCTCATGGGAATGTGCCCGTGCCGTTAAAAAAATAGAACATGTTCTATTTTTCTATTTTACGGGCCGTGCTGCTATACTTTATAATGACAGCACGGCTCGCAAAAGCGGCCGGCTGCCCGTGGCTGGCCGTGCCCGGCCGTGCTCGTAATTACGAATCGTAATTACGAGCACGGCCCGTAAAATAAAAAAATAGAACATGTTCTATCTTTTTAACGGCACGGGCACCTTCCCGTGAGAAAACGGGAAGGTACCCGTGGCTAACAGGAGTCTATGGGCCCGCTATTTCGGGTCGTAATTACGACCCGTAATAACGGGTGTTTTTACGGTCGTGTGCATGAGGCCCCGTAATGACGGGTGGCTACATGTGTGCACTCGTCATTACGGCAGCGTTGCTAGGCGACGTCAGTAAATAGTCACTGTCCAGGGTGCTGAAAGAGTTAACTGATCGGCAGTAACTGTTTCAGCACCCTGGACAGTGACTACCGATCACAATATAGAGTAACCTGTAAAAAAAAAACACGTTCATACTTACAGAGAACTTTCTGCTTCCTCCAGTCCGGTCTCCTGGCCGTTGCCTTGGTGACGCGTCCCTCTCGACATTCGGCCCGACATTCCTTGATGACGATGCAGCCCATGTGAGCGCTGCAGCCAATCACAGGCTGCAGAGGCCTCTGCAGCCAATCACAGGCTGCAGAGGCCTCTGCAGCCAATCACAGGCTGCCGCGTCAGAAAAGAAGGTCGGACTGGAGGAAGAAGAGGGACTCGTCCCCAAGACAACGACCAGGTACGTATGAAATGCTTTTTATTTTATTTTAATCAGCAGCCTCTTTTCTCTATCAGTGATTGATAGAGACAAGTGGCTGCCGATTTTTATAATACTTTTTGACCGGGTTCGGTCAAAACGGGTTCGGCCGAACCCGGTGAAGTTCGGATTCGCTGCGAACCGAACTTTTCCAGAAGTTCGGACCGAAACCGGGTTCGGTTGTCCCGGTTCGCTCATCTCTAGTTTTAACTATCCAAATAAAATTGGAACTACGTTCTGTTTTAAACTTGACTGCGCTGGACCATCGACTTTTGTCCCCTTTTTTCCAGACCCATATATACCCAGTACAGATATTGTTGCAGATTTCACGTGCAGCCCTATGTAACACCTCTGATAACACAGTGATATCTCTCTCAGTACAGATAATGCAGTAGATGTTACCTGCAGTCCTATGTAACACCACAGATAACACAGTGATAACTCTCTGAGTACAGATAATGTAGTAGATGTAAGAGACAAACACATACAGAGACACAGAGACAGACACACACACACACACACACACACTGTAACATATACACATACAAACACAGAGACACATACTGTATACACACTACACACACATATACACACAGACACTCACCATGTATCCTTGCTGACAGGATCACAAGTTTCTTTCAGGGCAGGAGCTTCCTCCTCTGCTTCTCGGCTGTTATTTGCTCCGTGTGTGTAACAGCAGAGCACAGAGTAGAGGCAGAGCCCAGTGGCACCCCCTACATGCTGGGAGGGTGCAGCAAGGGAGTGGACCAGTCCAGTCCCCTGACCTGAGTCATCTGACCTCATGTCACTGACATGAGGTCAAGTGACAGGTAGGGTGATTGAACTGGTCCAATCCCTGGCCGTCACAGACCTCAGTCAGAACGATGCTGCGTGATTTCCTGGCTCTTCCTAAAGCTGCTGCAGGTGTCCGACATACAGGGCGGCTATCAGCAGCGATCAGCTGCTCTGCGGCGCCCCCCCTTTCCTACCACCTAGTTGCGCCTGGGGCACATGCCTCACCTGCCCCCCCTAGCTACGCCCCTGCACATAGGATACCTGCTGCACACACCACTCACACATAGGATACATGCTGTACATGCCACTCACCCATAGGATACATGCAGTACATGCCACTCACACATAGGAAACATGCTATACACGCCACTCAAACATAGGACACATGCTGTACACGTCACTCACACATAGGATACATGCTGTACATGTCACTCACACATAAGATACCTGCTGCACACGCCACTCACACATAGGACACATGCTGTACACGCCACTCACACATAGGATACATGCTGTACAGGCCACTCAAACATAGAATACATGCTGTACACGCCACTCACACATAGGATAAATGCTGTACATGCCACTCACACATAGTACACATGCTGTACACGACACTCACACCACTCGCCACTCACACATAGGATAAATGCTGTACACACCACTTACATATAGGACACATGCTGTACACACCACTCACACAGGATACATGCTGCACACATCACTCACACATAGGATACATGCTGCACACGCCACTCACACATAGGATACATGCTGTACACGCCACTCACACATAGGATACATGCTGTACATGCCACTCACCCATAGGATACATGCAGTACATGCCACTCACACATAGGAAACATGCTATACACGCCACTCAAACATAGGACACATGCTGTACACGCCACTCACACATAGGATACATGCTATACACGCCACTCACACATAGGATACATGCTGTACATGTCACTCACACATAAGATACCTGCTGCACACACCACTCACACATAGGACACATGCTGTACATGCCACTCACACATAGGATACATGCTGTACAAGCCACTCAAAACATAGAATACATGCTGTACAGGCCACTCACACATAGGATACATGCTGCACACACCACTCACACATAGGAAACATGCTATACACGCCACTCAAACATAGGACACATGCTGTACACGCCACTCACACATAGGATACATGCTGTACACGCCACTCACACATAGGATACATGCTGTACATGTCACTCACACATAAGATACCTGCTGCACACACCACTCACACATAGGACACATGCTGTACATGCCACTCACACATAGGATACATGCTGTACAAGCCACTCAAAACATAGAATACATGCTGTACAGGCCACTCACACATAGGATACATGCTGCACACACCACTCACACATAGGATAAATGCTGTACATGCCACTCACACATAGTACACATGCTGTACACGCCACTCACACATAGGATAAATGCTGTACACACCACTTACATATAGGACACATGCTGCACACGCCACTCACACATAGGATACATGCTGTACTCGCCACTCACACATAGGACACATGGTGTACACGTCACTCACACATAGGATACATGCTGCACACGCCACTAACAAATAGGATACATGCTGCACACACCACTCACACATAGGATACATGATGCACACACCACTCACACATAAGATACATGCTGCACACGCCACTCACACATAGGACACATGCTGCACACGCCACTCACACATAGGATAAATTCTGCACACATCACTCACACATAGGACACATGCTGTACATGCCACTCACACATAGGATACATGCTGCACAAGCCACTCACACATAGGATACATGCTGTACACGACACTCACACATAGGATACATGCTGTACACACCACTCACACATAGGATACATGCTGCATACGCCACTCACACATAGGATACATGCTGTACATGCCACTCACACATAAGATACATGCTGCACACACCACTCACACATAGGATACATGCTGCACACACCACTCACACATAGGACACATACTGTACACGCCACTCACACATAGGATACATGCTGTACAGCCCACTCACACATAGGATACATGCTGTACACGCCACTCACACGTAGGATACATGCTGTATACGCCAATCACACATATGATACATGCTGCACACGCCACTCACACATAGGATACATGCTGTACACACCACTCACACATAGGATACATGCTGTACACGCCACTCACACATAGGATACATGCTGCACACGCCACTCACACATAGGATACATGCTGTACAGGCCAATCACACATATGATACATGCTGCACACACTATTCACACATAGGACACATGCTGTACACGCCACTCACACATAGGATACATGCTGCACACGCCACTCACACATAGGATACATGCTGCACACGCCACTCACACATAAGATACATACTGCACACGCCACTCACACATAGGATAGATGCTGCACATGCCACTCACACATAGGATACATGTTGTACAGGCCACTCACACATAGGATACATGCTGCACACGAAACTCACACATAGGATACATGCTGCAAACACCACTCACACATAGGATACACACAGCACACGCCACTCACACATAGGATACATGCTGTACAGGCCACTCACACATAGGATACATGCTGCACACACCACTCACACATAGGATACATGCTGTACACGCCACTCACACATAGGATACATGCTGTACATGCCACTCACATATAGGATACATGCTGCACACGCCACTCACACATAGGACACATGCTGTACACGTCACTCACACATAGGACACATGCTGCACACACCACTCACACACACAGGATAAATGCTGTACACGCCACTCACACATAGGATACATGCTGCAAACGCCACTCACACATAGGATACATGCTGCACATGCCACTCACACATAGGATACATGCTGCACGCGCCACTCACACATAGGATACATGCTGCATGCGCAAATCACACATAGGATACAAGCTGCACATGCCACTCACACATAGGATACATGCTGCACACGCCACTCACACAGGATACATGCTGTATACACCACTCACACATAGGATACATGCTGTGCACACCACTCACACATAAGATACCTGCTGCACACGCCACTCACACATAGGATACATGCTGCACACGCCACTCACATATAGGATACATACTGCACACACCACTCACACATAGGATACATGCTGCACACGCCACTCACACATAGGATACATGCTGTACACGCCACTCACACATAAGATACCTGCTGCACACGCCACTCACACATAGGATACATGCTGTACACGCCACTCACACATAGGATACATGCTGCATGCGCCACTCACACATAGGATACATGCTGCACATGCCACTCACACATAGGATACATGCTGCACGTGCCACTCACACATAGGATACATGCTGCACACGCCACTCACACATAGGATACATGCTGATCACGCCACTCACACATAGGATACATGCTGTACACACCACTCACACATAGGATACATACTGTACACGCCACTCACACATAGGATACATGCTGTACACGCCACTCACACATAGGATACATGCTGTACACGCCACTCACACATAGGACATATGCTGTACATCCACAAGACCACTGCAGCCAGTCATTGACCTCAGCAGTGACGCTAGCATGTACAGCACATGACCGCTGAGACCAGTGATTGGCTGCAGTGTTCACATGGATGTACGGCATGTTTTCACTAGGTTCAGTAATGGAAAGAATTGGGTCTAGCAGAGGTTGACCATTCACAGAAGCGACAGCTGGAGGTTTCTCCAAAGGCATCGTGGGCAAATAGAGACGGTCTACTAAGGCCTGTTGGATGAAATTCGCAGCCGCTCCAAAATCCAGATAAGCGGAAACAGAGTGCGATTCTGTTTTTTTTTTAATTCTCATTCCAATAAGATATTAATACATATAACAAAAAACAATCCCGACCCCTCCCCCAACCTAATCCTAATACAAAAACCTTACTTATACATAACAAAGTGAATTTTAAGCGTTTACATATGTATTATTAGTTTAAAAAAAGCAAAAACCTTCAACTCTCTCCCATACGTAGCTCTCCGAGCACCCTCACATCTTTACCCAATTGTCATCCTTGAGTTGAACATAACCCTTTGTTCATCTGTCATGCTCTTGATCCATGGTTCCCATAGTTGTTCAAATGTAAAGTTTCTATTTTTGCTATTATAATATCCAAACTCCATGTTTATATTCCTTAGTATTATTCTGTGCCAAGCTTACCCAGAATTGGTGAACCATAGGACAATTCCAAAACAAGTGCGAGAAATCTGCCTCTGATATCCCACATCTGATGCATTTCCCGCAATTTTTTCCCGTAAACCTTTTCATTTTCTTTGGCGTTAAATACAAACAGTGAATAATAAAATATTATGTCATTCTATGGGATCTATTCAATTAAAATTTACCAGTGCATCTGCTTATTTTTCTCATTCATTGTCATCTATTATCCCAAAAATATATTCCCACTCCCCCCTTCCTCTTTGATTCCCCTCCCCTCTAGACTCGCATTTTAATTTCTTATAAATCCGTTCTAGTAAACATTTTCCCCTCCCAAATTGATATAAGTTCCATAACGAGTCAGAAGACTCCAAATGGAATAAAGTTTTATCCCGAGTCACACTCACCGCGTGATGTATTTGCAAATATTTACATCTCAATTCTGTACTCAGTGTATCCCAATCTTTCAGATTGCCATTAGAAAAAATAAAATGTCTAACCAACCTGAGTCCATATTCGGACCATCCACTCCAATCAGTTATTTTATTAACCTCTAATATATTAAAGTTGACAAATAATTTTGTGAAGCTCAATGCTCCATTTAAATGAAACATTTTTCTTAATTTAACCCCAATTTCATGCATCATATATATTGTTGGATAGGGAAAACGAAAGAATAGAGGATCCAGTGCAATTAGTTAAAATAGAAAATTGTTCCAATTTTATTTTGGGTATTTAAAACAAGATCAGTCCCGAGTGTAATATTTAGAGATAGATAGGTAGGTGCCTACGCGTTTCAGACGCACACCACGTCCTTCCTCATGGCTTTTTGTTAAATGACAAACTATCAGGGGGAGGTTTATATCCGGTTACCTACAGGTGGTAATTAAACCTAGTAGATGAAACTAGTTCAGCAAAGTAATGCTGTTGGTTCAGCAAAGTGATGCTGTCCAGCATATTGGTTTTTGAACACAAGAGGGCGCACAACTGGCTTGAGCAATTTATGAATGGAAGCTATGTATCGTAATGGAGCTGTCCAGCAGAATGGTGCTGAACTGAAACGCCGGTGAAGTGTTATGTTGTTATTCTATAGTAGTTATCATGTTTATCATATTATTGACACTGAAAATGTCCAAAATGATGGGGATACCAAATGTTCTAGTTGTAGCTTAATAAAATGGTATTTCATTTGTAAGTCTGACAGATATAAACCTCTTTTATGCTCACATCGAGAAATTAAAAATATGTATTATAGGCTAAAAAATTCAATATTTCAAACAATTTAAAATAAGTTCTGAAACTTGATAAACTTATAAGTGATGGGCTAAATAGTGGTGTACTGACAAAAAAAAACAATCAGAATATATTACTGTACAATGCCCTACTATCCCAATCATGCACGCATTACCCAAAACACATAACGGTATAGTTCCTCCTCCCATGCGTCCCATAGTGTCAGGGATAGGTTCAATGACAGACAAACTCTCGGAATGGTTAGACTCCCTGCTACAACCTCTAGCAGTAAAAACCCCGGGTCATTTACGTGACACAAGAGATGTTTTATGCTCATTTGTAGATAAAAAGTGGAAAGATGAATTTACATGGTTGAGTTGTGACGTGACCTCTCTTTATACCAGTATCCCTCACCATATAGCCAGGGGTGAACCTAGCCCGTCTGCCGCCTGAGGCGAACTATAAAGAGGCGCCCCCCCCAAATCTATCAGAGTTTTCTCATTCCTAGCTGTACACATCAAACACGCAATATATACATTTTTTAAATAGGAAAGCATTTGATGTTTATTTGTTAGGCCCTGTTCACACAGAGTATTTTGACGAGTTTTTGGGCACGGAAACCGCTCCGCAAAACTCGTCAAAAACCGGCCGAAAATGCCTCCCGAGAAAGAAGGGACATGTCCTATCTTCGCACGTTTATGCCTCTGACCTCCTATTGACATCAATGGGAGGCAGAGAAAGGGTATTTCGCAGAGTTTTTTGCCCGTAGCACTCAATAGCCGTGAGCGAAAAACGCGATGAAAATCGCGGCACACGACGTGCAGGAAGGACAAAATCTGCCTCAAAATCCCAAACAGAATTTTGAGGCAGAATTTTCCTCCTGCAAAAAACTCATTGTGAACATAGCCTTAGGCTATGTTCACACGGAGTATTTTGCCGAGATTTTTGACACGAAAACCGCGTCGCAAAACTCGGCAAAAATGGCCCGAAAATGCCTCCCATTGATTTCAATGGGAGGCGTCGTCGTCTTTTTCCCGCGAGCAGTAAAACTGCCTCGCGGGAAAAAGAAGCGAGATGCCCTATCTTCGGGAGCTTCCGCCTCTGACCTCCCATTGACTTCAATGGGAGGCAGAGAAAGCGTATTTCACGGTGTTTTATGCCCGCGGGCGAAAAACGGCGTTCAGGGAGAGGAAAATCTGCCTGAAACTTCCAAACGCAAATTTTGAGGCAGATATTCCTCCTGCAAAATACTCCGTGTGAACATAGCCTTAACCCCTTAACGACCAAGGACGAAAATGAACGTCATGGTCGGGTGCTAGTTCCCGCACCATGACGTTCATTTCCGTCCGCATTTCAAACTGTCACTCTGTGTAAACACAGAGTGACAGATCCGCGCTGACTGTTGTCCCCGACAGCTGAGACATCAGTCTTGCCGGACAGCGGACCATCGCCGCTGATTTCGGCACTTAACCCCTTAAGTGCGGCGACGGATTGCCGTCGCCGCATTTAAGTGGTTTGAAGCACATCAGCAGCCCCCACTAAGTGATCGTGGGGGCTACCAATGCTTGTCACGGCAATCGGAGGTCAGATAATGACCTCCGGGTTGCCATGCACGGAAGCCTCGGAGGAACAGCGTCCGGCCGTTCCTCCTCTGCTTCCTGTCAGTGTGACAGTCACGTCACAATGACAGTTAGAGTACATTACACTACGTGTGTAGTGTAATGTACTCTAGCAGCGATCAAAGCTGCAAGACTAAGTGTCCCCTAGTGGGACAAGTTAAAAAAGTAAAAAAAAGTAATAAAAATGTTTTAAAAAAAGTGTAAAAATAAAAGTTATAAGTTCTATAAACACAAAATGCTTTTTTTCCTATAATAAGACTTTTATTATAGAAAAAAAATGAACACGTTAAAAAAGTACACATATTTTGTATCACCGCGTTCGTAACGACCCCAACTATAAAACTATAATGTTGTTTTTCCCGCACGATGAACACCCCAAAAAAAATCAATAAAAAACTACGACAGAATCGCAATTTTTTGGGTCACCACCGCTCCCTAAATAAAGAATAAAAAGTGATCAAAAAGTCGCATGTACCCGAAAATAGTACCAATAAAAACTTCTATCCGTCCCGCAAAAAACAAGCCCTTACACAGCTTTTTTGACTAAAAAATTTAAAAATTACAGCTCTCAGAATATGGTGACACAGAATTTTTTTTTTTTTATAAATAAGTCATTTTATTGCGCAAACACTAAAAAAAGGACCAAACCTATATACATATGGTATCGCCGTAACCGTACCAACCCGCAGAATAAAGTAAAAATGTCTTTTATAGCGTACGGTGAGCGCCACAAAAAGAAAACATAAAAAACGGTGTCAGAATTCCTGTTTTTTGCTCAGGATTGCAAAAAAATTGAATAAAAAGTGATCAAAAAAAATCGCATGTACCCCAAAATGGTACCAATGAAAACTACAGATTGTCCCGCAACAAATAAGCCCTCACACCGCTCTATTGATGGAAAAATAAAAAAGTTATGGCTCTTGGAAAGCGGGGAGTGAAAATCTAAAATATGAAAGCAAAAAATGGATCAGTCCTGAAAGGGTTAATTCATTTCTAATGAAAAAACGTATGACAACATGTTGGGTATTTCCGTACTCGGGAGAAATTGCTTTATAAAAAAATGGTTGTTTTTTTCCTCCTTTATCCCTTGTGAAAATGAGAAAATGCAACATTTTAGTGGAAAAAATGTTGATATTAATTTTCGCGCCCTAATTCTAATAAACTCTGCAAAAGACCCGTGGGGTGTAAATGCTCACTATACCCCTAGAAAAATCCCTTGAAGGTTTTTCCAAAATGAGGTCCCTTTTGGTGGGTTTCCACTGTTTTGGTCCCTCCAGTGCATTGCAAATGCGACATGGCACCGAAAACCATTCCAGCAAAATCATAAATCCAAATGGCGCTCCTTCCCTTCTGAGCCCTGCTGTGGGTCCAAACAGCAGTTTATTACCACATATGGGGTATTGTCGTAATCGGGAGACATTGCTTTACAAATGTTGGGGTGCATTTTCTTTGTTATTCCTTGTAAATAATAAAAATTTCTATGTTGTTTCAGAAAAAAAGTACATTTTAATTCTTACAGACTAATTTCAATATATTTAGCGAAAAACCTGTGGTCAAAATGCTAACTATACCCCTAGATAAATACCTTAAGGGGTCTAGTTTTCGAAATGGGGTCGTTTATGGGGAGTTTCTATCATTCTGGCAGCTCAAAGCTTCTCCAAATGTACATTGGGGCCTAAAACATTTTCAAGCAAAATATGAGTCCTGAAAGCCTCCGGGTGTTCCCTTCCTTTGGGGCCCTGCCGTGTGTCCAGGCAGCGCATTAGGGCCACAATGTTGGTATTTTTGAAAACAGGAGAAAGAGGGTGATAGATTTTGGGGTGTGTTTCTTCATTTTCATGGTCGCTTTACAAAGAAATCGGTCTTCAAACAAATACTTTTATGAAAAAAGTGAAATTATTATTTTTTTCACCTGATATGCATTAAATTTAGCAAAGAACTGTGGGGTCAAAATAATTACTATACCCCTAAATAAATACCTTATGGGGTCTAGTTTTCTAAATGGGGTCGTTTATGGGGAGTTTCTATCGTTCTGGCAGCTCAAAGCCTCTCCAAATGTACAGTGGGGCCTAAAACATTTTCAAGCAAAATATGAGTCCTGAAAGCCTCCGGGTGCTCCCTTCCTTTTGGGTCCTGCCGTGTGTCCAGGCAGCGCATTAGGGCCACAATGTTGGTATTTTTGAAAACAGGAGAAACAGGGTGATAGATTTTGTGGTGTGTTTCTTCATTCTCATGGTCGCTTTACAAAGAAATTGGTCTTCAAACTGATACTTTTATGAAAAAAAGTGAAATATTTTTTTTTTTCACCTGCTATGTATTAAATTTAGCAAAAAACTGTGGGGTCAAAATACTTACTATACCCTTAGGTAAATACCTTAAGGGGTCTAGTTTTCTAAATGGGGTCATTTGTGGGGGTTTCCACCATTCTGACACCTATGAGCCTCTGAAAACCTGGCTTGGTGCAGGAAAACAAAATGTACTTCAAAATTTATAAAATTATTATTCAATTTGTAAGTCCTCTAAATTGCTGAAAATTTATTTTATTTTTTCAAAAGTGCTGCCAAAATGGAGTAAAGAGATAGAAATATATATTTAATTTAAAAAATTGTACAGTATGTGTGTACATATGTGACATATTGCAGTTAAAAATAGGGGAAAATGGTAATTTTTACAAAATTTCTTCCATTTTTCTATTTTTTAATTAATTTCCGCAAATCGTATCAGTCTACTTTTACCACTAAAATAAAGTACAACATGTGATGAAAAAACAATGTCAGAATTACTTGGATATTCAAAACTTTCACAGAGTTATTCTCTGATAAAGTCAGACATACCAGATTTGACAAATCTGGCTTGGTCATTAAGGTACAAACATGCCCGGTCATTAAGGGGTTAAAGAAATACATATAGAAAAACCCAAAGAGGTTGTGTGAATTATACATAGGTACTGGTAGTGGAGGCGGGGGGAAATCTGAAGTGGAATCTCAAAAAGACACAGCTAAATCAGTCACATGAATCATCAGCAAATAGAGCATATTTCTGCAGTAATGCAGTGTAGTTTTCAACTTTCGTTTTTTTCTGCGGATGTAGTGTAAAACATTGATTGTAACAAACTTTATGTGCGCCAGCGGATTTGCATCAATTTTTACGACGTTTCTGCTGTGCAAACGCTGTACAAAATGCAACAAAACTCAACTTGTGGAATTTAGGCTTCCCATTCTATGGCCCAAACACGCAGCATCTTCGCTTGTAATACACGGCATCGACATGCTACGGATTAGAACGCCGCGCCGCAGAACACTTTCCACGCGACTTTTCTGTATTTTCTTTCTGCAGCATGTGGCTGAAATTTGCAGAAATCTCATCCACTTTGCTGCTACTGTAAATGCTATGAAATTTTCACACAGAATTCGGTTGCGCAAATTCTGCAGCGTATCCTGCCTGTGGGAACATAGCCTAAGTTTCCAAATATTGTGGGTATATAAATGCCACAATTGCAGTTATGCAGTGATGTTAAAATTGTTCAACTAGACTCAAAAATCAGCTTGGCCAGTACTGTTTTAGAGAGATTCCCATTGAATCCAAAAATAATTATTTTTTTCTTGGTCTAAATTCCCTCAAAAACTGAACTTATTCCGGTGTGACGTCCGCTAACCCCACTTGTGTCCCATGAATCCGTTTATGACTCCTTAACCCTACAAAGTCAATATTTTGTAAGGAGAAGAACTTTACCAATGACCAGTGTAAAGACCCTTCCAAGCAACTCTTTTTCCTAGACCCCTTTGAGAGGGACATGCAGGTTGATGAGGAGGGAAGGGTATATGGGTTATCTGGTCTAATCCTCAGGTTTTGAGTCCTGCTAAGCTTTAATCATTTTTATTATTCATTTTTCTTACAGTTCAATTTCTGTATGGATACTCAGTTTGCTATATATTCATGTTATACAGAGGAGCCCATAATACTATACATAAGAAGTTATACAGAAAGATGTTGTCACATTTCTTCCCATTCCCATTATTAGAATTTCCTTCTGTGCTTCTTCTTTATGTAGAATCTCATCTTTGTCTGGGCCATTACGTGAACTGTTAGTGCAGCTGTTTATTGAAGACTGTCACACTCCCCAACCCCAGTGGTGCCATTTTATGCGCATCTTTCCATTCTGAGTGTGCATTTGTACAATCCCACCTTACATTGCTCCCCTATGTGGCACTTTTAATAACTTCCGTCTATCCTGCTTCAGTATCATATGTAATTCTACTTTCCTTGCACCTGAACTTCTGAAAGAAAAAAAAATCCATTGTTTTCTACTCCTTAACCTGAGGCTGATACTACATCTAGGTGCTATTATATATAAAATCTTACCTCCCTTCTTGTGAGTTTTCTCCTTCCTCCTCCGGACTGGACATTTCATCTGCACAAACTGACTCCTCTGTTATAAATAAATGGTGCACAAGAGCCTGTGTGTAACGTCCCCCCCCCCCTCCAGAGGCAGGGCGAGACTTGTAAGCTGTCACTTTATCTTCCACATGCTTCACACAAAACTTGGGCCCTTAAGTCTAGCTGGGCACGCCTGAGATGACACTGCAGCTCTTTTCCTGGCAGAGCTATAGTTTACCAGGGGTTCATTTGTACGGTGCCAAAAATTTGAGGATTGGCTAATCCAATAGAAATCTGTCAGCGGCACCCAGTGTGCTTGGTCAGGCCCAGTGAGATGCCTGTTCTAGATGCAAGCACCAGCTGCAGCACCATTTCACATGAGCAGATTTTTTGGTGTAACAGGAAGAAAAATCCAAGCTATTTTAAGGATAAATGATATATGTGCAATGTCAGATGGGGCTTAACATAGAATCATTTATTCTAATCCTTGGTATTAGTAGTAATAATGGTAGGAATAACTGCTATATCACCCAAACACTGTAAAAATCTTTAATCTGCCATCTGATAATACAGAAAGTCTGATAGACTGGTACAACCTGATCTGTAATATCACAAAACCAATACATTTAGAGACACCCCTGTGATTAAACAAATGTCATGGTAGAACATTGTGGTTTAAAGATTTATAATCTTAGAGGTAAATTTTATATACTATGTTATGACAGTCCAATAATCCAGAATATTCGATAATCTGACAGTTCCCAAGGGGAAAAATATTTAAGGCTTCAACAAAAATTAAGTATGAATAATAAATATATTAACAATCTAAGGTAGGGATGTACAACCTTTTCTGGCCCCCACATTGTACGATTATAACACTCCCAAGAATCACAATAAAATTTAAAGGGGTATTTCCATATGAGGCATTTATGGCATGTGTGGGGGTTCCACATCTGGGATTCCCATATATATAGTGAGAATGGGAATTCCCCTTTACTCCAGGAAAGACAGGGTGGCCGCACATGTAAGCAGTTATCTCCTTTGCAATTTATGAGAGTTATGGAAATACCTGAGCATGTCATAATGCCCATAAACTACAAAGGAGAGAGCCGCACACATGCACACCCACCTCTCCACCTTGCCTTCTCTCTGGAGTGCCGGACGTGTCCGACATTACTGGCATATCTTGTGGATATGCCATAAATTTCTCTGGTGGAAATACCCCTTTAAGGAAGCAATATTGGTAAAGTTGATGTAATGGTTTGCACAAGTCATAACACAGTAAGGCCCCGTTCACACAGAGTTTTTTTGCAGGCAGAAGAAGTCTGCCTCAGAATTCCATCAGGAAATTTGAGGCAGATTTTGAACTGCCTGCACGTATTTTTCTGCGTTTTTTCAGTGAGTTTTGCGCCTGCGGCCATTAAAGCTAATGCAAGGACTGTGGGGAAAAAACAGTGAAAAACACTCCGAAACTAGCGCTGTAGGCTTTTTCTGGTCAGAGGCAAGGAAGGAAATTTTGCTTTTTTTTCCACGAGTGGCCAAAAGCCGCCCGGGAAAAAAAACACCTCTGTTGCCCATTGAAATCAATGGAGGGTGATTTTAACCGTTTTTTTGGTGCTGATTCCTACGCAATTTCTGTGTGTGAACTGACCCTGGCAGTTTTATCTGCTTAAAATAGAACTTATGCAGCCTCTGTTCCTACCATAACAGTGCCAGACACATAGTGGGAAATTTATGAAGCCCACTACACCACCATAGCAAAGTCGCAGAAAACGAGTGTAAATTACTGTGCAAATCTGCACCACTTCGTCGCTGGCGTAGATGTGATTTTACGGCACGTGGACTCCAGAGATGCGACTAATTTATTAAGACGCATGAGTGCTTTTCTTGTGATGAAGGTGGTGTACCTGCATTGTTCTGCTGGAGCAGGCCTAGTCAGAAGAGACCTGGTCTGCATCGCTGGAGGAGAGAACGGGGCAGAACAGGGACAGGTGAGTGCTTGTTAGAGCGGGTGGTATGTACAGGGGACATTGTGTGGCACTATGTACAGTGGGCATTGTGTGGCACTATGTAAAGGGGGCATTGTGTGGCACTATGTAAAGGGGGCATTGTGTGGCAATATGTACAGGGGGTATTGTGTGGCACTATGTATTTGGGCCAGTGTGTGGCACTCTGTACTTGGGCCAGTGTGTGGCACTATATTTACAAGGGGCAGTGTGTGGCACTCTATTTACAGGTGGGCAGTGTTTGACACTATCTACCTTGGTTTTTACACTACGAGTAGTTGTCAGCACAGATCCACTAGCCTAGCCGTTTTTATATTAGACTTTCTAATATAAAGGACTAGGCTGGTGGATAGATGCAGAACAGTACTCCTATTGTAAAAACCATAGGATAGCAGGAGCGTCGCGAAAATAACGGTTTAAAAAGTATGCATTTGGAAACCCCATTTAAAAATCCTGTGTTTTCCCATGGATGCGGTTGTCAAAAGACATCGGTGTCTAATGTCTTGATAGGTGGGGGCTGCACAGAATGGCATTGCGGGCCTATTGTGTCCCCTGGGCTGCAGGTTGTGCACCCCTGAGCTAAGATATGTCAAGCAATATGTCACGCTGAATCTGAATTTTTTTTGTTGTTGTAGAACTGGAAATAATTGTTAGCCCCTCATTTTGTGATATAACTCTTACCCATTGGTTGCCACCAATTTTATACATGTAGCCACTAGTAGGTCCATAATTAGGAGGTTCTACAGTGTATTCTAATACAGGATTCGCCAACCTGCGGCTCTACAGCTGTTGCAAAACTACATTTCCTAGCTGGAGCCTAGCTATAGGGGATGCAGAGGTAGCAGTAGCACCCAGGCATTGGTGCTTGAGTGGTCCCAAGGGCCCCTTTGCCACATAGGTAGACTTCACCATTATAAACGGCACATGGTAGGTGGGGGACACTGTTACAGATTTACTATTGGGGCCCAGGTATGCCTCTGACTCCCAGCATGGCTTAAGGGGACTTTATTGACCTTTCTATGGCATTGAGAGAACATATCTGTGATGTCAGAGCAAAACTATAAAATTGACTTTTATCGGGGACAAACTACTGTATAAAAAAACTGCATGTACAATCACTTTTTATTTATTGTTTACAGTTTTACAATTTTTAAAAGTAGTTCTTCTAGGAATGTGTCCTTGAACTTCTTTAAAAAAAAAAAAAAGCATCGCAATATCAAATTTTTTGCCTTACTTTGTTTGAAAGTGATCCATGCAAAATGTAAAACTAGCTTCTCCCTCAAGAATTTGGTGTTGCCAAAAATCACAAATGCATTAAGAAAATGTTTCTTTGTAAGCACATTTAACAGGGTTAATAAAACAAAATAAAATAATGATCTGTTAGTAGAGACTCATGAAAGAATTGTATTTTCTTAGTCTAACAACTATACGTATGTATGTGCTCACTATAATTATTGTGTGCTATCCTTTCTCTGCGGTTTTGGAGTGCATGCTAATGTCAGCTGTTTCTTTATCCTTCTCCAAAGGTCATATTCCATAATCCTCATTTATTTGAGTGCATGCCAGATTCTGGTGTAATCTAACCCTAAACAAAAACCCAAAAGCAACGGCTCCCATATTTTTAGCCTAAGACAGAACTTGTCTTATATTATACATATTTTGATTTTATTTGGTGGTATCTAAAAGAGTTATGTTTTAGTTTTGTTTGAGCATGTTGGCTGTATGTTACAGTCGAAACTTCACTGCAAAGAGCGTGATTCCGCTTGTTTAACCCCTTTAGATGCTGTGGTTAATAGTGACCTCAGCATCTAAGCCACCAGATAGAGGGGGCAGCCTTCTCTGATGTCCCATTGGCTCCCCGCGACACGATAGCTGGATGCTGAAAGTTGTCATAGTAGCCTGGGGGTCTAATGTGGGCCCTCAGTTCTGCCATATTCATAAGAGCCTGTAAAAATCACGATATTCTGCAATACATGAAATCAATACCCCACAAATAAATTATTTTCAGTTTCCCAGTACATTATATGGTACAATAAATTGTGCCCTGAAAAACCACAACTCATCCCACAAAAAACAAGTCCTCATACGGCTATATTGACGGAAAGATAAAAAAGTTGGCTGCGAAGGGAAGGGATTAAATGCAATACTAAACTCCCCCTAGTAGTAGCTGAGGGCAACCAGAATTATATCCTTTAACTGTATCTGTATGTCTCTACATCAGTGATCCCCAACCACCGGGCCACAGACCAATACCGGGCCGCGGATCATTTGGTACCGGGCCGCGGTATCTGGTATCCGCCCCGTTGGCCTGTGACTGGCTGCAGCGGCGGTCACATGGGATGAAACATCATCCCAGGAGGCCGGCCCTCTAACGTCATCCAGGCCAGCCTCCTGGGATGATGTTCCATCCCATGTAACCGCCACTGGTCCCAGTTCCAATTTGCATCCTTACTATGCAGGTACAGTTTAATTGCATGCTGGAGCAAGAGTGACGGCTCCTTGCCCCAGCATTCACTCTGCCGTGAGCGGGTCGGCGCAGGCAGGCGCGATGTTGTGACGTCATTGCGCCTGTCTGCGCCGAGTCACTCATAGCACAGAACAAAGAAGGATCCTCCACCCGTCGTGGGAACGGGGATAGGTAAGTAATTATGTTATTATTTCTTATTAGGCACATATGGGGGCATTATACTGGGTATGGGAAGGGGGGCTGATATTGTGGCAGCATGGTGGCAGCATTTTACTGTATGGGGCAGCTAAGGGGGGCCTTATACTGTATAGGGTGCCTTATACTGTATGGGGGGCCTTATACTGTATGGGGGCCTTATACTGTATGGGGGGCATTATAGTGTGGGGGCAGCTATGGGGAGCATTATACTATGGAGGCAGCTATGGGGGGCATTATAATGTGAGGGGGCAGCTATGGGGAGCATTGTACTCTGTGGGGGAAGCTATGGGGAGCATAATACTGTGTTGGGGCAGCAATGGGATGCATTATACCATGGGGCATTATACTGTGAGGGGGGCAGCTATGGGAAGCATTATACTATGGGGGCATTATACTGTGTGGGGGGAAGCTATGGGGGGCATTATACCGTAGAGTCAGCTATGGGGGCATTATACTGTGGGGCAGGGCCGCCATCATGGCAGTACTAGTGGTACTCCCGTTAGGGGCCCGGCCACATGGCTTAAGAAAAGGGGCCCGTCGGGCTGTTGTCGTCCACCCTGGACTGTCGCCCCCCCCCTCACAATGCTCGCGTGCCCCCTGCAGACCTGTTGTAACTTCACGAACTGGACACCAACTTTAGCATTCCAGAGGAATAACAGAAGAGGAAGATGCAGAATGAGAAGCAGAAGCTCGGTGTGGAGATCCCGCCCCCCAGCCAGCTCCTTCTCTACACAGCCGCCTGTACCTGTAGGCTGGTGAGTGTCCCCCCCCCCCTCTCCATCCTGCTTCCCATCCCTCCTGACCCCACTTGTAGAATATATAAAGTATGTTAAAATGTTTTTTGTTTTTTTTCAGTTTACCTAGCATTTTTTTTGCCCCGATTTTTGCAATCACGGCAAAAATGGCGCAGTTTTTCCGCGATTATATAAAAATCGCGGCAAAACCGCGTGATTTTTGCTGAGATTATGAAAATTGCATAAAAAAAGGATACAAAACATGAAAAAATAGTGCTGTTTGGCTATATTCTCACAGTGCGGTCAAATTACATGTCGCGACTTTGCAAAAATTGTGGCAAAAAAAATGGGATTTGGCAGCACTGTGTAATTATGACTAAGGACTTAGGCCTCATTCACACGAGCGTATCAGTTTCATGCGCGTGAAAAACGCGGGTGAATCTGGTCCATGTGTGTTGCATTATGCATCAGTGTGCTTTGTGAGGGGCATGCGTTATTCACGCACTCGCAAAGCACAAAATTTTTTTTTTAAATGATTTCAATTGAATTGATGTGCAAATCATGCACAGCACACGCATGTGCATCTGTGTGCGGTGTGCGGTTTTCACGCACTCATTGACATCAATGGGCGCATAGGTGCATGATAACACACCAATATACAACATGCAGTGAGTTTCATGCAACGGACTCTCGCTACAGAAAAATCACGCATGTGTGAATGGCCCCATGAAATCAATGGGTCAGTGTGCTGTGTGTTGTTTCAATGCACAGCACACGGACATGACTCACGCTCGTGTGAATGGGCCTAATTCAGACTGCCGTGTTCGGTCCGTGATACACGGAGCGTGTATTGGCTGTATTTCCCAGGCCAACCACAATTCAGGGAGCCGGACATAGTTATCAATGCTGCTTGAAGCCCCTGCCTCTCCGCGGGAATACTGCTCCATACTGTAATTGTAATGACGGGGTAGGGAGACAGACAGGTATGCCATAATTTACCCCCCACTCAGTCCATGCCTACTTGCACGACCCGTCCTAGGCGACGGCGTACAACTGGGCGACGGTCCCTACGCTCAGTATGTGCACGACAGACAAACAGACAAGGGTACACAGAAGCTAAGGGAAATGGGGCAGTTGCCCACGGCAACACTGTGAGCAACAAGATTAGTGAACGAGTCGAGTCAAACCAGGAGTGTACGAGGTACCAAATGCAGAGCAGGAACGTAGTCAGTAAAGCCAGGGTCAATATGAAGCAGAGGTCAATAGTAATAGCTGGAACAGCAGAGCAAGGAAACAAGAGAGAATCACAGGCAAAGACCAGAAGAAAATGAAGGCCAGAGTGTGATAGGTTCTCCCACTCCTCAGCCTACCAGCCTGAGTGGTAGCAGATCGAGTCACTCTATCAGACCTAGGAGCAGATGCAGACTGAATAACCACGGGCGTCGACACAGAAGCTGTGTCTGGCAGATCCTTTACAGTACCCCCCCCTTTTATGAGGGGCCACTGGACCCTTCCTAGGTGGACCTGGCTTATTGAGGAACCGAAGATGGAACCTACTGAGCAATACCCCAGTGTGAACATCCCGGGCGGGTACCCAAGTCCTCTCCTCAGGCCCGTATCCTCTCCAATGGACCAGGTACTGGAGGGAGCCTTGGACCATCCTGCTGTCCACAATCTTGGCCACCTCAAATTCTACCCCTTCAGGGGTGAGAACAGGGACCGGAGGTTTCCTCGAGGTAACCAAGGACGGGGAGAAGCGTTTCAGGAGGGAGGCATGAAACACGTCGTGTATTTGAAAAGACGGGGGTAACTCCAGCCGGAAGGAGACAGGGTTAAGGACCTCAATGACCAAAGTTTTTGGACGGAACCTTAAGGCGCAAATTTTTTGAAGACAGCCACACCAGATCCCGAACACAAACAAGGGGTTAGCAGAACGTCTTCTATCTGCCTGAGTCTTTTGTATTCTCTGGGACGCCTCTAGGTTCTTCTGAACCTGGGCCCAGACTGTGCACAGTAACCGATAAACGACATCTACCTCGGGATTGTTGGAACCACCAGGTGAAACGGAGGAGAACCGTGGATTAAACCCAAAATTACAGAAAAAGGGGGAGACCCCTGACGAGTTACTGACCCGGTTATTAAGGGAAAATTCGGTGAGGGGATTGAAGGAGACCCAATCATATTGACAGTCAGAGATAAAACACCTTAAATATCGTTCTAGAGACTGATTAGTCCTCTCAGTTTAGCCATTAGTTTCATGATGGAAGGCCGAGGAGAAGGACAGATCAATCTCCAACTTTTTACAGAAAGCTCTCCAAAACAATGAAACAAATTGAACCCCTCTGTCAGAAACAATATTGACAGGAACCCCATGGAGACGCAGGATGTGTTTGACAAACAAGGTAGCTAACGTCGGCATTGGGTAGTTTCTTGAGGGGCACAAAGTGGCACATCTTACTAAAGCGGTCTACTACAACCCACACCACCGACTTGCCTTGAGATGGAGGCAGATCGGTGATAAAATCCATAGAGATATGGGTCCAAGGTCTCTGGGGAATGGGCAAAGAATGGTCGGGACCTGGGAGTCTTGGACCTAGCACAAATTTCACAAGCGGCGACGTATTCCCTAACGTCTTTAGGCAACACAGGCCACCAATAGTTTCTAGCAATGAGGTGCTTGGTACCCAGGATGCCTGGATGGCCAGATAGTGCAGAGTCATGATTTTCCCTGAGTACCCTTAGCCGGAATTGCAGGGGAACAAACAGCTTGTTCTCAGGAAGGTTCCCGGGAGCTGAACCTTGATCAGCCGCACTTTCGGAGACTAAGTCAGAATCAACAGAGGATGTTATTATACCTGGGGGCAAAACACAAGCAGGATCTTCCTCCGAAGGAGGGCTGGCCATGAAGCTACCCGACAGTGCATCAGCTTTAATACTTTTAGACCCAGCCCTACAGGTGACCACAAAGTTGAATCCAGTAAAAAACAACGCCCATCGAGCTTGTCTCGGGTTTAGCCTCTGGGCAGATTCTAGGAAGACCAGATTCTTGTGGTCGGTAAGGACTGTTACATGGTGCCTAGCCCCCTCCAAGAAGTGGCTCCACTCTTCAAATGCCCATTTAATGGCTAAGAGTTTGCGGTTGCCCACGTCATAGTTACTCTCAGTGGGCGAGAACTTCCTGGAGAAGTAGGCACAGGGACGGAGATGGGTGAGGGACCTGGTACCCTGGGACAAGACAGCACCCACTCCCACCTTGGAGGCGTCAACCTCCACGATGAATGGCTCCATTTGGTTAGGCTGAATCAGCACTGGGGCGGAGATAAAGCACTTCTTAGGGATCTCAAAAGCCTGGACCGCCTCCGGAGGCAAGTGGAGGAGATCAGCACCTTTGCGAGTAAGATCCGTAAGAGGCTCAGCGGTGACCTAGAAGTTAGCAATAAATCTCCAGTAATAATTAGCAAATCCCAGGAAACACTGTAACGCCTTCAGGGAGGCAGGTTGGACCTATTCAGCCACAGCCTGAACCTTGGCAGGGTCCATGCGGAATTCATTAGGAGTGAGGATTTGACCCAAAAATAGTATCTCCTGCACCCCAAACACACATTTATCGGATTTAGCAAAGAGTTTGTGTTCCCGAAGGGCCTGGAGCATCTTCCTGACATGGTAAGACCATCCAACAACTTAGGAGAAGGATCTCTAGGCATATTAGTGCCATTAATACAAAAGAAGATATACCCCTCTCCAGACACGTTAGATCCTTCCACCATGGGAATGCCAATACCCTTCAGTTCTGGGGCATCACTCGAGTCAAGCTGGGCCCTAGGGCCGGCAATCTGGACAGGAAGTTGCTGCAATCGTTGGATACATAGGCTTAGCTCTCTCAGTCCTACTGGACTGAATGAGGGCTTTACCTTTGTAGCCTTCCTATAGATTCCCTTTATAAACCTAATATCTTTAACTATAGCAACACTGTTGTCATTGACAACCACTCCTACAATAATCATTCGAAATTATGAATTTACTATATCACTAATATTTGGTACATATTTATAAATCTATACATAAGCTACCAGCAACCACTTATGCAATCTGTTACCAATGTACAACGCTAAGTAAAGTTTCCTCCTTCCTTTTATCTAACGATATTCTATCCTCATTAATTCCAACCTATAGATGAAGCCTGTCACTCGTGAATCCAGTAATGATATCTAAACAGCATTTCAATAATAACAATAGTAACATAAACGCATACTGGTCCAGTTTTCCTGGACTAATGTCTTTTCTTTGCGGTGTTAGATCAATTCTGGCACCTTGCAAGTGGTAAATTACCCCCTCCCACACATGGGCTAATCACCCCAAATAGAAATATACCTACTATTCTGGAGATACCCATGAATGTAGCTGTCATCGCGACTTGATGCGATGCGCATAGCATGCATCTTTCTGCCTTCACTGACTGACTGGGGTAGCCGCATTCGCGGCTATAAGATATTCTATCACCCGGCTTGGCCGTAAAGGAACATGCGCCCAGATCGCTCTGTGATTGGGTACATGGCTGACTCACCCCATTGGTCACCCGATATGCCAGTCTGGCTACACGAGGGCTCGTCCCTCGTTGCGAGCCTTGACTGGCTGTCATATGGGAAGACACTCCTTTCGGAGGTCTATCCCATATTACAAAAGGAAGAGGAAATCGCACGCGCGCGTATTAGCCCTGATTTATCCCCTGAGGACGCTGCTTATGCAGTGAGACTTGTCGGGGGGGCTAGCGCAATTTTAATCAACACAGTCGGCTTTAGTAACTATATCCAACCTCAGTGTGACAAAAGGGTTTTCTCAGCAGTCTGCAGCTACTGAAAGTGTCAGTCACACTGCATCTATGAGATGTACAGCACACACATCATTTCTAATGACATGCTAACCGACTCTGTGCAAGTTTTTAACTAACTACATGTTTTACGTTCTTTTGCTCAATATTAACTTTAATAATAAAAGCTATATTTTAATAAACGAATTAATTCTTTTATCAACAGAAATTGTACTTAGAGCATATATCAAACCATCAGGTATGACAATGATTATCATAATATAACTTTTTCATACATATCACATGGCCACACCACGACATTTCCACCCTTATCCGCTGTTTTAAATATAACGTCTTTCATCTGTTTTAATTCCCTGAGAGCCTCCCTCTCACAAGGTGCCAGGTTGTCACCAAAATTATTGGAGATAGATCTCAAATCCTCAGTTACCAATCTAACAAAAATATCAACCTGTGGACAAAGGGAAAAGGATGGAAATGTCGTGGATTTCTTACGGGCACATGGGGGAAGTATAGATGTACTAATCAATTCAACAGAACTTTCCTCCCTTAATTCCTCCAATGCTCTAAGGGCCTCCCTTTCAGTATCATCACATGGTATAAATTCACCCGAATTGGAAAAATAGCGTTTAAGCATAAGTTTACGGGCAAAAAGGTGTAAATCTTTAACCGCTTCAAAGAGATCAAAGTTAGCGGAAGGTGAAAAGGTCAAACCTCTACTTAAAACGGAGATCTGTGCATCTGAGAGGTTGATACTAGATAAATTAATTACCTTTAATGTTTCCGTACTTTCGTTTGGTTCTCTCTAAAACCTCCATAATTTTTCTTTTTGTAGTAATTTCGGGTATGCATTCGAGATCGATCCGTTTCCTCTTGATTTATTGAGGTTACACGTTTGTCTAAAAAACATTCCCCTACATTACTTCTGGTAGATGAAACCGAAGATGATCGCGATGAAGACACAGGTCTCCCTGATCTTTGCCATTTATAGGCAGTATTAGACTGGTAATCTGCAAGGTCTCGTTTACATTTTCTAGCCTTATCAGCTAATTACCTACTACTGTGCACTTTATATGTATAATTGTCATATATAATTAAGGGTCTGGTCCGTTTTTTGGTCCTCTTAAATTATTTTCTCATGGGTGGGTTTTAATCCACATGATATTTTATGTTGGATCCTGTGTGTTACCTTTAATCACATTTAATCATTATGTGTATGATATATTACAAGTAATGAATTTCTTAGAACTAAAACATAATGATGATATTTGTGGTCAGTCATGTATACTTATTTATATAATTACTTGTTGAGTAATCTAATTCTGGATTTAATGTTACGCATATTAATGATACTTTCGAAATATTCCGGTTTATTTTCATGTGCATGTACATATGTATTATTGATAGTTTTTGACAGTTCCAGGGATCGGAATGATTTAGGACACTTTCCCCTAATGACAGTATGCTTCCTGCTTCACCTGTTGGGTACTTGATGGGTGCGCATGCGGGTCGCGTGATCTCTCATGCGTCGGACCGGAAGTTGTCTCTAGGTCTGAGAACGAGTCCTGGTTTCCAGGTACGAACTTCCGGCCGTGACGCGGATGGTCTGACGCGTGGAGATAGGCGTGACCTGTCATGCGCCGCTTCACATCACCTCATTTGGAGGTGTACTTAAGAGAGCAATCATTAGGCATACCTCACCTCCTGACGAAGGAAGCGAAACGCGCGTCGAGGTGGTCCTTGGATCGGAGTGTGTTTCTTTACCATGTCCACTTCAAGTAAATGACGATCTATTTAGACTTTTATAGACCTTGGTGTACTTTTGCATTAATATTGAGTCATATCTTGCCGTCTTAGTTGATCATTCTAGATATTGGATCTTCTGGCTATTCTACTGATATGTCTTATGCTGTTATCTTGTTATAACATATGGTCATTTCCGTGGGACTTGAGGCACATTCCCATCCGGGGTGTTTTTAGTTTTTTGTATTTTAAATGTATGTTTTTTGTGGGTAACTTCTCCCGTATGGGATAATAAAGATTTACATATTTTATCTTTTGTCTACTTGGTGTTATTATTTTTTACATCAGGTATATTTTTGGATTTCTAATTAATTCTTTTAGTAGTTGGGAAATTGGGACAACTGTGCCTTTGCACATCAGTCGTTTCTTTATATAATTATATCCCTGGCAACTACTAGGGTCCTTCACCTGTTCCTAGATGCTAAATGTCACGGACGCTGGGTTTGTGGACCCACTAGGCCGCTCCGCCGTAGTGGGGAGGCAGCTGACCAGGTCACAGTCTATGTGAAAGTAAGATGGCAGACTGTAATGCTTAGGTACCTGAAATAGTCCGGACGGTGGCTGTGGCTTCAGCACGGATAGAGGCAGGTGCGGAGAGTGGCGCCAGATGTGGCGGGCAGTATCCGATGAGCAGATGGCACTTGACGTGGCAGAAGACACTTGACGTGGCAGATGGTACTTGACGTGGCAGATGGCACTTGACGTGGCAGATGGCACTTGACGTGGCAGATGGTACTTGACGTGGCAGATGACACTTGACGTGGCAGATGGCACCTGAACACGGGTAGGCACAGGAACAAAGCGGAATACAGGAGCGGTAACAGGGCACGGGAAACAGCTGGAACGGGAGACACTAAGGGACCATTTGCGAGACAGACAGGGAAAAACTAACAACGCTCAGGCAAGGATCAGAAGGGCTGGGGCATTCTTATAGAGCAGGGAATCACGTGGGTTAATGATCATAGTTTTCATGTGCGCGCGCTGGCCCTTTAAGAGCGGGCGCGAACGTGCGCGCGCACCCTACGGGACACGGCCGGACGGAGCGTAAGTGAGCGCTGGCATCTCCTAGGAGGGAGACGGAGGCCAGCGCTCACAGATCCATGGCTGCGGGCGTCGGGAGGTGAGTGAACCCGACGGCACGCGGCCATGGGCGCTACACTAAATAAGTCCCCCCACACATAGTGTTCACCCCCATCCTCACAAAAAAACGATGTATTAAGAAGTCTCCCTCCCCCAAAACATAGCATTTACAGTAAAATCCTCCCTGTCCCACAAAAATACAGAATACCCTCACCCCACACATAATATTTAGTCAAGTCCCCCCTCCCCCACACAAAAACGATTTGTAAACACACACACAAGTCCATCCTCCCCACAAAAACGATTTATAAAGAATATTCCCCCCACACACATAACACTTACAGTTCCCCTACTTGCTCAGAACACTACAGCTGTACTTACCCGTCCTCAGCTCCATGGAGGGATTCTTCATGTTCTCATGGGTCACACGTTGCAGGCAGGAGGAGAGCTGTGTGTATAACTGCTCCTTCCCAGCACTCTTTTCCTCCATCCTCCCGCCATGTCTGCTATGTAAACAGCTGGGGCCGAAAACAATGTTCTCCTCACAGGCAGAGTGTGGCCAGCTGCATTATATGACGTCACATGTGACGTATAATACACGCTGTTCCTGTGCAGGAGAATGCAGTACATTACACACACAGCTCCTGTCCTCTGCGCTGTCCCAGCTTTTTAATAAAGTTTACAGGCCTCACTGCCCCCCGGCCCAGCCCGCTCCTGGTTCAGTACCTACATACTGTACCTCTCAGTGGAGCGGCCGGCCCACAAGGAAAATTCCCGGCAAACTACATGCCCAATCCGCCCCTGATAGTGGCTCATTACCTAGTAAAAAATGTTCTTTTCTTTCTTTACTAAAAACATTCCTCATCAGACTGCACTTTGAATGTGCATATTAATTGTGGTATTGTTGGTGAATCTGTAATTTTGCCTAAAATTATCTTCTGAACTGCCGTATAGAACTGTCACTCATATCACCCTTTCTATGGTGCTCAGATTTCTATCAAAAGCAATGTCCACCATTTTTAGTTGGTGGCGGGGGAGGGAATATTTCTCCACCGGTCACCACATAACTCAAGACCGGCCTTGACTTCACACAATACATTTATAAAGCAATAACCCACATACTCATTCTATTGTAATCTTTTATAGGAATGAGACATAGGATCATTCAGGAATCCAAAGCCAGTGGTAAGAGAAGAAACGTGTCTTTTACTCAGCTTTACATGTCAACCATGGTGATAGTTTGTTTTAATTGTCAAACCATATGGACTACTCACCTTAGACCAGATACTGTACCATATACACCACAGATCATAATGGTTTCCAGGTCCTTATTTCAGGAGGGGTTATTATCCAGGGGTAAGATGCATAATGCGTGACACAAGTGAGAAGGGGCTCAGGTCCCATAAAGTTCTTGTTATGCCCGTTCCTTTATGTTTACTTTTCTCAGACTCCAGATAATCCGCTTCTGTGGACTGTTCTGTACCAGACTGAAGGGATTTTGGTATATTTATGTTAATGTTTTTTTTTTTTAGAAGTAACAGACGGCAGGAATTTACAATTTATTACCAGATCGTTCAGGTGATTTCACACCTATCACAGAGAAAAGATGACACGGACACAATAAGTAAATTAAAATAGGTTTTATTAATACCTATTATAACTACCTACCTAAACCATCCAGGACAATTTATAGAATTTACTGCAATAAAAGAGGTGTGAACCAGAGGAAGGCGAAACATAACCCCCATGTGGGGGAAAAAAAATTCCTTCCTGACCCCAAGTACTGGCGATCGGCTACTCCCTGGTTCACTGCAGTGATAACACTGGATGGGGCCCTATTGCTAATACTTTTTTAACAGGAAGGAAATCCGACGTCAGAGCGTGAGGGCGTCAGGACAGAATTCCGGCGTCAGAGAGGGAGGGTGTCAGTAAGAAAATCCGGCGTCAGAAAGGAAAGACAGAAATCCGGCGTCAGAATGAGAGGGCGTCAGGAAGGAAATCCGGAGTCAGAGATTGAGGTCGTCAGGAAGGAAATCTGGCATCAGAGAGTGAGGGCGTCAGGAAGGAAATCCGGCGTCAGAGAGTGGGGGGCTTCAGGAAGGAAATCAGGCGTCAAAGAGGGAGGGCATCAGTAAGGAAATCCGGCGTCCGTCAGAGAGGGAGAACGTCAGGATAGTAATCCGGCGTCAGGGAGGAAAGGCGTCAGGAAGGAAATCTCGCGTCAGAGAGGAAGGGCGTAAGGAAGGAAATCTGGCGTCAGAGAGGGAGAGCGTCAGGAAGGAAATCCGGCGTCAGAGAGGGAGGGCGTCGGAAAGGAAATCTGGCGTCAAAGAGGGCGTCAGGTAGGAAATCCGACGTCAGAGAGTGAGGGCGTCAGGACAGAACTCCGGCGTCAGAGATTGAGGTCGTCAGGATTTCCTTCCTGACGCCCTCTCATTCTGATGCCGGATTAACTTCCTGACGTCCTCCCTCCCTGACGCCGGATTTCCGTCCTTCCTTTCTGACACCAGATTTCCTTACTGACACCCTCCCTCTCTGACGCCGGAGTTCTGTCCTGACGCCCTCACTCTCTGACGTCGGATTTCCTTCCTGATGCACTCTTTGACGCCAGATTTCCTTCCTGATGCCCTCCCTCTCTGACGTCGGATTTCCTTCCTGACGCCCTCCCTCTCTGACGCCGGATTTCCTTCCTGACGCCCT
The DNA here is from genome assembly GCF_050947455.1 of Rhinoderma darwinii. NCBI lineage: Eukaryota > Metazoa > Chordata > Amphibia > Anura > Rhinodermatidae > Rhinoderma > Rhinoderma darwinii. The sequence continues at coordinate 496,103 of NW_027461967.1, read as the reverse complement.
TCTGTCTGACGCCTGACGCCCTCCCTTTCTGACGCCTGACACTCTCTCTCTCTGACGCCTGACGGCCTCTCTCTGACTCCCGATGCCCTCCCTCTCTGATGCCAGATTTCCTTCCTGATGCCCTCCATCCCTGACCCCAGATACCTGCCCTCCATCCCTGACCCCAGATGCCTGCCCTCCATCCCTGACCCAAATGCCTGCCCTCTATACCTGACCCCGATGCCCGCCATCAAACCCTGATCTAGATGCCCATCCTGCATCCCTGACCCCAGGTGCCTGCCCTCCATCCCTGACTCCAGATGACTGCCCTCTATACCTGACCCCAAATGCCCGCCCTCTTTCCCTGACCCCGATGCCCGCCCTCCATCCCTGACCTAGATACGCGTCCTCAATCCCTGACCCCAGATGCCTGCCCACCATCCCTGACCCCAGATTCCTCTCAGACCGAAGATTCCCTTTACACCCTGAAGAAAGACGCAATCCTGGCCCTTGCTCTTCTGACGATCAGGAATGCTGGAATGCAGAACCAGGCGCAGCTTTGTGTTTCCTCTTCTTCAGATGGTTCTGCTGGTTCCTGTGAACAAAATGAAGCAATTTCAAAGACCGTATGTTCTGTACACTGAACTCCCCCATGTGTATTGATTTTGGAGCCTAACAGTGATAATAGCTATGTATAATGTAGTTTATTTCTGTAGGGATGCTAGTGCATCTCTATATGCAGGGTTAGCTTTAGGCCTTATTCACACCAGCGTATTTCACGTCTGTGTTACGCGCGTTAAAACAACAGACGTCACATGGACCTATGCAATTCAATGGGGCCATTTAGACAGTCAGTGTTTTTCACGCAGCGTGTGTCCGCTGCGTGAAACTTACTGCATTTCCTTTGTTGTGCGTTTCTTGCGCATCACGCAACCATTGAAGTCAATGGGTGCGTGAAAATCACGGACAGCACACGAAGGTCACCCGTGTGCTGTCCGTGATTTACACAACAGTTGCTAACGAAATGATGAGAAAAAGAAAACCACCTCCTTCAGGTTTTTTTTGCTGACGTAAAAAACGCGTGACATACGGATGACATATGCGCGTAAAAAACGCAGACGCGCACCGTACACGGATGTCACGCGGAACTGCAACGCAAGAAAAAAGCACCTACGGGTTGTGTGGGTGTTTATAGCAGGTTTATGGGAGTGGCTATTGCCTATTAAGGGAGTGATTCCCATAATAACAGTACGTTAGGAAATAATTTAGAATGCCGTTTCCTAGCATTTAAAGGGACAGCGAGTCTCATTCAGTCCATTTTATAAATGTGCAGAACGCTGAGCTATTTATACTAATATCTCAAAGAAAGCAAAATGAAAACTTCTACAGTAGAAAGAATCTGAAGCTTATTTATTCAGCTATGCAAATCAAATTCAATACATAACAGCCACCATCACTTATCACTCCCCACTCCTTTTTTCAAAACTTTGTTTATTTTGTTTTTTTATATAGCCAGTAGATCATTTATGCCATAGACTGCACTATCACTGTATTGAAATCTACTGCAAAATCAGTACATTGCTTAATTGCATCAGTGCAAATTTTCCTATAGCAGGACTGGGAGCGTTTACAAGGTTCTCGACTGCTATAGGAACACACCGGCTCCCGCAATGTCGCCACACAGAAGACGGTGACCGGCCACAAACAGGAAGTGAAAGTTGAAAACCCCTCAGATGGCGGTGGTCACATCTGACCCGAGCATCTGAAGGGTTAAATGCTTGCAATCAGAGATGTCTCTGATAGTAAGCATTGCCACTGGGCCCCTGCTGTCAAACACAACAGAGACCCAGGGTCTATGGCACCTGCTGGGCTTCTAAGTGGGCGCCATTTTTAAATACCCTGTCCTGACATAAAAAGCGATGGGAAAGGGTTAATCTAAGGCCGGCCCGTCTATAAGCTAGGGAGTCAATGACATCTATGAAACCCAGGACTACACATTTAAATGTAACAGATAATGTTAAGAATGCATAAATGCTGAGTGTGATATATGTAAGGAATCTGTCAGAGACATTGTGAGCGCTATTTCCTGTAATAAGTAGGTTTTTGGTTTATTATGATGTGAATATAAAGAATTTAATGTCAGGTTAATATGTAGAGAAGTTGTGAATCTTCATAAAGTAATACCATTATCTGCTGACATCACTTACATCTTCCGGGATCCGTATGCCGTCGTCCAGCTTCATGTAGATCGGCTACAACAGAACAGGGAATAATTAGTTTTTCTGGGTTATATAATAATGTTACATTTCATTTCCTATTTTTCTTGTGAATGCCATGTTCACCCATTTAAGGTTCTTTCTCACGCTCTGCTGTCAGTACTGAATAATCCTACCTGTAGATTTATCTATGGAAAACTCCTTCTGAACAATATTTTGCAGAATTATAGACCCTCTGGTTGGGCACTGAGATGTTTAATGTTATTCTGTGCTGTGGTTAAAATTTATGTTATGTCTATCTAGTAATAGTAACAGTGAGGCTCTTACCTCGTCCTCAGGATCTTCTGCATCTTTATCCTTGTAGAAGGAAAGAAATAAAATATAATTCTACCATATCATTTTCTTATAATTCTTTTATATATATATGTGTGGTGGGGGAGGGGGGCATTTGTGCTGTTAAAGCAGTTACTGTGATAAATCTACTTTTCCAGTACGACCCTCATGACAGCACCAAAGGAGATTGCGCTCTTGACCTCCTAAGGGACAGGAAGACAGAGAGGTTATAAGGCCCCCCCTCCACCCATTTTCCAGTCTTCTTCCTGTCCCTACAGGGTCAGGTGCAGAGAGAGATCGGTACTAGAAAATTCAGGCAGGGGGCAAGATCGGGGAGTCAGTGAACTTCTCCTTCTATTCCCCCTATGTGCCTAGGCTAACACCTTTCATATGACAGGTCCTTTAGCTTACCGAACCAAAGCGCTAACCTTTATAGATCCTAGGCTGGATTCTTATTGCGTGCAGGTTCAGGACTCCCAAATACGGCTTTGAGCCGAAAACCGCGAGGACCCACTCGGAGACTGGAAGCTCCATATATTTGGAACACCGGAAGTAACCTTGGCATCTCGGGAGTAGCCGTGTCACCAGAATTTACATCCGACTACTTCCGGTCTGCAGCCATCTTGGAAGACGGGAAAATTCTAAACACCGATGTATAAAGGGACACGCACAGGTATGTGTTGGAGCTAATAACACTAACGTGGATATTTACAGTTTATATTATATATCTTTTGAGTTGGATATTGGATTATATGCTTGGTGCGGTGATGGAACTGCCTCGTTCTGATGGAATTCCAGTCTCACCCTTGGGGGTTAAGGGGATGACTCCGAATGAAAGTAAGGTTTGCTTTATCTGCCTTTTGTGTCTCTAGGATAAAGAATCCTTCCAGAGACAAACAGACCTTAAAAAGCAAGTTAAAAAATAGCTAGAATAACATAAGAAACAGTTGTCAGGATTGTATCACAAAACTACTGAAAGAAGAGCAACTCACGTTTATGTCTGAGCTGAGGGCTATTATTTGTGAGGAATTGAATCAGTCTGTAGCCTCCCTCGCCTCTCCTCAAGAAATTCTGTCGTACTCCCGTGCAAAGAAACCAAAATAGAAGTAGAGCAAATATGGTGCCCATCTTATCAAGGTTCTGACTCTGAACAAGAATGTTATTATTTATTGGAAGGTGAATTGGAAGAAGGGGAAGAACTGTTACCTTCAACCTCATCCACACAGGAGAAGATATTTTACTTCTCTTCTGACATGTCCGATACCTTAATCCAGGCTATTAGGGAAACAATGGATATCCCAGAAGAAAACCAACCCCATACCGTCTTGGATAAGATGTGCAGGGGCCTTACAGAAAGGAAAACTAAAGTTTTCCCTGTGAATAAAAATGATTATGGCGGAATTGGAGGATTCTGAAAGGAGTCTCTTCATTTCAAGAAAATTCAAAAACAGACTTCTTTTTGATCCAGAAGACACAAAACCTTGGGATGAAGTCCCAAAAGTTGACGTCCTGGTGGCTAGAGTTGCTAAAAAAAGGCAATCCTCTTTGAAGATTCCTCTCAGTTAAAAAATACCATGCACCGAAAAGCAGAAGGGCTGCTGAAAAAAGCCTGGGAATTTTCATACGCATTAATTTCTACAAATGTCGCTGCTACGTCTGTCGCAAGATCGATGTTTATTTGGTTGAGCCAACTCGAGGCCCATTTAATGATGAAAACTTCAAGAGAAGATATATTGGAATCTCTACCTTTACTAAAAATGGCAACAGGGTTTTTGGTAGACGCATTAGCCGAATCGGTCAGATTTGCATCCAGGAATGGGGCTCTATCCAACGCTGCTAGAAGAGCATTGTGGCTCAAGATGTGGTCAGGAGACACGAAATCTAAAAACAAGCTTTGCTCCATTCCCTTCACAGGATCTTTGACTTTTGGGCCTCTCCTAGACAATATGTTGGAAACCGCAACAGATCGGAAGAAGGGGTTTCGAGAAGAAACCCAAAAAGACTACTCAATTTCGTAAGTTTCGCCAACAACCAAACTACAGAGGTAAAGGAAATTCGGGCCGCTGGAGTTAGCCCAAAGATCGAAGAGGTCGGGGATATCTTCTCTACCCCAACAACTCATTACAGCCCTCAAAGCAATGACGCCAGAAGTGTAGGAGGAAGACTCCTACACTTTTAAACCAGGTGGACCAAAATATCCAGAACCCTTGGGTTCTACAAATTATCAAAGATGGGTACAAAATAGAAATCTCCTCTCTTCCACCAGGGAAATTTCAACTAACCATGTACCAATTAAGAAATCGCCATCAATTTCTCATCTTGGACATCCAAAAACTTCCACAACTAAAGGCGATTGCTCTGGTACCGCACAAAGAAACAAGGGCCACTACTCAAAATTTTTTTGGGCCAAAAAAACAAATGGTTCTTACAGGACTATCATCAACCTGAAAATATTGAACAAATGGGTGAAATATCGCAGGTTCAAGATGGAGTCTATCTGATCGACTACTCCACTGATAAACCAAGAAGCTTCAATGTGTACGATAGATTTAAAAGATGCTTACTATCACGTCCCTTTCCACCCAGCCTACCAAAGATTCCTCAGATTCGCGATTCAGGACAGTCCTTCCATTCTTCACTCCAAATTTGTTTGTCTCCCCTTTGGCATTTCCTCTGCCCCCAGAGTATTTACAAAAATTCTGGTAGAGATTATGGCGTTTTTAAGGAGTCAAGACATAGTTATCATCCCATAACTAGACGATTTCCTTCTGGTAGCGGATACTCTGTCTATACTAAATAACCATCGGTTACAGGTTCTTACCCTACTACAGAAATTGGGATGGATAATATACTTCGAAAAGTCTTCCTCCCCAGAAACAGAAGGTACTAGTACTATTGTTAGATTCCTCCCCCCAACATTCCTTCCTTCCAAGGGAGAAACTATTTCATCTACAGACTGACGTGAGAAAATTTTGTGAAAAAGACACCTGTTACATAAGAGAAGGAATGCGGATGTTAGGTTTGATGACGTCTTGCATACAGTCCATTCCGTGGAGCCAATTCTACTCCCAAACCTTACAGAATCTAATTCTATCCCAGTGGAATCGAAAACAAAAGTCCTTGAATTCAAAAATTTGGTTTCTCGAGACAGTGAAATCATCTCTCCACTAGTGGCTCTGCTCAAACAACATAAACAACGGGGTCCCATGGAAAACTTCTGCTTATGTGGTAATAACCACAGATGCCAGCAAACAAGGCTGGGGGTCCGTGGTCCAAGACAAACAGTTTTAGGGCACGTGGCTTCCTCAGGTTAAGATTACGTTTTTAAACCACAGAGAACTAAAAGCCGTATGGGAAACATTCATAAAAGCTATGCCCATCATAAAAGGGATGCATGTAAGAGTCCTATCGGACAGCACAACTGCAGTATCCTTTCTTTGCCATCAGTTGGGCAGAAGAAAATGTTATGTCGGTTTCCGCAGTCCACGTGAAAGGCTTAGCAGACTTCCTGAGCCGGAAGAAAATAGATCCAGGGGAATGGTCCCCTGGCAGTTTTCCAGTTCCTAACCCAAAAATGGGGTTATCCTCAAGTGGAACTATTCACCACAAGAAAAAACTCCCAGGTAGAAGCATTCTGCTTTCTGGATCTCAGAGAGAACCCATTGGGGAGCGGTTGCATTGTCCCAACCCTGGGACATGAATCTGGCCTATGCCTCTCTTCCATTTCCTCTAATTCCAGTGGTGTTAAGAAAAATTCAGGAGGAATTGACAAGTCATCATCATTCTTCCTTATTGGGCAAAGAGAAAATGGTTTCCAATCCTAAAGTACCTGGCATTGGAAGACCCTATCCTGCTCCCAGTCAAAAAGAGCCTTCTCTCCCAAGGTCCCTTACTTTTTTAAGGAGTAGAAACTCTGAAGTTGTCAGCATGGATCCTGAAAGGCAGATCCTGAGGAACCATGGTCTGTCAGACGAGGTAATTTCAACTATTTTATTAAGCCATAAAGAAGTTACCTCAAAAATCTATCGAAAAATTTGGAAGAAATTCTGTTCCTGGTATGAAGATCCCGGACCAGACCACTTTTTTCCTAACATCGCAAAAATCCTAAATTTTTTACCATCAGGATTCAAAAAATGGCTTAGCCCTAGTTCCTTAAATTTACAAATTTCAGCTGTAAGCTGTTTTTTTCAATACTCCCCTAGCTGAAGATAGTGGATCATAAGATTCACACAAAGAAATTTCTAAATTAAAACCATCCCTAAAGAAATCGGTACCTGCCAGGGATTTGAATGTAGTTCTAACGGCTCTTTGTGATCCTCCTTTTGAGCCCATCGACTCAATTGATATAACATTTTTTACGCTAAAATCCGCATTTTTAGTCGCTATTAGATCAGCAAGAAGGTTTGGAGAAATCCAATCTCTTTCGATCATAGAACCTTACCTAAAAATTCAAGAAAACAAGATCATTCTAAAGCTAGACCCTTCTTTTATTCCACAAGTGCCTACTGCCTTCCATAGAGACCAATAAATAATTCTATCTTCCTTTTGTCCAGACCCAAAAGACCAACAAGAAGAAAAGTTCCATTGCTTGGATGTGAGACGAACAAGTCTTTAGTATCTTGGTAGAACCTCCTCTTGGAGACAGGATAAAAATCTATTTGTCTTATATGGTGGAAAGAATAAAGGAAAGAAAGCTTCAAAAAGCTCTCTAGCAAGATGGGTGAAAACTACCATACAAGAAGCGTACAAGTCCCAAGGACTCTGTGCCCCCCAAGGCATAAAAGCTCATGCAACGAGAGCAGTTTCGGCATACTGAGCAGGAAGAAGAGAAGCCTCTATGGACCAAATCTGCAGAGATGCCACTTGGTCGAGCCATCGTACATTTTGCAGACATTTTAGGCTAGATGTTCTGTCAGATACGGATTTAAGTTTTGGCTGCAAAATCCTCCAATCTGTATTCCCTCCCTGAGCATTATAATCTGGTATTGCTCCTGTGTTGCTGTCACGGGGGACGGAGGAATTAGACCTACCGGTAAATTGTATTTCCAGGAGTCCATCATGACAGCACCCTTACATTCCCTCCCTTTAGTAAAATTCTGATTTGTGCAAGTAACATGTCAGTCATTACCCCTAAAAATAAAATAGGGTTGCATCCATCCTGGTGTAGTAGTTGAAAAACACTGGCAAGTGGGTGGAGGGAGGGGCCTTTTAACCTCTGTCTTCCTGTCCCTATAGAGGTCAAGAGGGAAACCTCCTGTGGTGCTGTCATGATGGACTCCTGGGAATACAATTACCGGTAGGTCTAATTCCTACTTTCAGCTGTTGGAGTGCAGACATAGGCTTTTATGTGAGGTGTATGTATGTATGTATATATATATATATATATATATATATATATATATATATATATACACATATATATATATGTGTGTGTGTGTGTGTGTGTATCTTTACAAATATTCTATGTGTTAATAGGATGGTCTGTATTCTGCAGATGATTTGCACCTAAATGGAAGGGGGTCCGCTGTGCTGGGGGAGAGAATTCTAGCTGGGGTGGCGGAGTATTTAAACTGGGGCTGAGGAGGGAGGCCAATGTAGAAAATAAAGGGATAGTGAGGTTAGAGAGGGGTCAGACTATATTGGTGGGGGGAGAAACAGACTGTGGGGAGAGAACTAGGCAACAGGATAAGGAGATCCTTTCGTTACAAAACAGCAGTGAAAATAAAAATCACATTTCTGATACTGAAAGTGAAACATTTAAAGGCAAGATAAAGCGTATGTTCACAAATGCCAGAAGCAGGGGCGTAACTAGGAAAGACTGGGCCCCATAGCAAACTTTTGACTGGGGCCCCCCTCCCCTGGGTGTCACACAACCCCCCCCCCCCTTGTAGATAGTGCCTTTTTTACAAACCCCCCCCCTTTTGATAACGCCATACAGCCCCCCTGTAGACAACGCCATACAGCCCCCCTGTAGATAACGCCATACAGCCCCCCTGTAGATAACGCCATACAGCCCCCCTGTAGATAACGCCATACAACCCCCCTGTAGATAACGCCATACAGCCCCCCCTGTAGATAACGGCATACAGCCCTTTGTAGATATCTACAGAGGGGGCTGTATGGCGCTATCTACAGAGGGGACTGTATGGCGTTATCTACGGGGGGACTGTATGGCGTTATCTACGGGGGGACTGTATGGCGTTATCTACGGGGGGACTGTATGGTGTTATCTACGGGGGGACTTATGGCGTTATCTACGGGGGGACTGTATGGCGTTATCTACGGGGGGACTGTATGGCATTATCTACAGGGGGACTGTATGGCGTTATTTACGGGGGGACTGTATGGTGTTATCTACGGGGGGACTGTATGGCGTTATCTACGGGGGGACTGCATGGCGTTATCTACGGGGGGACTGTATGGCGTTCCCTACAGGGGGGGCTGTATGGCGTTCCCTACAGGGGGGGGCTGTATGGCGTTCCCTACAGGGGGGGCTGTATGGCGCTATCTACAGGGGGGGCTGTATGGCGCTATCTACAGGGGGGGGCTGTATGGCGCTATCTACAGGGGGGGGCTGTATGGCGCTATCTACAGGGGGGCTGTATGGCGCTATCTACAGAGGGGGCTGTATGGCGTTATCTAGAGGGGGGACTGTATGGCGTTATCTACGGGGGGGCTGTATGTCGTTCCCTACAGAGGGGGCTGTCTGGCGTTATCTACAGGGGGGACTGTATGGCGTTACCTACAGGGAGTCTGTATGGCGTTCCCTACAGGGGGGTCTGTAGGGAACGCCATACAGCCCCCCCTGTAGGGAAAGCCATACAGCCCCCCCCTGGTAGGGAACACCATACAGCCCCCCCTGTAGGGAACGCCATACAGCCCCCCCCTGTAGGGAACGCCATACAGCCCCCCCTGTAGGGAACGCCATACAGTGTCCCCCCCCCTGTAGAGAACGCCATACAGTGTCCCCCCCCCTGTAGGGAACGCCATACAGCGTCCCCCCCTGTAGGGAACGCCATACAGCGTCCCCCCCCTGTAGGGAACGCCATACAGCCCCCCCCCTGTAGGGAACACCATACAGCATCCCCCCTCCAAAAAAAATGCGACCTACAGTGTGTCCTAATAAAAGACATGTATCCCCTATCCACAGGATAGGGGAGACATGTGTGATCGCTGGCAGCGAGAAGTTCTCCATGACTAACCTCTGACTTCCGGCGTCTGCGCAGCTCTATAGAAATGAATGGAGCGCTGGTCACGCATGCGCACAAGCGGGACCGGCGCTCCATTCATTTCTACGGAGCTGCCGACACAGACCCCGGATGTCCGAGGTTTGTGATGGAGAACTTCAGGGGACTTTCAGTCCCCCGTTCTCCCTATCGCTGCCAGTGATCATACATGTCTTTTGCTTAATGGCAGAGCAGGGAGATACCTCCCTGCTCTGCCGTACTGTTCAGTGGCGTCCCGCTGTAGCAGCCATAGCGGCTGCTAGCGGAGCCTCCGGCCATGGTGGGGGCCCGTGCCGGCGGGCGACACGGGCCCCCTCATGCCGCGGGCCCCGTAGCAGCCGCTACTGCTGCTACGGCGGTAGTTACGCCACTGGACAGAAGTCTAGCAAAATGGGGGAGCTGGAGGCCTTGATACTGGAAGAAAATATAGATATAGTTGGTGTTGCTGAAACATGGCTGGATTCTTCACATGAGTGGGCTGTAAATCTACAGGGTTTTACACTGTTTCAGAAAGACAGGGCGAATAGGAAAGGTGGTGGTGTATGTCTGCATGTGAGAAGCGATATGAAGGTGAGTGTCAATGAGACATTAGAGGGTGAAGATTGTGAGGAGGTTGAAACCTTGTGAGTGGAATTACAAAGAGAGGTAAACACTGAAAAAATTACTTTTGGTGTAATCTATAGACCCCCCAATATAACTGAGGAGATGGAATGTCAGCTATATAAACAGATGGAGCGGGCTGCACAGGCGGGTACTGTAGTGATAATGGGATATTTTAATTACCGGGATATTGATTGGTGTCATGGTTCGGCTTCAACTGCAAAGGGGAGACATTTCCTCAACCTGTTGCAGGAAAATTTTATGGACCAGTTTGTGGAAGACCCGAGTAGAGGTGAAGCTCTGTTGGATCTGGTCATTTATAATAATGCAGAGCTTGTTGGGAATGTCAATGTTCGTGAAAACCTCGGTAACAGTGTTCATAATATAGTTATATTTTACATATACTGTAAAAAACAAACACAAGCTGGGAGGGCAAAAAGACTTAATTTTAAGAAAGCCAATTTCCCCAGGATGAGGGCTGCAATTCAGGATATAGACTGGGAAGAACTAATGTCAAATAATGGTACAAATGATAAATGGGAGATTTTCAAATCTACTTTGGGTAATTATAGTGCAAGATTTATTCCTATAGGTAACAAGTATAAACGACTAAAATTAAACCCCACATGGCTTACACCGTCTGTAACAAGGGCAATACACGACAAAAAAAGGGCATTTGAAAAATAGACATCTGAGGTTACAGCTGTAGCCTTTGTAAAATATAAGGAGCTTAATAAAACCAGCAAAAATACAAAATGAAAGGCAGGTGGCCAAGGATAGTAAAACAAATCCTCAAAAATTCTTCAAGTATATAAATGCAAAAAAGCCAAGGTCTGAACATGTGGGACCCCTAGATAGTGGTAATGGGGAGTTGGTCACAGGGGATCAAGAGAAGGCAGAGTTACTAAATGGGTTCTTCAGCTCTGTATATACAACAGAAGAAAGAGCAGCTGATGTAGCCGGTGCCAGTGCTGTTAAGATATCAGTTGATATACTGAATTGGATGAATGTAGATATGTTGCAAGCTAAATAAAATAAAATAAAATAAACGTACACAAGGCCCCGGGACCAGATGGGATACACCCAGTTCTTAAGGAGCTTAGTTCAGTTATTTCTGTCCCCCTCTTCATAATATTTAGAGATTCTCTAGTGACTGGTATAGTACCAAGAGACTGGCGCAGGGCAAATGTGATGCCTATTTTCAAAAAGGGCTCTAGGATTTCCCCGGGTAATTATTGACCAGTAAGCTTAACATCCATTGTGGGGAAAATGTTTGAGGGGCTATTGAGGGACTATATACAGGATTATGTGACAAAAAAATAGTATTATAAGTGACAGCCAGCACGGTTTTACTAAGGACAGAAGCTGTCAAACCAACCTGATTTGTTTTTATGAAGAGGTGAGCAGAAGCCTAGACAGAGGGGCCGCTGTGGATGCAGTGTTTTTGGACTTTGCAAAGGCATTTGACACTGTCCCTCATAGACGTCTAATGGGTAAATTAAGGACTATAGGTTTAGAAAGTATAGTTTGTAATTGGATTGAGAATTGGCTCAAGGACCGTATCCAGAGAATTGTGGTCAATGATTCCTATTCTGAATGGTTCCCGGTTATAAGTGGTGTACCCCAGGGTTCAGTGCTGGGACCACTATTATTCAACTTATTTATTAATGATATAGAGGATGGAATTAATAGCACTATTTCTATTTTTGCAGATGACACCAAGCTATGTAATATAGTTCAGTCTATGAAAGATGTTCATGAATTGCAAGCTGATTTGAACACACTAAGTATTTGGGCGTCCATTTGGCAAATGAAGTTTAATGTAGATAAATGTAAAGTTATGCACCTGGGTACGAACAACCTGCATGCATCATATGTCCTAGGGGGAGCTACACTGGCGGATTCACTTGTTGAGAAGGATCTGGGTGTACTTGTAAATCATAAACTAAAAACAGCATGCAGTGTCAATCAGCTGCTTCAAGGGCCAGCAAGTTATTGTTGTGTATTAACAGAGGCATGAACTCGCGGGACAGGGATATAATATTACCACTTTACAAAGCATTAGTGAGGCCTCATCTAGAATATGCAGTTCAGTTCTGGGCTCCAGTTCATAGAAAGGATGCCCTGGAGTTAGAAAAAATTCAAAGAAGAGCAACGAAGCTAATATGGGGCATGGAGAATCTAAGTTATGAGGAAAGATTAAAAGAACTAAACCTATTTAGCCTTGAAAAAAGACGACTAAAGGGGGACATGATTAACTTATATAAATATATGTATGGCACATACAAAAAATATGGTGAAATCCTGTTCCTTGTAAAACCCCCTCATAAAACAAGGGGGCAATCCCTCCGTCTGGAGAAAAATAGGTTCAACATGCAGAGGCGACAAGCCTTCTTTACTGTGAGAACAGTGAATTTATGGAATAGTCTACCGCAGGAGCTGGTCACAGCAGGGACAGTAGATGGCTTTAAAAAAGGGTTAGATAATTTCCTAGAACAAAAAAATATTAGCTCCTATGTGTAGAAATTCTTTACTTCCCCTTTCCCATGCCTTGGTTGAACTTGATGGACATGTGTCTTTTTTCAACCGTACAAACTATGTAACTATGTAACTTACATAGTACTCGGTAATCTTCAATCCTATGTCTCTCATCTGTAAATAAATTGAATAAAATACATAAAATAAATTGATTCTTGTCTTTTTGATCTAGTACTGCTCTAGAGAAGTTCCTGAAAAATTAAAGTGTAACTAAACGTTCAACAAACTTCTGACATGTCACAGTGACATGTCAGAAGTTTTGATTGGTGGGGGTCCGAGCAATGAGACCCCCACAAATGGCTGAAACAAAGCTGCAGAAGCACTCTGGTGAGCGCATAGCTGCTTAGTTTCTGTTCGGCTTTTTTCGGAACTTGATGTAGCGGAGTATGGGCTCAATAGAAAGTCTATGAGCCTGTACTCCGCTATGTCAGCTTTCCGGAAAAAGCCAAACAGAAACTAAGCTTTCAAACAGATAAAAACAAGGGGACATATAACACAAAAACACAGAAAAAGGCCATACTTACAAATGGACACAGAGAGGTCAGAAACGCTGATGAAGGAGAGTGAACAGGTGCTTTAAATAATAATAGCCACTCCCACTAGTCTTGAGGGGAGTGGCGTGTGCTGCATGGGATGTGTAGTAAAAAATAATAAATGAATAGTGTATGTACAAGTGATAATAATAGGGGTGAAATATAGGGGGCTGTAATGAGTAAGGTGCATAAATAAAAATAAATGAATAATGGGGTGCCAGTGTGTGAAACATGGAGGGATAGTGTGTAGGTCATGAGGCGCAGCGTGTAAAGCCAGGTAGAAGCCTATTTGTGACGCCTTGATAATTCATAGAGCGGGCTACCCTGCTTACTATGCCAAACAACAGCACACCATACTCTCCCAGAACAAAAAAACATTAGCTCCTATGTGTAGAAATTCTTTACTTCCCCTTTCCCATCCCTTGGTTGAACTTGATGGACATGTGTCTTTTTTCAACCGTACAAACTATGTAACTATGTAACTTACATAGTACTCGGTCATCTTCAATTCTATGTCTCTCATCTGTAATTAAATTGAATAAAATACATAAAATAAATAGATTCTTGTCTTTTTGATCTAGTACTGCTCTAGAGAAGTTCCTGGAAAATTGAAGTGTAACTAAACGTTCAACAAACTTCTGACATGTCATAGGGACATGTCAGAAGTTTTGATTGGTGGGGGTCCAAGTACTGAGACCCCCACGAATGGCTGAAACTAAGCTGCAGAAGCACTCCGGTGAGCGCATAGCTGCTTAGTTTCTGTTCGGCTTTTTTCGGAACTTGATGTAGCGGAGTACGGGATCAATAGAAAGTATATGAGCCTGTACTCCGCTATGTCGGCTTTCCGGAAAAAGCCAAACAGAAACTAAGCTTCTGCCGCTTATTTTTAACGATTGGTGGGGTCCCAGTGCTCGGACCCCCACCAATCAAAAGTTCTGACATGTCACTATGACATGTCAGAAGTTTGTTGAAAATTTAGTTACACTTTAAAGGCTGTCTAAAACTTTGAAAGTGATTTATTTATTTATTTTAATAAAAATGTCAGTCAGTGTGTTTTGTGCAACTTTCAAATTAGTTTTTATTAAAAATTATTTTAACTTTTTTTAAAAACAGATGCTTTGTATCCTGTTTACAGAGGTGCTATATCGTCTGCTAAGACCTGAATCTGTCAGTCCTGTGGACCTGATGGGTTCAGTGTTAGCGGGTCCTGCATGTCTCTGACACACATGGATAACAGGTGATGGATAACAGATGGATCTTGCGTGTCAGAGACACGCAGGACCCTCTATCACTGAAGACGTCAGTGCCACGGACCTGACGGATACAGGATTCAGCAAATGATACAGCTGCTCTGTATACAGGATACTAAGCAGCTGTATCTCAAAAAGTAAAAATATTTTTTAATAAAAACAAATTTTAAAGTTGTACCACACTGTCTTTTTTTTTATGAAAAAAAAAATAAAAAACTCACTTTCGAAGATGCACATTGCCTTTAAACTCAAAGAGGACTGGTAACTTTAGTCCTACCCCCTTAAAGTCTTAATGACCAAGCATTCTTTTTTGTTTTTTCATCTTCGCATTCCAAGAGTCTTTAATTTTTCCATTGACATAGCCATATGAGGGCTTGCTTTTTGAGGAACAAGTTTTTTTTTTTTCTAATGGCACCATTTTTGGCTGCATATAATATGTTGATTAACTTTTATTAACTTTTTATTTGAGGGAATTGAAAAAAACGCTATTCCAGCATTGTATTTCGTGTTTTAAATTTGAACGGCGTAAATAACGTTACCTTTTTTTCTATGGGTCGGTACGATTATGGCGATACCACATATGTATAGGATTTTTATGTTTTCAGAATAAAAACTATTTGAAACCAAAATTATTTGTTTTTTTGCATTGCTTCATACCAGGAACCATACGTTTTTTTTATTTTTCTGCCGATATAGCCAAAAGTGGGCTTGTTTTTTGTAGTTTTTATTGATACATGGGAGTTATTGATAAACTTTCATAATATTTTTTGGGGTGGGAATGGAAATGTTTTCAATTTTGTCATTGTTTTTTTGCGTTTTTTTTTTAACAATTTTGTACGGTATTCACCATGCAGTTTAATTAATGTGTTAACTTTATTGTTCAGGCCGGTACGTTTGCGGTGCTACCATATATGTTTATTTTTTATTTTCGTCTTACACTTAAAACTAAAACCACCTTTTATGCAAAAATATGGTTATATTTTTACTGTATTATTTTTTTTTATTTCTTTAAATTAGTATTTTAGTCCCACTAGGAGATTTCACAATGCAATCTCCTGAACGCTGATATAATACTTTGGTTTCCTCCGTATACCAAAGCTTTACTGCCTGTCAGTGATTCAGTTTAAGGGTATGTTCACACGATAGCAGGCATTTACGGCTGAAATGACAGACTGTTTTCGGAAGAAAACAGCTGCGTCGTTTCAGCCGTAAATGCTCCTCCTCGTAATATACGAGGCGTCTGTGACGCTCGTAAATCTTGAGCTGCTGTTCATTGAGTTCCATGAAGAACGGCTCAAATTACGTTGCAAAGAAGTGCCCTGCACTTCTTTGCCGAGGCAGTCAATTTACGTGTCGTCGTTTGACAGCTGTCAAACGACGACGCGTAAATTACAGGTCGTCTGCACAGTACGTCGGCAAACCCATTCAAATGAATGGGCAGATGTTTGCCAACGTATTGTAGCACTATTTTCAGGCGTAAAACGAGGCATAATACGTCTCGTTTACGCCTGAAAATAGGTCGTGTGAACCCAGCCTAAAAGAGGTTTATCCAATCCCAGTTGTTGGAGCCCAGCTATCAGTCACAGCTGGGCTCCCGCGGTAATCATGCACTTCAGAATGCGGGATGGGGAGCCTTCCCATGACGAGCATGTACGTAATTCTACGCTAAGAGCACGTTCAGACGTGGCAGAATTTTTCCGCTGCAAATGTTGGTGCAGATTTGGGGCAATTACGCAACGAATATTTGACAGGTAATTCAGACGTTGCAGACATCACAACGGACTTGCCACAGATTTCAGTTTTTAAATTGCAAAGGCTGAAATTCGCAGTGAAATTCTGCTTCTCCGCAACGTCATGAGCATGCTGCGGAGGGGAAATTCTGCACCGCAACCTAATTTCCGCACAGTTATTTTCTGCAAAGTCTGAACTAACTTTCCTAAAACTGTATAGAAACAAATGTAAAAAACGGCTGCAGCAGAATTCCACTGCGGACTGTCCGCAGCGGAATTCAACAGCAATTCCGCAACGTGTGAATGTGCCCTAAGGTGTTAAGGGTATAAAATAGCAAAATAACTGAGCGTATGGAGTTCTCATCTACACTTCATTTTGCAACTTTACAAATTTCCTTAGTAGACAAAACAGATTTTTGTGATCAGTGTCAGTGTGAAGCTACAATCCATATCCACTTTTCAGTAGAAGACCGTGTGCTAATAATAACACTGCAGAATTACATGTCACTCATGTTGGCCTCTGGGATATTTACTCCTATTCTCTGCTGTGTGGAGATTACTATGTTACAATCCATGTTTAGGAGGATTTTATGATGTCCAAGAAATGAGGCTCTTACCTTCTCCATGGTAAATTCCTCCACTTGTAGATCCTTGGAGAGCTGGAAAGATAACATTGTATAAAGGCTATTTAAACGTTTTGAAAATGTTTTGGTTTTTTTTATCAAAAGGTCAGTCAGTGTGTTTTGTGCCATTTTATAATTAGTTTTTATTAAAAATGATTTTTACTTTTAAAGAGGCTCAGAACGCCCAGCTAGTAAAAGTAGTAAAAACGCCCCGATGTACGCACATAATACACGCCCAGTTGTACTTTTACTTTTAAACACGCCCAGTTGTACTTTTGCAAGCCTCATTTGCATAAATACAAAAATGGTTATAACTTGGCCAAAAATGCTTGTTTTTTAAAAATAAAAACGTTACTCGTATCTACATTGCAGCGCCGATCTGCTGCAATAGCAGATAGGGGTTGCAAAGTCTGGTGACAGAGCCTCTTTAAGGTACAGCTGCTCTGTATCCTGTATACAGTGCGGCTGAATCCTGTGGCCATCAGGTCCTGTGTGCGTCAGGTTCCTAACTTAGATGTGATCGATTACAGGTGGATCCTGCGTGTCCGTCCCGCGGATCTGAAGGATTCAGGTCCTAGCACACAATACAGCTGCTCCATATACAGGATACAGAGCAGCTGTATGTCAAAAAGATACAGTGTGTGTGTGTGTGTGGTTGTGCATGTATGTGTATATATATATATATATATATATATATATATATATATATATATATATACATACATAATACATACAGTATATACACACATATAATACATATACATAAAATATACATATATATATACATCACGTGTGTTTGTGTGTGTGTGTGTGTGTGTGTGTGTGTGTGTGTGTGTGTGTGTGTGTGTGTGTGATGAGGGTTGAAATTTATTCTGGGGAGATTTTTTTCTGTGGATTTACAGATGTTCTGTGTAATAATAGGATTACCTGCTGATATAACTTACATAGTCCTCGGCAGGCCTCAGGATGTACTTCTTGCTGAAGAGTGACGGAAGCTACAATAGAACAGCTTGTACTTAGTTTTATATTTAACTTAAAAAAAAATTTTTAATGAATAAATTAACTTGATTTATTTCCATTTATTTAAATTTTAGAGACATTCCAAGAAAATGCTAAAAATATTTAGAATTTTAAAAAATATTCTAAAAATATCACTCAACTCCCAGTGGTGTAGTCGCAGCGGCCGCAGTTGTGACCTGAGCTCTAAGCCACAGGCCCCCATTACCACACTGTCCACTGTGTAGACCAAGCGATGGACCCGCATCTATCTGACATTTATGGCATATCCTGTGGATATGCCATAAATGTCCCTGATGGGCAAACCTCTTTAAATGACGGGGACCGCGAGCGCAGTGCTAGCAAAAGTCACAACTGCAGACTGCAGGGGAGGCTGCGAGCACTTCCATCAACATCAGACCTCCCCCAGTTGTATCATCATGTCCCCTCATGTGATCTCTTCATCTTTGTGTAGCAGGAGTTAGGAGGAGCTCTGTGGTGCTGTGACGTCATGTAATCGGCTACAACACAGATCTCAGCCTTAGTGGCGCAGGGGTGGCTAGGGACTTTACTGTAAGGGCTGGCGGAGGGTGGCATGCACTGCCAGAGGCACAGAACAGAAAAGAACTGGACTGGCAAGAGCCATTCATTCTATGCAGGACAGGCAGCAGGAGATAAACTCGGAGGAGTCACAGACACAACAGGAGGCGCTCTGATTCTGTGTGAGGGTAGACTAGCCCCTGCCCTGGCTCCACTAGAGAAATCTCTTATTTCACATTATGACTAGATATTATGGCTCTCTATTCAGTATTATATGGTTGAAAACCTGGGCATTTCTGCAGACTAGCCCCTGTAGAAAATTGGTATATGATAGACCAGTTTCGCACTTGCCAGTTTCTATAGTGGCTAGTCTGCGTAGAAATAGCACCATTTATATCACATAGATCACTCAGAACATGTAAGAGTTTTTATATGTATAGAAATGTGTGTATATATATGTGTATATAGGTGTGTATGTATATGTGTGTGTGTGTGTGTGTGTGTGTGTGTGTGTGTGTGTGTGTGTGTGTATATATATATATATATATATATGCTTATGTGTATGTATATATGTTTATGTATACATATACATGTGTGTGTATATTTGTTTATATACTGTATGTGGAGTGCAAGGAGTGAGTCATTCCTACATTGAGCACTAAGGCGGGATTCACACGACAGGGATTCCCGGCCGGGTGCCGGCCGTTCATAAATCGGCCGGCACCCGGCTGCATTAGGAATAATAGACCCCTAATGGGGCTATTCACACGACCGATTTTTTGACGGCCAGGAAAACCGCCCGTCAAAAAATAGGACATGCTCTATTTTCAGCCGGGTGCCCGGCCGCCCGGCTCCCATAGAAGTCTATAGGGCCGGGTAATACACGGCCATCACCGGAATGTGTCCCGAGTGATGGCCGGGTCTACCGTCGCTCGCGCAACTCTCTCTCCTCCTCCTCGCAGTGCAGAGTGCGTGTGAGGAAGAGGATCTTTTTTTGCTCGCTGTAGGAGTCGGAATCCCCAATCCCCGGCTGGGGATTGGGGATGCCGCTACAGGAGAAGTGAGTGACTACACTGTCCATATATGGACACAGCGAAGTCACGCACTTCTGCAGCGGAATCCCCGACTCTATGGCCGGGGATGCCGCTACAGGAGAAGTGAGTGACTACACTGTCCATATATGGACACAGCGAAGTCACGCACTTCTGCAGCGGAATCCCCGACTCTATGGCCGGGGATGCCGCTACAGGAGAAGTGAGTGACTACACTGTCCATATATGGACACAGCGAAGTCACGCACTTCTGCAGCGGAATCCCCGACTCTATGGCCGGGGATGCCGCTACAGGAAAAGTGAGTGACTACACTGTCCATATATGGACACAGTGACGTCACTCACTTCTGAAGCGGAATTCCCGACCTGTGGCAGGGAATTCCTCTTCAGGAGAAGTCAGTGACTACACTGTCCATATATGGACATTGAAGTCAGTGACTTCTCCTGGAAAGGGGGGGGGGATGGGTGCAACCTACAGGGGACTGTGTGGCATCACCTACAGGGGGCAGGGTGGGTGGAATCGCCTACAGGGGGCAGGGTGGGTGGCATCGCCTACAGGGGGCTGTGTGGCATCGCCTACAGGGGGCTTGGTGGCATCGCCTACAGGGGGCTTGGTGCCATCACCTACAGGGGGCTTGGTGGCATCACCTACAGGGGACTTGGTGGCATCACCTACAGGGGACTTGGTGGCATCACCTACAGGGGGCTTGGTGGCATCACCTACAGGGGGCTTGGTGGCATCACCTACAGGGGGCTGGGTGGCATCACCTACAGGGGGCTGGGTGGCATCACCTACAGGGGGCTGGGTGGCATCGCCTACAGGGGGCTGGGTGGCATCGCCTACAGGGGGCTGGGTGGCATCGCCTACAGGGGGCTGGGTGGCATCGCCTACAGGGGGCTGTGTGGCATCGCCTACAGGGGGCTGTGTGGCATCGCCTACAGGGGGCTGTGTGGCATCGCCTACAGGGGGCTGTGTGGCATCGCCTACAGGGGGCTGTGTGGCATCGCCTACAGGGGGCTTGGTGGCATCGCCTACAGGGGGCTTGGTGGCATCACCTACAGGGGACTTGGTGGCATCACCTACAGGGGACTTGGTGGCATCACCTACAGGGGGCTGTGTGGCATCACCTACAGGGGGCTGTGTGGCATCACCTACAGGGTGCTGTGTGGCATCACCTACAGGGGGCTGTGTGGCATCACCTACAGGGGGCTGTGTGGCATCACCTACAGGGGCTGGGTGGCATCACCTACAAGGGGCTGGGTGGCATCACCTACAGGGGGCTGGGTGGCATCACCTACAGGGGGCTGGGTGGCATCACCTACAGGGGGCTTGGTGGCATTACCTACAGGGGGCTGCGTGGCATTACCTACAGGGGGCTGCATGGCATCACCTACAGGGGGCTGCGTGGCATCACCTACAGGGGGCTGCGTGGCATCACCTACAGGGGGCTGCGTGGCATCACCTACAGGGGGCTGTGTGGCATCACCTACAGGGGGCTGGGTGGCATCACCTACAGGGGGCTGGGTGGCATCACCTACAGGGGGCTGGGTGGCGTCACCTACAGGGGGCTGTGTGGCATCACCTACAGGGGGCTGGGTGGCATCACCTACAGGGGGCTGGGTGGCATTACCTACCAGGGGGGCTGTGGCATTATCTACAAAGGGCTGTGTGTGGCAACAAATTTTAAATGAAATTCATCCGATTTTAAAACGGACAGGGAAAAAAACGGATTCAAATCGGGTCCAAATCGGCCGGTAAAAACAGCAACTCGGCCCGGAACGGAATCGGAACGGATGCAAAACGGATGCAAACCGGCCGGGAAAATCGGCCAAAAACGGCCGATTTTCCCGGCCGACAGTCGGACCCTGTCGTGTGAATGAGGCGTAAGAGATCTGGAGCTTCATCTTCTACATTTCAGTCAGGTCTTCAGTCCGTCTTTATGACAGAGTCACTTGTAAAAGAATAAAATTCTGTGCAGACCTGGTAGATCTTTACTATCACTCCACCAACAACCCTGCCGCAGGATCCATGTGTGGTGTGGATAGTTCTAAAAAATGCTACTAGTACTATTTCTATTCCTACTATCTTTTTATTATCACATGTAAAAACATAGGGTGGAACTTTTCTACACCAATTATCTGATGTGTATTATATATATATATATATATATATATATATATATATATATATATATATATATATATAATACACAACTATTCATTGTATACAAAGAAATAAAAGACCCTGACAGTAAGGCCATTTTCACACAGGGCGGATACGCAGCATAAAAGTACACAGCATATCCACCCTGGAACCCGCACGGAATTCCGGCTGAAAAAACACACCAAATTGTGGTGCAGTTTTTCCGGGCGTAATCTCCGCTGCAGAAAAAAAAAGCTTATAATTAGCCCGTTCTCCATAGTTATGGCGACGCGTCCCTCTGTTGTCCTTACAGTCCGGCCTCCTGGGATAACGCTACAGCCCATGGGACCGCTGCAGCAGTCACATGGGATAAAACGTCATCCCAGGAGGCCAGCCATGACGAACAATAAAATAATGCATCGCTATGACAAGGTGTGGATCGTAACTATAAACCTTTTGACTCATTTTATACGACAAAAAGCTTTTTTTTTCCTTTAAATTGCTAATTTTGTTACGGAGTCGCATCTTTTCCCCTGCAAAAATTGCAACATATTCTATTTGTTGCGGGTTTTACCACCCCATTGAATTGAATAGGGAAAATGCACAACAGAAAAGCAGCGATTGACATGCTGTGGATTAAAAAACCGCACCACAGGTACATTTCAGTCTTTTTGGTGAACTTTTTATGCTGCGTTTGGATGGGATTTGTTTAAATCCCATCCACTTTGCTGCTACTATAATATCCTGTGGATTTTCCACAATGAAATACGTTACGTATAATCCGCAGTGTTTAAACAACGTGTGAACATACCTTTATAGTGAAGCTGGTCCGCACTGCTGATGCCTTCATGGTGCTCATGTCGTCGCTGCCTTTTTCTCTTGCCGGCTCCACGTCTTCTGCTCTAGCGGGCAGTTCGTGTGTCGCTGGCAGCTGAACACACAGATAGTATATAAAGATATTTAACCCCTTCCCTCTTTGGGCACTTTTGACCTTCCTGACAGAGCCTCATTTTTCAAATCTGACATGTTTCACTTTATATGGTAATAACTCCGCAATGTTTTTACCTATCCAAGCGATTCTGAGATTGTTTTCTCGTGACACATTGGACTTTATGTTACTGGCAAAATTTGCCCGATACATTCAGTATTTAATTGTGAAAAACACCAAAATTTAGCGAAAAATTGCAAAAATTAGCATTTTTCTCAATTTAAATGTATCTGCTTGTAAGACAGGCAGTTATACCACACAAAAGTTTTGCTAATTAACATCCCCCATATGTCTACTTTAGTTTAGCAGCATTTTTTGAACATCCTTTTATTTTTCTATGACATCACAAGGCTTAGAACTTTAGCAGCAATTTCTCACATTTTCAAGAAAATTTCAAAATGCTATTTTAACAGGGGCCAGTTCAGTTGTGAAGTGGCTTTGAGGTCCTTAGATATTAGAAACCCCCAATAAGTCACCACATTTTAAAAACTGCACCCCTCAAAGTATTCAAAACAGCATTTAGAAAGTTTCTTAACCCTTTAAACATTGCGCAGGAATTAAAGCAAAGTAGAGGTGATATTTACAAATTTCATTTTTTTTTGCAGAAATTCATTTTTAATCCCTATTTTTTTGTAACACAGAAGATTTTACCAGAGAAACGCAACTCAATATTTGTTGCCCAGTTTCTGCAGATTTAGGAAATATCCCACATGTGGCCCTGGTGTGCTTATGGACTGAAGCACAGGCCTCAGAATTAAAGAAGCACCTAGTGGATTTTGGGGCCTCCTTTTTATTAGAATATATTTTAGGAACCATGTCAAGTTTGCAGGGCTCTTGCGGTGCCAAAACAGTGGAAACCCCCCACAAGTGGCACTATTTTGGAAACTACACTCTTTGAGGAAATTATCTAGGGGTATAGTGAGCATTTTGACCCCACTGGTTATTTGCAGAAATTTTTGGAAGTAGGCAGTGAAAATTAAAATCTACATTTTTTCAAAGAAAATGTAGGTTTAGCTAATTTTTTCTCAATTCCACGATGACTAAAAGAGAAAAAGCTCCACCAAATTTGTAAAGCAATTTCTCCCGAGTAAAACAATACCCCACATGTGGTCATAAACGGCTGTTTGGACACACAGCAGGGCTCAGAAGGGAAAGAGCGCCATTTGGCTTTTGGAGCTCAAATTTAGCAGGAATAGTTAGCAGAGGCCATGTCGCATATGCAAAGCCCCTGAGGGGCCAAAACAGTAGAAACCCCCCACAAGTGACCCCATTTTGGAAACTACACCCCTTGAGGAAATTATCTAGGGGTATAGTGAGCATTTTGACTCCACAGGTTATTTGCAGAAATTTTTGGAAGTAGGCCGTGAAAATGAAAATCTACATTTTTTCAAAGAAAATGTAGGTTTAGCTAATTTTTTCTCAATTCCACGATGACTAAAACAGAAAAAGCTCCACCAAATTTGTAAAGCAATTTCTCCCGAGTAAAACAATACCCCACATTTGGTCATAAACGGCTGTTTGGACACACAGCAGGGCTCAGAAGGGAAAGAGCGCCATTTGGCTTTTGGAGCTCAAATTTAGCAGGAATAGTTAGCAGAGGCCATGTCGCATATGCAAAGCCCCTGAGGGGCCAAAACAGTAGAAACCCCCCACAAGTGACCCCATTTTGGAAACTACACCCCTTGAGGAAATTATCTAGGGGTATAGTGAGCATTTTGACCCCACAGGTTATTTGCAGAAATTTTTGGAAGTAGGCCGTGAAAATGAAAATCTACATTTTTTCAAAGAAAATGTAGGTTTAGCTAATTTTTTCTCAATTCCACGATGACTAAAACAGAAAAAGCTCCACCAAATTTGTAAAGCAATTTCTCCCGAGTAAAACAATACCCCACATGTGGTCATAAACGGCTGTTTGGACACACAGCAGGGCTCAGAAGGGAAAGAGCGCCATTTGGCTTTTGGAGCTCAAATTTAGCAGGAATAGTTAGCAGAGGCCATGTCGCATATGCAAAGCCCCTGAGGGGCCAAAACAGTAGAAACATCCCACAAGTGACCCCATTTTGGAAACTACACCCCTTGAGGAAATGATCTAGGGGTATAGTGAGCATTTTGACCCCACATATTTTTTGCAGAAACAATTGGAAGTAGGCAGTGAACATGAAAATCTAAATTTTTTCAAAGAAAATGTAGGTTTAGCTTATTTTTTCTCATTTCTACGAGGACTAAAAGAGAAAAAGCTCCACCAAATTTGTAAAGCAATTTCTCCCGAGTAAAACAATACCCCACATGTGGTCATAAACAGCTGTTTGGACACACAGCAGGGCTCAGAAGGGAAAGAGCGCCATTTGGCTTTTGGAGCTCAAATTTAGCAGGAATAGTTAGCAGAGGCCATGTCGCATATGCAAAGCCCCTGAGGGGCCAAAACAGTAGAAACCCCCCACAAGTGACCCCATTTTGGAAACTACACCCCTTGAGGAAATGATCTAGGGGTATAGTGAGCATTTTGACCCCACAGATCTTTTGCAGAAACAATTGGAAGTAGGCAGTGAACATGAAAATCTACATTTTTTCAATGAAAATGTAGGTTTAGCTTATTTTTTCTCATTTCTACGAGGACTAAAGGAGAAAAAGCTCCACAACATTTGTAAAGCAATTTCTCCCGAGTAAAACAGTACCCCACATGTGGTCATAAACGGCTGTTTGGACACACGGCAGGGCTCAGAAGAGAAAGAGCGCCATTTGGAGCTCAAATTTGACAGGGATGGTTTTCAGAGGCCATGTCATATGTGCAAAGAACCTGAGGGGCCAAAACAGTGGAAACCCCCACAAGTGACCCCATTTTGGAAACTGCACCCCTTGAGGAAATTATCTAGGGGTATAGTGAGCATTTTGACCCCACAGTTTTTTTGCAGAAAATTCTGGAAGTAGGCAGTGAAAATGAAAATCTACATTTTTTCAAAGAAAATGTAGGTTTAGCTAATTTTTTCTCATTTCCACGAGGACTAAAGGAGAAAAAGCTCCACAACATTTGTAAAGCAATTTCTCCAGAG
This sequence comes from Rhinoderma darwinii, assembly GCF_050947455.1. NCBI lineage: Eukaryota > Metazoa > Chordata > Amphibia > Anura > Rhinodermatidae > Rhinoderma > Rhinoderma darwinii. The sequence continues at coordinate 470,306 of NW_027461967.1, read as the reverse complement.
TAAAACAATACCCCACATGTGGTCATAAACAGCTGTTTGGACACACTGCAGGGCTCAGAAGCGCCATTTGACTTTTGGAGCTAGGATTTACATAATGTTGCTTTTGGCATAATAAAGGGGTTAATGAATTATGAAATTACTAATTTATGGATGTATGGTACTCTTTGAAGCAATCCTTGATACACAGGCCTGGTTTTCCGGGGCAGGTTTCACAGTGGGAAATAGTGTCTTTTCTTATTCCCCTTTTGGAACACACTCTGCACCTTTTTTGTGTCCTTCCCTTCGTTGCAATTTGGGGCACTTCATTGGGGAAATGTTGCCCTGGTACAATGCGTGGAGTATCGCTACCAGCAGATGTGCTTGGGCCCTCCCCTGCCTGGTTCCCAAATAGAAGTGCCTTGATCACCACCTCTTGGAAGTTAAGGAATGTCCCTGTCCGGCCTGCACATCGGGATAGTACGTAAGCATTATACATTGCCATCTGTACAATGTGCACGGCCAGCTTTTTGTACCATGTCTTTGTTTTCCGTAGGGCACTATAAGGCTTCAGTACTTGATCAGAGAGATCAACCCCGCCCATGTACTTATTGTAGCCCAGGATGCAATTTGGCTTCTGGGTCACTGTGGTGGTACCTCGTTCAGGGACAGGGGTGCTGCCGCTGCCATCAATTGTGGTCAATATAAGGACATCCCTCTTGTCCTTATATTTGACGAACAGCATGTTCTCGCTGCATAGTTCCCTGCTCTCACCCCTTCTGAGGCTTTGGCTAAGCAGTGTTTTAGGGAGGCCTCTCTGATTTTTGCGCACAGTACCGCATGCTACAGTACTTCTGGCAGAAAGGCACTTAAATAGTGGGATGCTGGTATAGAAGTTATCGACGTAAAGGTGATAACCCTTGTCCAGCAATGGGTGCATCAAATCCCACACTATTTTCCCACTAACTCCCAGGACGGGGGGGCATTCTGGGGGTTCAATAATAGAGTCCTTCCCTTCGTAAACCCTAAACCTGTGTGTATACCCAGATGTACTCTCACACATTTTGTACAATTTAATTCCATACCTTGCCCTCTTATTGGGCAGGTATTGGCGGAATTTAAGCCTCCCCTTAAAATGAACAAGGGACTCGTCTATGGAAATATATTTATCGGGGGTGTACACTTGTGAAAATTTGGTGGAGAAATGATCAATGAGTGGCCTGATTTTAAAAAGACGGTCAAATGTGGGGTCGTTCTGGGGCGGGCACTGTGCATTATCATTATAATGCAAGAATTTTAAAATGGCTTCAAAGCGAGTCCGGATCATGGCCATGCGGTAAATTGGGGTGCTGTACAAAATATCCGCACTCCAGTATTGCCTAAGCTCTGGCTTCCTCACTAGTCCCATATGCAGCACAAGGCCCCAAAATGTCATCATCTCCGCTGCATCTACTGGGGTCCACCTAACAAATGATGAAGTGGGGTTTTGGGTTAAAAATTGTTGGGCGTACAGATTCGTCTGGGCCACCATTAAATGAACAAACTCCTCAGAGAAAAAGACCTTGAAAAAGTCAATTTCTGTGAGGCCTTCAGTCTCAAACTGAATTCCTGAGCTGCCTATAAAATCAGGAATTTGAGGCTCATAATTTTCGGGGAGTGGAGTCCACACGGGATCAATCATTGGGGTTGGCTCAGCTGCTCTCCTGGGTCGCCTTTGGGGGGGTTCCTCATCACTGGAGGAGGAAGAGGAGGAAACTAAAAGGAGTGGGGCATATTCTTCCTCTCCCTCGCTGGCCGACTCAGTGTCAGAGGCAATGATGGCGTATGCCTCCTCCGCTGAATACATCCTTCTGGACGATTGAGACATTTTGATTTATTACAGGGTGTGGTGTTTTGACACGTGTAATCAACTTTTATTTTTACACAGGGGGGTGTGTGTATGTGTGGTGTTTTTACACGTGTATAGTGAACAGAAATTAGAAGATAAGAAAGAAGAGAAGAAAAGAAAAGGAAAAAAAAATATTTAATTTACTGTACGATCGTCAGTTAGAAAAAAAACAACTGAACGTCCGTCAGTAACTGACGCTATCTATTACTAAAAAAACTGTAGTCTACCTAACGTGCTACAGCAAAACTAGGTTCTAAAAATTTACTGGACGAACGTCAGAAAAAAAGCAACTGAACGTCCGTCAGTAACTGACGCTATCTATTACAAAAAAAAACCTGTAGTCTATCTAACGTGCTACAGTAAAACTAGGTTCTAAACATTTACTGGACGAACGTCAGTAAAAAGACAACTGAACGTCCGTCAGTAACTGACGCTATCTATTACTAAAAAAAACTGTAGTCTAACTAACTTGCTACAGCAAAACTAGGTTCTAAAAATTTACTGGACGAACGTCAGTAAAAAAGTAACTGAACGTCCGTCAGTAACTGACGCTATCTATTACAAAAAAAAACCTGTAGTCTATCTAACGTGCTACAGTAAAACTAGGTTCTAAAAATTTACTGGACGAACGTCAGTAAAAAAACAACTGAACGTCCGTCAGTAACTGACGCTATCTATTACTAAAAAAAACTGTAGTCTAACTAACTTGCTACAGCAAAACTAGGTTCTAAAAATTTACTGGACGAACGTCAGTAAAAAGTAACTGAACGTCCGTCAGTAACTGACGCTATCTATTACTAAAAACAACCTGTAGTCTATCTAACGTGCTACAGTAAAACTAGGTTCTAAAAATTTACTGGACGAACGTCAGTAAAAAAACAACTGAACGTCCGTCAGCAACTGACGCTATCTATTACTAAAAAAAACTGTAGTCTAACTAACTTGCTACAGCAAAACTAGGTTCTAAAAATTTACTGGACGAACGTCCGTAAAAAAACAACTGAACGTCCGTCAGTAACTGACGCTATCTATTACTAAAAAAAAACTGTAGTCTAACTAACTTGCTACGCACACTATGGAAAGCTGTGGGTGAAAAAAACCTAAAAAAACCTGCGTAAAAAAATTACCACAGATGCTGATAACTAATCAGCAGTCTGTAGCCGCAGGGTGCACACAGATAGATGGTGCAAATTTATAATTGGAAAAAAAATGACAAAAATAAAAAATTCCTGGACCAAAAGTTGAGCACAAATGCCGATCAGTGATGGCGGTCACTGATCAGCGCTCAGCGGTCACAGGACCCACACAGGTAATTGGTGTGGGTGAAAAAAAGGCACAAAGAAAGAACCTGCGGGAAAAAAAAAACCACGGATGCTGATCAGTGATGGCGGTCACTAATCAGCACTTCGTGGCCGCAGGGCGCACGCAGGGAGATGGTGCAAATTAAAAAAAAAAAAATCCTGCGCCAAAAATTGAGCACAGATGCTGATCAGTGATGGTGGTCACTGATCAGCGCTCAGTGGGCACAGGACTCGGACAGGGAGGGGGTGGGGTGGGGTATATTGGGACAGGGAGGGGGTGGATTGGGACAGGGACAGGCCCAAGGGCAGGGACAGGCCCAAGGACAGGGACAGGGCCAAAAAAATCTGTCTGATCACAAAAAAATAAAAAAAAAAGGTGATCAGACAGAAGCAGCAAAAGGGCTTTCTTATTTTTCACACAGTAGTGCAGGATGCACTACAAATTCCAGAAAATCCGCAGCAGACACTCTCTCAACCGCTCTGCACGCTGCCTCAAACTGGAATGGCGGCGTGCAGAGCAGTGTCGATGTACACAACACTGCCTGGTGCACTGATTGGTCGGTCGTTACAGACCGACCAATCAGATCGCTCCTAGAGGTGGCATCACTGCCACCTCCCTAGATGACGTTGGTGGCGATGGGTGTTGTCTTAGACAGCACCAATCGCCACTGTCTAACTGTGCCCTGTGACTCCAGGGCGCAGTTTTAACAAAAATCCCTGTTATTGGCCAGTCAGAATTGACCGGCCAATAGCAGCGATCGCCGATGCGGGGGGGCCAAAACGGCACCCTGGGCAAGTAGTAGAGATGGCCTGCTGTCATGGACAGCAGCCATCTGTACTTTGTCACGGTGCAATTAGCACCGATGACCGTTTCCCGTTGCGCCGTACATGTACGGCGCTTTGCGGGAAGCACCTCCCGACAGCGCCGTACATGTACGGCGCATGTCGGGAAGGGGTTAAACATGGAGAAATATGTAGTGTTCTTATATGTGAAGTGTAAGGAGTGAGTCATTCCTACATTGAGCACTAAGAGATCTGGAGCTTCATCTTCTACATTTCAGTCGGGTCTTCAGTCCGTCTTTATGACAGAGTCACTTGTAAAAGAATAAAGTTCTGTGCAGACCTGGAAGATCTGTCCTATCACTCCACCAACAACCCTGCCGCAGGATCCATGTGTGGTGTGAATAGAAATAGTACTAGTAGCATTTTCTAGAACTATTATCTTTTTCTTATCACATGTGAAAACATAGGGTGGAATTTAACAACTTTTCTACGCCTGTTATCTAGCGTCAAAAAATCGGAAACGGCTCAAAAGTGACAAATTTCAACTTGTGGGTTGTTTTCGTTGCTCTTGACACTTTTTTTTAATGGCCAGACGCATTTACTATTATTTCTGCCAGAAACTGGTGTAAATTATAGCGTAAATCTAGCATGTGCCTCTTAATAATTTAGCTGCATCTTACTCCGCTGGTTTCCCATTAGGACTGGAAGACCAGTCTTAATAAATTCTTGCCCCGCACAGTATTTATGGGTTATGTGCGCAGAACTGAATGGATAGGACTGCTGCAGCAAAAATCTACAGAGGCCCAAATAGTTTCAGTTCAAATTCTAACATGCTAAGCGGGTACATGTGCCAGGTAATGCCCAGCCTCCAGCCATGACTATAAGCAATTAGTTTTCTAATTCTAAAAACTGGGCCAATATAAAAAGTTTTGTAACTTTTCAGATAATCTATTCCAAAGTTACCATTGTAAGGCATGAGACATATTGGGGGACTTTAACTCAGTAAAAAAAATTGATTTTGTTTGTAACACAATCTAATACTTGTACTGATTTTCTGTGACCCCCATATATGTGAGAAAATAGAAGATATATTATTATTATATTATAGATATATTATATTATGAAAGGCAGGTGGCCAAGGATAGTAAAACAAATCCTAAAAAATTCTTCAAGCATATAAATGCAAAAAAGCCAAGGTCTGAACATGTAGGACCCCTAGATAATGGTAATGGGGAGTTGATCACAGGGGATCAAGAGAAGGCAGAGTTACTAAATGGGTTCTTTAGCTCTGTATATACAACAGAAGAAAGAGCAGCTGATGTAGCCGGTGCCAGTGCTGTTAATATATCAGTTGATATACTGAATTGGATGAATGTAGAGATGGTCCAAGCTAAATTAAATAAAATAAATGTGCACAAGGCTCCGGGACCAGATGGGTTACACCCTAGAATTCTTAAAGAGCTTAGTTCAGTTATTTCTGTCCCCCTTTTCATAATATTCAGAGAATCTCTAGTGACAGGTATAGTGCCAAGGGACTGGCGCAGGGCAAATGTGGTGCCTATTTTCAAAAAGGGCTCTAGGTCTTCCCCGGGTAATTATAGACCAGTAAGCTTAACATCCATCGTGGGGAAAATGTTTGAGGGGCTATTGAGGGACTATATACAGGATTATGTGACAATAAATAGCATTATAAGTGACAGCCAGCACGGTTTTACTAAGGACAGAAGTTGTCAAACTAACCTAATCTGTTTTTATGAAGAGGTGAGCAGAAGTCTAGACAGAGGGGCCGCTGTGGATTTAGTGTTTTTGGACTTTGCAAAGGCATTTGACACTGTCCCCCATAGACGCCTAATGGGTAAATTAAGGACTATAGGTTTAGAAAATATAGTTTGTAATTGGATTGAGAATTGGCTCAAGGACCGTATCCAGAGGGTTGTGGTCAATGATTCCTTCTCTGAATGGTCCCCGGTTATAAGTGGTGTACCCCAGGGTTCAGTGCTGGGACCACTATTATTCAACTTATTTATTAATGATATAGAGGAAGGGATTAATAGCACTATTTCTATTTTTGCAGATGACACCAAGCTATGTAATATAGTTCAGACTATGGAAGATGTTCATGAATTACAGGCAGATTTAAACAAACTAAGTGTTTGGGCGTCCACTTGGCAAATGAAGTTTAATGTAGATAAATGTAAAGTTATGCATCTTGGTACCAACAACCTGCATGCATCATATGTCCTAGGGGGCGCTACACTGGCGGATTCACTTGTTGAGAAGGATCTGGGTGTACTTGTAAATCATAAACTCAATAACAGCATGCAGTGTCAATCAGCTGCTTCAAAGGCCAGCAGGATATTGTCGTGTATTAAAAGAGGCATGGACTCGCGGGACAGGGATGTAATAATGCCACTTTACAAAGCATTAGTGAGGCCTCATCTAGAATATGCAGTTCAGTTCTGGGCTCCAGTTCATAGAAAGGATGCCCTGGAGTTGGAAAAAATACAAAGAAGAGCAACGAAGCTAATAAGGGGCATGGAGAATTTAAGTTATGAGGAAAGATTGAAAGAATTAAACCTATTTAGCCTTGAAAAAAGACGACTAAGGGGGGACATGATTAACTTATATAAATATATTAATGGCACATACAAAAAATATGGTGAAATCCTGTTCCTTGTAAAACCCCCTCAAAAAACAAGGGGGCACTCCCTCCGTCTGGAGAAAAAAAGGTTCAAGCTGCAGAGGCGACAAGGCTTCTTTACAGTGAGAACTGTGAATTTATGGAATAGCCTACCGCAGGAGCTGGTCACAGCAGGGACAGTAGATGGCTTTAAAAAAGGGTTAGATAATTTCCTAGAACAAAAAAATATTAGCTCCTATGTGTAGAAATTTTTCCTTCCCTTTTCCCTTCCCTTGGTTGAACTTGATGGACATGTGTCTTTTTTCAGCCGTACTAACTATGTAACTATGTAACCCCTTGGTGACATGTCACGTACAGTTACGTCGCTGCCGCCAAGGGATTAGCGCATTGTCGCGTAACTGTACGTGACAGTGATGGAGCAGGCTCAGAAGCTGACACTCTGCTGTAATGGCAGTATTTAGTTGGTTTGTACAATATCAGCACCCCTGTGATGCGATCGCAAGGGTGCTGATGGTTGCTATGGCAACCGGAGGCCTAACAATGGCCTCCTGGTTGCCAAGTACGGAAGCCTATTAGGCCCCGTCCACAGGTGGTACCTAATAGGCTTGCTGTCAGTGAATAGATGACAGCTCTTTTACACTGCACTACATATGTAGTGCAGTGTATTAGAATAGCGATCAGGGCTTCAGGCCTTTAAGTCCCCTAGTGGGACAAAAAAAAAGTTACTAAAAATGTTGAATAAAAAAAAAAAAAGTTTTAAGTTACATAAACAAAAAGTTTTAAGTTACATAAACAAAATACATCATGCGCGTGTGTGTGTGTGTGTGTGTGTGTGTATGCGTGTGCGATGAGGGTTGAAATTTATTCTGGGGAGATTTTTTTCTGTGGATTTACAGATGTTCTGTGTAATAATAGGATTACCTGCTGATATAACTTACATAGTCCTCGGCAGGCCTCAGGATGTACTTCTTGCTGAAGAGTGACGGAAGCTACAATAGAACAGTTTGTACTTAGTTTTATTTTTAACTTAAAAAATGTTTTTTAATGAATAAATTAACTTGATTTATTTCCATTTATTTAAATTTTAGAGACATTCCAAGAAAATGCTAAAAATATTTAGAATTTTCAAAAAATATTCGAAAAATATCACTCAACACCCAGTGGTGTAGTCGCAGCGGCCGCAGTTGTGACCTGAGCTCTAAGCCACAGGCCCCCATTACCACACTGTCCACTGTGTAGACCAAGCGATGGACCCGCATCTATCTGACATTTATGGCATATCCTGTGGATATGCCATAAATGTCCCTGATGGGCTAACCTCTTTAAATGACGGGGACCGCGAGCGCAGTTCTAGCAAAAGTCACAACTGCAGTCTGCAGGGGAGGCTGCGAGCACTTCCATCAACATCAGACCTCCCCAGTTGTATCATCATGTCCCCTCATGTGATCTCTTCATCTTTGTGTATCAGGAGTTAGGAGGAGCTCTGTGGTGCTGTGACGTCATGTAATCGGCTACAACACAGATCTCAGCCTTAGTGGCGCAGGGGTGGCTAGGGACTTTACTGTAAGGGCTGGCGGAGGGTGGCATGCACTGCCAGAGGCACAGAACAGAAAAGAACTGGACTGGCAAGAGCCATTCAATCTATGCAGGACAGGCAGCAGGAGATAAACTCGGAGGGTCACAGACACAACAGGAGGCGCTCTGATTCTGTGTGAGGGTAGACTAGCCCCTGCCCTGGCTCCACTAGAGAAATCTCTTATGTCACATTATGACTAGATATTATGGCTCTCTATTCAGTATTATATGGTTGAAAACCTGGGCATTTCTGCAGACTAGCCCCTGTAGAAAATTGGTATATGATAGACCAGTTTCACACTTGCCAGTTTCTATAGGGGCTAGTCTGCGTAGAAATAGCACCATTTATATCACATAGATCACTCAGAACATGTAAGAGTTTTTATATGTATAGAAATGTGTGTATATATATGTGTATATAGGTGTGTATGTATATGTGTGTGTGTGTGTATATATATATATATATATATATATATATATATGCGTATGTATATATGTTTATGTATACATATACATGTGTGTGTATATTTGTTTATATACTGTATGTGGAGTGCAAGGAGTGAGTGATTCCTACATTGAGCACTAAGGCGGGATTCACACGACAGGGATTCCCGGCCGGGTGCCGGCCGTTCATAAATCGGCCGGCACCCGGCTGCATTAGGAATAATAGACCCCTAATGGGGCTATTCACACGACCGATTTTTTGACGGCCGGGAAAACCGCCCGTCAAAAAATAGGACATGCTCTATTTTCAGCCGGGTGCCCGGCCGCCCGGCTCCCATAGAAGTCTATGGGGCCGGGTAATACACTGCCATCACCGGAATGTGTCCCGAGTGATGGCCGGGTCTACCGTCGCTCGCGCACTCTCTCTCCTCCTCCTCCTCACAGTGCAGAGTGCATGTGAGGAGAAGGATCTTTTTTTGCTCGCTGTAGGAGTCGGAATCCCCAATCCCCGGCTGGGGATTGGGGATTCCGCTACAGGAGAAGTGCGTGACTACACTGTCCATATATGGACACAGCGAAGTCACGCACTTCTGCAGCGGAATCCCCGACTCTATGGCCGGGGATGCCGCTACAGGAGAAGTGAGTGACTACACTGTCCATATATGGACACAGCGAAGTCACGCACTTCTGCAGCGGAATCCCCGACTCTATGGCCGGGGATGTCGCTACAGGAGAAGTGAGTGACTACACTGTCCATATATGGACACAGCGAAGTCACGCACTTCTGCAGCGGAATCCCCGACTCTATGGCCGGGGATGCCGCTACAGGAGAAGTGAGTGACTACACTGTCCATATATGGACACAGCGAAGTCACGCACTTCTGCAGCGGAATCCCCGACTCTATGGCCGGGGATGCCGCTACAGGAGAAGTGAGTGACTACACTGTCCATATATGGACACAGCGAAGTCACGCACTTCTGCAGCGGAATCCCCGACTCTATGGCCGGGGATGCCGCTACAGGAGAAGTGAGTGACTACACTGTCCATATATGGACACAGCGAAGTGACTCACTTCTGCAGCGAAATCCCCGACTCGATGGCCGGGGATTCCGCTACAGGAGAAGTGAGTGACTACACTGTCCATATATGGACACAGTGACGTCACTCACTTCTGAAGCGGAATTCCCGACCTGTGGCAGGGAATTCCTCTTCAGGAGAAGTCAGTGACTACACTGTCCATATATGGACATTGAAGTCAGTGACTTCTCCTGGAAAGGGGGGGGGGATGGGTGCAACCTACAGGGGACGGTGTGGCATCGCCTACAGGGGGCAGGGTGGGTGGCATCGCCTACAGGGGCAGGGTGGGTGGCATCGCCTACAGGGGGCAGGCTGGCATCGCCTACAGGGGGCAGGGTGGCATCGCCTACAGGGGGCAGGGTGGCATCGCCTACAGGTGGCTGTGTGGCATCGCCTACAGGTGGCTGTGTGGCATCGCCTACAGGGGGCTTGGTGGCATCGCCTACAGGGGGCTTGGTGGCATCCCCTACAGGGGGCTTGGTGGCATCGCCTACAGGGGGCTTGGTGGCATCGCCTACAGGGGGCTGGGTGGCATCGCCTACAGGGGGCTGTGTGGCATCGCCTACAGGGGGCTGTGTGGCATCGCCTACAGGGGGCTGTGTGGCATCGCCTACAGGGGGCTGTGTGGCATCGCCTACAGGGGGCTGTGTGGCATCGCCTACAGGGGGCTTGGTGGCATCGCCTACAGGGGGCTTGGTGGCATCGCCTACAGGGGGCTTGGTGGCATCGCCTACAGGGGGCTGGGTGGCATCGCCTACAGGGGGCTGGGTGGCATCGCCTACAGGGGGCTGGGTGGCATCGCCTACAGGGGGCTGGGTGGCATCGCCAACAGGGAGCTTGGTGGCATCGCCTACATGGGGCTTGGTGGCATCGCCTACAGGGGGCTGTGTGGCATCACCTACAGGGGGCTGTGTGGCATCACCTACAGGGGGCTGTGTGGCATTACCTACAGGCGGCTGGGTGGCATTACCTACCAGGGGGGCTGCAGAAGTGCGTGACTTCGCTGTGTCCATATATGGACAGTGTAGTCACTCACTTCTCCTGTAGCGGCATCCCCGGCCATAGAGTCGGGGATTCCGCTGCAGAAGTGCGTGACTTCGCTTTGTCCATATATGGACAGTGTAGTCACTCACTTCTCCTGTAGCGGCATCCCCGGCCATAGAGTCGGGGATTCCGCGGCAGAAGTGCGTGACTTCGCTGTGTCCATATATGGACAGTGTAGTCACGCACTTCTCCTGTAGCGGCATCCCCGGCCATAGAGTCGGGGATTCCGCTGCAGAAGTGCGTGACTTCGCTGTGTCCATATATGGACAGTGTAGTCATGCACTTCTCCTGTAGCGGCATCCCCGGCCATAGAGTTGGGGATTCCGCTGCAGAAGTGCGTGACTTCGCTGTGTCCATATATGGACAGTGTAGTCACGCACTTCTCCTGTAGCGGCATCCCCGGCCATAGAGTTGGGGATTCCGCTGCAGAAGTGCGTGACTTCGCTGTGTCCATATACGGACAGTGTAGTCACGCACTTCTCCTGTAGCGGCATCCCCGGCCATAGAGTCGGGGATTCCGCTGCAGAAGTGAGTGACTTCGCTGTGTCCATATCTGGACAGTGTAGTGACGCACTTCTCCTGTAGCGGAATCCCCAATCCCCGGCCGGGGATTGGGGATTCCGACTCCTACAGCGAGCAATAAAAGACCCTCCTCCTCCTCACATGCACTCTGCACTGTGAGGAGGAGGAGAGAGAGTGCGCGAGCGACGGTAGACCCGGCCATCACTCGGGACACATTCCGGTGATGGCCGGGTATTACCCGGCCCCATAGACTTCTATGGGAGCCGGGCGGCCGGCTGAAAATAGAGCATGTCCTATTTTTTTGACGGGAGGTTTTCCCGGCCGTCAAAAAATCGGTCGTGTGAATAGCCCCATTAGGGGTCTATTATTCCTAATGCAGCCGGGTGCCGGCCGATTTATGAACGGCCGGCACCCGGCCGGGAAACCCTGTCGTGTGAATCCTGCCTAAGAGATCTGGAGCTTCATCTTCTACATTTCAGTCAGGTCTTCAGTCCGTCTTTATGACAGTGTCACTTGTAAAAGAATAAAATTCTGTGCAGACCTGGTAGATCTGTACTATCACTCCACCAACAACCCTGCCGTAGGATCCATGTGAAGTGTGGATAGTTCTAAAAAATGCTACTAGTACTATTTCTATTCCTACTATCTTTTTATTATCACATGTAAAAACATAGGGTGGAACTTTTCTACACCAATTATCTGATGTGTGTATATATATATATAACTATTCATTGTATATGAAGAAATAAAAGACCCTGACAGTAAGGCCATTTTCACACAGGGCGGATACGCAGCATAAAAGTACACAGCATATCCACCCTGGAACCCGCACGGAATTCCGGCTGAAAAAACACACCAAATTGTGGTGCAGTTTTTCCGGGCGTAATCTCCGCTGCAGAAAAAAAAAAGCTTATAATTAGCCCGTTCTCCATAGTTATGGCGACGTGTCCCTCTGTTGTCCTTACAGTCCGGCCTCCTGGGATAACGCTACAGCCCATGGGACCGCTGCAGCAGTCACATGGGATAAAACGTCATCCCAGGAGGCCAGCCATGACGAACAATAAAATAATGCATCGCTATGACAAGGCGTGGATCGTAACTATAAACCTTTTGACTCATTTTAAACGACAAAAAGCTTTTTTTTTCCTTTAAATTGCTAATTTTGTTACGGAGTCGCATCTTTTCCCCTGCAAAAATTGCAACATATTCTATTTGTTGCGGGTTTTACCACCCCATTGAATTGAATAGGGAAAATGCACAACAGAAAAGCAGCGATTGACATGCTGTGGATTAAAAAACCGCACCACAGGTACATTTCAGTCTTTTTGGTGAACTTTTTATGCTGCGTTTGGATGGGATTTGTTTAAATCCCATCCACTTTGCTGCTACTATAATATCCTGTGGATTTTCCACAATGAAATACGTTACGTATAATCCGCAGTGTTTAAACAACGTGTGAACATACCTTTATAGTGAAGCTGGTCCGCACTGCTGATGCCTTCATGGTGCTCATGTCGTCGGTGCCTTTTTCTCTTGCCGGCTCCACGTCTTCTGCTCTAGCGGGCAGTTCGTGTGTCGCTGGCAGCTGAACACACAGATAGTATATAAAGATATTTAAACATGGAGAAATATGTAGTGTTCTTATATGTGAAGTGTAAGGAGTGAGTCATTCCTACATTGAGCACTAAGAGATCTGGAGCTTCATCTTCTACATTTCAGTCGGGTCTTCAGTCCGTCTTTATGACAGAGTCACTTGTAAAAGAATAAAGTTCTGTGCAGACCTGGTAGATCTGTACTATCACTCCACCAACAACCCTGCCGCAGGATCCATGTGTGGTGTGAATAGAAATAGTACTAGTAGCATTTTCTAGAACTATTAGCTTTTTCTTATCACATGTGAAAACATAGGGTGGAATTTAACAACTTTTCTACGCCTGTTATCTAGCGTCAAAAAATCGTAAACGGCTCAAAAGTGACAAATTTCAACTTGTGGGTTGTTTTCGTTGCTCTTGACACTTTTTTTTAATGGCCAGACGCATTTACTATTATTTCTGCCAGAAACTGGTGTAAATTATAGCGTAAATCTAGCATGTGCCTCTTAATAATTTAGCTGCATCTTACTCCGCTGGTTTCCCATTAGGACTGGAAGACCAGTCTTAATAAATTCTTGCCCCGCACAGTATTTATGGGTTATGTGCGCAGAACTGAATGGATAGGACTGCTGCAGCAAAAATCTACAGAGGCCCAAATAGTTTCAGTTCAAATTCTAACATGCTAAGCGGGTACATGTGCCAGGTAATGCCCAGCCTCCAGCCATGACTATAAGCAATTAGTTTTCTAATTCTAAAAACTGGGCCAATATAAAAACTTTTGTAACTTTTCAGATAATCTATTCCAAAGTTACCATTGTAAGGCATGAGACATATTGGGAGACTTTAACTCAGTAAAAAAAATGTGATTTTGTTTGTAACACAATCTAATACTTGTACTGATTTTCTGTGACCCCCATATATGTGAGAAAATAGAAGATATATTATTAACCCCTTGGTGACATGTCACGTACAGTTACGTCGCTGCCGCCAAGGGATTAGCGCATTGTCGCGTAACTGTACGTGACAGTGATGGAGCAGGCTCAGAAGCTGACACTCTGCTGTAATGGCAGTATTTAGTTGGTTTGTACAATATAAGCACCCCTGTGATGCGATCGCAAGGGTGCTGATGGTTGCTATGGCAACCGGAGGCCTAACAATGGCCTCCTGGTTGCCAAGTACGGAAGCCTATTAGGCCCCATCCACAGGTGGTACCTAATAGGCTTGCTGTCAGTGAATAGATGACAGCTCTTTTACACTGCACTACATATGTAGTGCAGTGTATTAGAATAGCGATCAGGGCTTCAGGCCTTTAAGTCCCCTAGTGGGACAAAATAAAAAGTTACTAAAAATGTTGAATAAAAAAAAAAAAAAGTTTTAAGTTACATAAACAAAATACTGCTTTTTTCCCCATAATAGATGTTTTATTATAGGAAAAAACTGAAAACATTAAGGCCTCATGCACACGACCGTAGCCATGTGCACGGCCGTGATTATCGGGTCGGCCGGCAGCGGAGTGTCACCTGCGAGCCGCCCTCAAATCGCGGGCCATGCACATGACCGCGTCTATTATTTTCTATGAGCCTGGACCTGGGCCATGCACGGAAACCATGGTTGTGTGCATGGCCCCATAGAAACGAATGGGGCCGCAATTCTCCTGCGGCAGCAAAAGCTTCTTTGTGTGCATGGGGCCTAAAAGACTACACATATTTGGTATTGCCGCATCCGTAACGACCCCAAATATAAAACTATAAGATTACTTTCCCCGCATGGTGCACTCCATAAAAACATAAATAATAAAAAACAATGCCAGAGTCACTGTTTTTTAGTTACCTCGCCTTCCCAAAAGTTGTAATATAAAGTGATCAAAAAGTCGCATGTACCACAAAATGGTGCCAATATAAACTACAGCTCGTCCCACAAAAAAACATGCCCTTACACAGCCTTGTTGACCCAAAAATAAGTTATGGCTCTTAGCATATGGCAGCCCAAAAAATAAATACTTTAAAAAAAAAAAAAGTTTATCCATGGTAGCGCTGTAAAACGTAAAAAATCTATCTACATTTGGTATCACCGTAATCGTATCGACCCGCAGAATAAATTCAATATGGCATTTATAATGCATGGTGAACGCCATAAAAATAACAATACCAGAATTGCTGTTTTTTGGTCACCTTGCTTCGAAAAAACATTTTTATAAAAAGTGATCAAAAAGCTGCATGTACCCCAAAATTGTACCAATAAAAGCTACAGATTGTCCCGCAAAAAATAAGCCCTCACACAGCTCAGTTGACGAAAATATAAAAAAATTCTGCCTCTCAGAAAATGTGCAGAGTGTGTTCCAAAAGGGGGATAACATCGGGCACCATTTATCAGTTCGACACTGGCCAAATATCTGTGTGTAACACCTGCAGAGACAGCATTGTGTATAGGGGATGCTGCAGTTACTGCCAAGCAGGGACTCATCTCAACAGACATTAGCACTTCTTCTTCTGAAGTGCAGTGGACTACATGTCCCAGCACCACTTGCTTCTCTATACCCCTGCAGCCTAGGAGAGGAGCAGCAGAGTGGAGCACTGATTGGCTGAGCAGGGGATTGTGGAACAAGGCTGAGCAGGGAGGAGAGACAGTGGCCATCTTTGGGAGAGACACATGGTCAGGAGATAGGTAGACTGTGAGTGCAGAGAGAAGAGAGTCCTGCACTGGGGCACACAGCACAGAGACGTACAGACAGTCCTGACAGCCCACCTGATCACTGTATGAGAGAAAGAAATGCTGCAGCAGCATCACCTCTGCAAAACAGCCTGATACCAGGGAGGTTCCCTGGTCTGCAACACAGGAGGATTTTGCCTGCCACTCCATTGTCGTCCACGCGTCTGAACGCTGCAGCCCCGAGCTGGATCCCGGGGGAATATCATCTTTGCAGCAAGAAGTAGTGAGTACACATTGCTGGAACTTATTGTGCTGATATTGAGGACTTAGTGAGAGAACTGTTCTTGAGAGGAATTTCAGTATCTAAGTGCACCAACGGTTCCTGAAAAGTGCGCCAACGTCCACGGCAACAGGGCCCCAACGTTTGTACTTACTGCAGCCATTAGTAATTTTGTATTGTATTCCAGCTATTACCAGTAGTATAAGTGTGGGTGAGTGATCATTATCCTGTGTGGGTCACTGATATACTGTATATGTTTGGTGAAGACAGTATCTTAACCCTTTGTTATCCCCATAACATTTCAGAGAATATTGATAAGTGTTGTACCAGCCAGGCCTGGCATATAGTCCATGCCCACCACTATTCACACAGAACTGTAACTGTTCTGTCATTTGCACTTTATTTCTTTATTTGCATCATTCTTATTCTGATCGCCCTTGTTTACCTTTCCCTAAATAAAACTGTTGAGTAGTTTCACCATAACCGCTTGTGAGTGTGTACTGAGCTCAGGTGGGGGTTTCCCGAGTCGACCGCCGGCAGAAGAGGAAGGCCCTCCTGCTCCTATAGAGCTCCTAGCAAGATTCGGTGAGGCGAGAACTACAATACACCCTGCCTGTAGAGGTCGGCCCAAAGCGGTGTTACATGTGGATTATTATTTATTAACTGCATTATTATACCCTGATGTACTCCGCGCAACTTACAAACATACATATACTCCCAAATTATAAACTGATACACCAGCGAAACCCCAAACAGAACAACCACCAAGCAAAATCTGCGCTCCAAATGGCGCTCCCTCCCTTCTGAACCCTACTGTGTGCCCAAACATCAGTTTACGTCCAAATATATGGCATCGCCATACCAGGAAGAACCCACTTAACAGTTTATGAGGTATTTGTCTTCAGTGGCACAAACTGGGCACAATATATTGTGCTCTAAAATGGCATATCAGTAGAAAATTCCAATTCTCAATTTGTACCATCCCCTGCGCATTGATTTCTTCTTGATAAATGCCTTGAGGGTGTAGTTTCCAAAATGGGGTCTCTTTTTGGGGATTTGTTTTACTGTTTGACCTGTGAGCCCAGCAATTGTCGGCCAATGCTGCATAAATCGCCAAAATGACCTCAACTGCGCATGGTGCTTTTTCACTTCTGATCCCTGTCGTATGTCCAGGAAAAATATTAGGGAAACATGTAGGGTGTGTCTAAAGCTAGGAAACACGGCATAATAATTAGAGAATTAGTTGAAAAAAAATATTCTGCTTTACACCATCCGCTGTGCATTAATATCTAATAAAAAAAAAACACTTGTGGTGTCAAAATGCTCACTTCAGCCCTTTAAAAAAATGCCTAAATCGGGTGTAGTTTCAAAAATGGCGTCACTTCTGGGGGTGTGTTTCACTATTTGATCCCGGAGCCCTGCAATTGTGGGGTAATGCTGTGAAGATCACCAAAATAGGACTCAAATGGGCATGGTACTTTCACTTCTGAGCTCTGTCATATGTCCAGGCAAATGATAAATGCCTTGAGGGGTGTAGTTTAAAAAAAGGGGTCACTTCTTGGGGGTTTCCACTGTACTCTGGTACCTCAAGGCTTTGCAAATGTGGCATGGCGCTCGAACAGCAATCCAATAAAATCTGAGCTCTAAATGCCAAATGGCGCTCCATCCCTTCAGAGCCCTGACGTGTGCTCAAATAGCAGTTTATCACCACATATAGTGTATTGCCATACTCGGGAGATATTGAGTAACAAGTTTGGTAGTGTTTTTTTCTCCTATTACCCCTTATGAAAAGGAAAAATTGGGACCTAAATCTACATATGTTTGAGAAAAATATTTTTTTTATTTTCACTGCTTAATTCTAATAAAATCTATGAAACAACTGTGGGGTCAAAATGCTCACTATACCCCTAGATGAAGGGTGTAGTTTCCAAAATTTAGTCACTTCTCAGGGGTTTCTACTGTACTTGCACCTCAGGGGCTTTGCAAATTCGCCGTGGCGCCTAAATACCAATCCTGCAAAATCATGCCAAATAGCGCCCCTGCATTTCTGAGCCCTGTTGTGTATCCAAACAGCAGTTTATTATCACATATGGGGTATTGCCGTACTCGGAAGAGATTGCTTTACAAATGTTGGGGTTCTTTTTCTCCGTTATCACTTATAAAAATGAAAAAATTCTATAATTTATTGGTAAAAACTGTATATTTTTAATTTCATGACCTAATTCCAACAAATTCTGCAAAAGACCTGTGGGGTCTAAATGCTCACTATACCCATAGATGAATTCCTTAAGTGGTGTAGTTTTCCAAATGGAGTCACTTTTTGGGTGTTTCCACTGTTTTGGTACCTCGGGGCTTTGCAAATGCGACATGACACCCAAAAACCATTATAGCAAAACTTGAACTCCAAAAGCCAAATGGTTCTCTTTCCTTTCTGAGCTCTGCCGTGTGTCCAAAGAGCAGTTAGTGAGAACATATGGGGTTTTGCCGTACTCGGGAGTCATTTCTTTACAAATGTTGGGGTGCTTTTTCTCCATAATTCTTTAATTAAATGTAAAAATCTGAGCTAAATGTATGTTCTATGAGAAAAAAAAATGTTGATTTTCACGGCCTAATTCCAATAGATTTATCAAAAAAACTGTGGGATCAAATTTCTCACTATACCCCTAGATAAATTAGTTGGGGGGGGGTGTAGTTTCCAAAATGGTCTCTTTTTGGGGGTGTTTCCTATGTTTTGGCACCACAAGACCTCTTCAAACCTGACATGGTGCCCAAAACATATTCTAATAAAAAGGAGGCCCCAAAATCCACTTGGTACTCCTTTGCTTCTGAGGCCAGTATTTCAGTCATGTAGCACACTAGAGTCACAGGTGGGATATTCCTAAAAACTGCCGAACCTGGGCACTAAATATTCAGTTGCAATTCTTTAGTAAAACATCCTGTGTTCTAGAAAAAAATACATTAAAATGAATTTCTAAAAATAAAAAAAAAAGGAATTTTGTAAATCTCATTTCCACTTTGCTGTGATTCCTGTGAAACACAAAGGGGTTAGGAAAGTTTCTAAATGCTGTTTTTGAATACTTTGAGAGGTTTTTTTTAAATGGGGGGCCTTCTAATATATAAGGCCCTCAAAGCCACTAGAGAACTCAACTAGTCCCTAAAAAAATAGGCTTTGGAAATTTTTAAAAAATAAAATAGACATGGGAAATGTTAACTAGTAACTATTTTGTGCGGTATTACTATCTGTCTTAAAAGCAGGTACATTTACATTTTGAAAAATGAACATTTTTGCTAATTTCCCCAAAATGTTGTTTTTGCTACAAATAAATACTGAGTTTATCGACCAAATTTTAGTACAATGTCATGAGAAACCGATCTCAGAATCGCTTAGATAAGTAAAACCGTTGCAAATTTATTACCATATAAAGTGACACATGTCAGATTTGAAAAAATGGGCTGTGTCCACAAGGGGTTAAGAATTACATTATTTACATCTGAAGCAGTCTCCATGTCCACAGCAATTCTCTGTGAAAACTGATCAGTAAATTACATGGCCCCTAAAAATATCAATCGACTGAACAGGTCACACCCGTCATCAAATACCTTGTGTACTGTGTATATACTGTCCTGTGTGTAGTGTGTGTGGTGTGTAAAGATCTGCACTTACCAGTAGATGATCAGGAAAGTGTGGTGTAATCCTGGAATGAAAAACAGCAAAAAAAAAAACTCCCCCCAAAACCCAAAATGTGCCTTTGCGGCTCAAATATCTCTGAATAGCTCCTTGAGTGTATCAAGACGCTGCAGTTGCTTCCAACCAACTAACCAACTGACCTGTAGGCCGAGCAGAAAATTCAAATCATAACATTCCAGGCAGAGTGCCAGGGAGTGGCCAATCATATGCCAGTCACATGCCAACCAATCACAAACCAACTATATCATCTCTTCACTTTATCCACTTGGTCTCCATATTCAAACCTTTTGAGATATATATATATATTACCCATAATGCTTTAATAAATGTCAAAAACACAAAAAAAGGCCATACTTACAAAAGGACACAGGTCAGAAACGCTGATGAAGGAGAGTGAACAGGTGCATTAAATAATAATAGCCACTCCCACTAGCCTTGAGGGGAGTGGCGTGTAGTGCATGAGATGTGTAGTAAAAAATAATAAATGAATTGTGTATGCGCAAGTGATAATATGAGGAGTGAAATATAGGGGGCAGTAATGAGTAAAGTGCCTAAATAAAAGTAAATAGAATAGTGGGGTGCAAGTGTGTGAAACATGGAGGGATAATGTGTCATGAGGCGCAGTGTATATAGCCAGGTAGAAGCCTATTTGTGACGCCTTGATAATACATAGAGCGGGCTACCCGGCTTGCTATGCCAAACAACAACACACCAAACTCTCCCAGCATCAAAGACCCCGCTGTGTCCAAAAGAAGCAAATATAATGCAAGTAAGCATGAAAATTACATGGGCTATTAGTAATCATTTTGGCCAAAAGGACGCAAGCTCTCAATCCACGACAAGGATCCCCAGACTTGCCAGTCCCTAACTGCAACTTAATATTCCTAATGTGCAAACCATACAGATAAAAACAAGGGGACATATATACAGAAAAACACAAAAAAGGCCATACTTACAAAAGGACACAGGCCGGTCAGAAACGTTTTAATTAATTTAATAAATGTCAGTCAAAGGAAATAACTTAGATATTGCAATGACATGCGGTTTACATTGATAACGTTCATAACCAACATCCCCGATCAGCTGGTGGGTGCAATTACACCCAATAATATATCCCCAGTAGGACACCAATATCCAGTGGCGGATTAAGTAAACCATGGGCCCTGGGCTGTTCCACAAGCTTGGGCCCCCTTCTCCACCACCGCCCTGCCACGCCGTGTCTATATTAAACACCACCTTTCTGTGTGAGCACTGACAAATGGGTGCTACGATTCCCCTTGTCAAAGGGCTGTGTCCCTACATACTGACAGTCTCCAACCATCGCTGACAGTATCACACTGTGTAGGGACACATCCTCCTGACAAGCATAATGGTAACACGCATTTGTCTATTAGCCCTGGGTACACAAAGACTTTATGTGGAATACAAGGAATTCCGATAACAGACATGTCAGGAGAGGGGACAGATCTATAAATGCAATGACTCACAGGAGATGTCTTCACTGATGGGTCGTTCTCTTTTCTTCTCCATCTGACACAGACCGTTATGGCGACTTCTCCTGATGACTGCAGAGTTTCCTGATGAGAAATCTTTTCCCCTTGATTCTGTAGCCATTTTCAGCGTCTATAGCAACATACAAATTCAGACATAAACACCATAAATTGTCTTATACCCCAGACCTCTAAGCAAATTAAGACCCAGGCCCATACATTAACTCAAACCAATAAATTCAGTCCCCAAGAGGTAACTAAACATTTAAAAAACATTTGGCGTGTCATAGTGAGAGTGATATGTCAGAAGTTTTGATCGATGGGCGTCCCAGCATTGAGACCACCACCGATCACTAAAACAAAGCAGCAGGAGTGCCCGGGTGAGCGCTGTACCACTTAATTTCTGATTGTCTTTCCTCGGCGCGGTGTACGGACTCATAGACTTTCTGTTGTGCCCATACACCGCATGCTCGGCTATCAGAGGAAAGACGATCAGAAACAAAGTGGCACAGCACTCACCTGAGCGCTTCTGCCACTTTGTTTCAGCGATTGGTGGGGTCTCAGTGCCCGGACCCCCACCGATTAGAACATTTGACATGTGACTATGACATGTAATTTTTTTTAAAAAGTTTCGTTAGTTACCCTTTAAGCAGTCAGACACCCCTCCCCAGTGCATCTGACTGACTGCTGAGGGCCCTATGGGAGGGTCTAAACGTCTGACACTTAGGGCGGATTTACACGAGCGTGTGCGTTTTGCGCACGCAAAAAATGCGGCGTTTTGCACGCGCAAAAGGCACTTAACAGCTCCGTGTGTCATCACCATATGATGCACGGCTGCGTGCCTTTCGCGCAGCCGCCATCATTATGACACTCTGTTTGTATGTTTGTAGCACGTGGTGCTTTTCTGTTTGCAATCATAGTTTTACTGCTGTTGAGCAAATCACGCACGTCCCACGGAGGTGCCTCCGTGTGGCATGCGTGATTTTCACGCACCCATTGACTTCAACGGGTGCGTAATGCGCAAAAAACGCAGAAATATAGGACATGTCGTGAGATTTAAGCAGCGGACTCACGCTGCACAAAAATCACTGACAGTCTGCACTTCCCCATAGACTAACATAGGTCCGTATGACGCGCATGCTTTTCACGGACGTATTACATGTTCGTGTAAATCCGCCCTTATGGCTCTGGGGGGGAAGGAGTTATTCCCCTATAGAACCCTCAACAGTCAATCAAACGCTCTGACCCCCCCCCCCCCTGCAGTATAATAACTACTGAGGGCTCTATGGGGGAGATTACACTGCAGGGGGCGTTCTCAGCATCTGACTTACTGCAGAGGGCTCTATGGGTGGGAAATTATTTTGCACACAAAAAATGTGAGATTAAACACCCTATATACAATTCACACTAACACCACACACTATATATTCAAACCACACACACTACACGCACACACTATATAGACTTACATTATAGACACTATAAACACAGCACACACTATATACACAGCACACACTATATAGACTATATACACAGCACACACTATATAGACTATATACACAGCACACACTATATACACAGCACACACTATATACACAGCACACACTATATACACAGCACACACTATAAACACAGCACACACTATAAACACAGCACACACTATAAACACAGCACACACTATATACACAGCACACACTATATAGACTATATACACAGCACACATTATATAGACTATATACACAGCACACACTATATACACAGCACACACTATATAGACTTACATTATGACACACACACACACACACACACACACACACACACACACACACACACACACACACACACTTACCTACCAGCCTCTTCCTCTGCGGTGCTTGTCTCTGGCAGCCTCCAGGACCTTAATCATGTGACTGTGACGTCACCACAGGTCCTTCACCATCTAGTTTCAGTTTTGCCGTTATCAGGCAGCTGCTGGAGGTTTAAACAGGAGGGACAGTGTACAGCAGCACAGAGGAGCTGACTGTCAGGGAGACTCCAGCACCTGCCAATCACAATCTCTGACAATCTGCTCTCTACAGCTGATGTTCTGTGCCCCTGTTCCCTGGCCGCAATTGTCTCCCCCTGCACATCCCCCCCCCTCCTCTTCATCAGCACGTGGGACCGATGACCGCTAGAATGCGGCCGGCAGCAGCCCTGGAGAGTTTTTTTTCAAGCCCATATGTGGATCCGCCACTGCCAATATCCCAGCCCTATAGGAAGCCCCATGGACACAACCTGTATGAAGTCTAGAGCCCCCTGAACTCAGGCAGCATCCTATAGTAAAGTGAGGGGGTGGCATTGATTGTATAATATATATCGTCACTGCGCTGATTTATGTAACGGCGCTTTCTTTATAATAACATTGTAACTACACATTATAAATTATAATAATATAATTTAATTTCTCTAACGGCAAAAGAGAGAAAATCTCAACATATTCATCACGCCAAATACGATCTCTAATCTCCGTCTTAAGGGAGCTCTCAAAACAAACATTTGGCTAACCGAACCCCATGCAGTTGAACCGCAACAGGAGCGCCAGACCCACCAGCACTCCCAGTGACTTTAGAACCTAGCGCCGCAGCCCCAGATACCGAACCGTACCATGCCGCAACAGGAGAAGGAGCAAGGGGGACCACAGGTGGTGGGACCTCACGCTGCACCAAAGCCTCTCTAACACCAGCCAGTAATTGAGCCACTACCTGTCCCAAATCAGACACTGTCAAGCTGGGGGCTCCTGACTATGGTGTGAGCAGGGCTCAGGAAGCCTTGACCTCCTAGCTAGTCTTGACTTGGGGATTAGCGGCATATCCCTGAGCACCCCTGATGGTAAGTCTGTTTAACCTTTACCTACCAATGTCCACCACCCCGGTCTCCTTCTGCTTTATGGGAGGCTTCTGTTCTCCCTGAGGTCATCTCAGGAGCAGGACGTAGAAGAATATTTATCACCGCTTAACTGCAGTAACTCTGCTCAATCTTTATTAAAACCATAAAGAAGTACAAAATGTTAAAAAAAAATGCAGCTCACCAAAAGACAATTAGGAAACAATGTAAGCGTCGTCTTTACCAAATCTGTACTTTTATCAATGAGAAAGGTTAAAACAACAAGCAATAGACAGACGACAATTACAGAGAGAGAAGAAAAAAATTGAATGGTCGGGCACTACAGCGAGGTAGCAGAGTGGAGGGAGTTAGCGGTCAACTACTCAGAAAATGCCTGAGATTACTTCAACAATCGGCAGAGTTGCTGGATTCTGAATATCAGTGAATGTGGCCAAACATTTAGATTTGTACCGGGGAATTGTAGACTTCCAATGTCTAGGCACAACCTAGTCTGAATAAATGGAGGAGAACCTTCTTCTGGAAAGAAATAGATCTGGAGAGAATGGAGCGGAGAAGGCATGTTCGTAGAGAGAATTTATTGCCAACCAAAATGGTGCGATGTGCCTACAATCCCATCAGATGTCAGTAAGCGTACCTACCATTCCCCCACAGCTCCAACATGTCTCCAAACACTCCATGGGTAAAGCCCATGGAGGACCACCAGGACTCCTGAACCAACATGTATGTAAAAGTTTTTCTAGTTTTGCACAATAAAAACACTTTTTAATTTTTTTACAAAATAATTTGTTTTTGTGACGCTGCATTCGAAGATGAACTGCATAGTTTTTCAACTAATCTGGTCCCCATGGCAGAAACATGTCTTTCCATCTGGCACCTCCAGCAGACTCCTTTCAGTCTAGTTTGATTTCTTTTACCTCAGAGTTCCTCTTTTTCCCTTTTTTAAATTTCTTCTCTCCCCCTTTTTTTTAACTATTTCTAACAGGGGCTGTGCAGGATTAGAAAAATATGGCTGCTTTCTTCCAAAAACAGCACCACACCTATCCACAGGTTGTATTTGGTATTGCAGGTTTGCTCCATTGAAGTGAATGGTAATGAGCTGTAATACCACACACAACCTATGGACAGGTGTGGTGCTGGTTTTTGGAGAAAGCAGACAAGTTATCTTATCCTGGACAACCCTTTGTCATGGATTGTTCTTGTGCGGAGATGCTCCCTGCATTATCCCTTTTCCTTTATGGCCGTTGATATGTACTATTCAGCTTTATGGCCTCTGTGGTAAGTACACTGCCAGTCATTAAAGGGTTAACACTTCAGACCACTGTGGGTGATGTCACAATGAACGAAGCGGCAGTGGTAAGAAACTCCTGTAGCAATGATGATGAATGCGCTGATGTCATAAACACAAATGTTTATGACATAAAGAAGATTCCATATTAGAAGGTTTTACTGCCACATTCAGCGCCATATTGGATGGGACTGAGGACCTTGAGCTTGACTTCCCCACCAATGCCGACCTGATGTAACTTGTAGGTTCTAGCAGGGAAACCCTACACCCAAGACCACTTCTTCATCACAGTGATGCCATCCTCTTCATATGGGTTGTCTGTAATAGAGGAGGTTTTCCAGCCGGAGATCCCCCCCTATTAGCCAGAGCGGAGACAGGTGCTACAAGGAGGCATCTGGAGGACCCGTCTCAACCGAGCATCGCCCATTCATTTTAATGGGTACCCAGGAAGAGAGACATCCGCCTAGCCAACCAGATCAGCCGATTTATGTGTTTTATGTCGTTCGTTCATTGTAATGTCTTTCCTTGAAAATCTGAGAAAATGTACAAATTCTGTTACAAATTATATTTTGGCACCTTCTAAGCCCAGAGGAAGGGCAATCCTCCAGCCATGGTTTCCCTAGAGGTTTCCCCCACAGGGGGTTTTTCCTTTCCTGCGTGCTGGAGGGTGACTCTTCGTGAGTCGGAGGTTTGCCATTTTGGGTTTGGTTATATAATATAATAAAAGTATTGACCATTTAACACCCAATTATAATGTTTTGTGTCTTTATTTTGCATGACTTGGATTAAGTCGAGTGATGTATGTGTATGCAAATTACAGTTACCTATATATCTGTTCCCCATTCATAACCCACACCTTTCTCTCAAGAAGACTTGACACCGAGGGTTTGGATAAAGTGGCCACAGCAGCCATTTTATTAAGAAATAAATATAAAAGTTAGTTAACTCAATTAACCATAAATAAATAATATCCATATTATTTATTAACAAAAACAATAATAAATCAATAATGCACGAACCATAAATTATAACCCAAACACGTCAGACACCACTGACAAACAAACATTAACACATAGACTAGGAGAAGTCCTTGGAGCTATCATTAACTTTTTATGTTACCGGCTATCTGCCCCACCATTTTACCCCCAGCTGTAAAAACCCGGCTCAGAGGCACCAATATTCCTGGCAGATTCCGTAAGGTAACTGCCACCTCTCCCAAGGGATAACACCCTAAGGAATTCACACTATCCAACCGCCAGATAGTGTCCTTTCATCTTTAAAACCCGAGGGGAACCATACCCACGATGCACCCCCCCAATAATTATTTGTCTAAATCCAAGGACTCCCCAGCCACAGCGAACAGGCCTTGACCCCCTCAAGCCTGAGAGTCCCGCCACAACAAAATAGCCCTCTCAATGCCATCCTGCAAGCCCAAGCACCACAAATCTGTTCTCACATCATTCAGGTAAACACCATCTGCACTCCAATACGCTCCAACTCCAGCTTCCAAGTCCCAGTGCCGAACACATATGCCACCATTCCGTGCAACAAATGCAGACACCGCCCTGTTAACTTTTATGCTGGCTTTGTTGATCCGCTCCACCGACCATGCCAAACGCCAGGATTTTCTAGGCACAATATCCGACCACACCGTGATCAAGTTCGGGTACAACGACCACAGGTGCATTAGATCGTGTTTTATGTCCCAAACCAACTCACGGAACGAGCGGGCCCCAAGATCGTTGCGCACAAGAAATCATCTAAATAATGAATGATCGAATCCACACCCGCCACAGATTTGACCACCCATTCCAAAAATTAGCTAAACGCCTCAAAGTACGCACAGCCGAAAAGCCGCATCGACATCCGTCTTGGCCATTAACGCCCCCCTAACATGGAAACGCACCAACTGCACCGCCGCGTCGAATGACGTATGCACGACCGAGCAAAGATCCCGATCTATCACGTCATTAACCGACAAGCCCTTAGAATAAGACAAATGGTGAATCAAACGGTATTTGTTCGCCTCCTTCTTCGGGACAACACCCAGCGGGGAGACGACCAAACCCGGGATGGGGAGAGAACTAAAGGGCCCCGCCATGCACCCCAAATCCACCTCTTTTGCCAACTTCTCCCTAACCACGTCAGGATGCTGGTAAGCTGACTTCAGATTTTTTATGGAAAAGGGGACCCTGTGAGGAGGGGCGGGGGATACAAAAACCCACATTAAAACCATCAAACAACAACTGCGCGCTGGCCCTGTCCGGATAACTATTTTGAAACCTGACCATCCTTTCCAGCTTCACTGGCGTCACCCCCATGACTGGCGTTAAAACCCCCTCCCCCACCTCGTTTTCCCTTGCACAAGCATTTAGATGCCCCATGGGATACCCCATTGCATTGAGAACAAAGGTGCTTGAACTTGCAACCTGCACCGAATTTAGACTGTCCCTCATTGTATTGCCAGCACAGCCCGAGGTTTGCATTGCCCCCTGAGCTGCATTGACCAGACTGCTGCCCCCCCCCCCCCCCCGCTCCCGGGAAAGGACTGGCCCGGTCGAACCGGAGCCGTTACCCGTAACCACAGGGCAATATCCTTGTGGTCCCACCTAATATTGAGCCGAACCGCCTTCCGTTGTCTAAACTGCTCATCATAACGTAGCCAAGCTACCCCCCATATACCCTATGGGCTTCCCCGATGACATCCATATAGCAAAACAGGGGGGAGCAATGTTCCAGAGCCTTTTCACCAATAACACTGGCCAAAATGGCGAACGCTTGCAACCAGTTAACAAATGTTTTAGGGATAAGGTGGTAACGATGCTTTTCCTCCTCCTTACTCTCATCTCGCTACCCCTTCTACAGATTACATTTTTCTAGGGGCAACAATGAAAAAATTTCCACGTACTCGTCGTTCCAAATTTTTTCCCGAACTTCCTGCTTCAAGTTTGCCCCCAAAGGTCCTTCAAAACACACATAAACCTCCCCCTGGCTTTATCGTCCAACCGAACACCATCAACCGCCGCCGCCGAGTCGGTCTGAACAGACACAGCCACCAATTCCGTATTTGCTCCTACACTCGCAGCGACCGCCGCCGGGGCATTAAACCCTACCCCACCAGCCCCCACCCACGCCACCACAGGAGACCGCGAGACCTAACAATTCCTTGACGCAACCGACCAACTCTCGAGTCTATACCCCCCACCCCCAACATTCACAAACCCAGGCCCCACATCACATACCCGCTCCCCAAACCGCGGAACCCTCCCCTGAAACAGGAGACATAAGTATAGCAGGAAAAGGTAAAGACGGTGAAAACGACTCACCGAGCTGCACAGGCGCTGTGGACCCATCAGCTGGACCGTCCTGTCCACGAAGCTCCCCATCCTTAAGGTCTTCGGCAGATCTGGTCCCCCATCCATGGCAGCATGCACAGGTGTGCTCAACGGCCTGAACCGAGGTGGGGGAGGGGCGGGCTCCCAAGCTCTCTCTCTGGCAGCTCGCCGCCCGGAAGTCACCCTCGAAACGGACGACCTAGGCCTGCGGCCCAATGCAGGTCCCTTGCTTCCTCCGGATCGCCGTGGGGCTCCACCCCCAGCTGGCACATCACCAGGGGCAGCCGTCCGAACCATGGAACCCGGCGTAGAACTGGCGAGTGGAGGAGTGACCGGAAGTAGAGGCCGCACACCCCCCCCACCTCCGATGGACTGGGATTCCTCCCGACCCTGGAACCGGCTGCAGTATCAGTGCTGCCAGACGCCCGATGCGGAGGGTCCCTCACAGGGCTCCCTCTGCGGCGCCGAGTCCGAGGAGCCACATTGGGGCTCAGCGTTTCTGGAGGACACGAGCGCCGGGCCTGGCACAGGGGAGAGACAGCCGAAGGTACCGGTGCGTTGGCCACCGCTGCAGCTTGTTCCTCCAACCAGGCGGGGCTGAATGCAGCAGCCGCCGCCCGCATCTGCTCAATGAACTGCTGCGCTGACATGAGGTAAGATGGCCGCTTGATGGGAGATGCGTGGATGGATGTCTTACTCCGTGCGCTGCTCCCGACCAACAGATTGGGAATTCAGCGCACTTCCGGCTGACCCTCACCGGATCCCCTCCCTCTCCTAGACCCAACCCCTCCACTAACCCTCACCTTTGGCTGTGACACGATCCTCCCTCCTATCCCCGTCATGTCTGGCCTACCCTCCACTGTGGCAGGGTCCGTCCGGCCTGTGTTTTCTTTGGTTTGGTGATTGGAATTTTGGGTCTATCATATATTACAAAAATCATAAGGCCGGACATCTACTTCCCACACTGACATAGAATGGAGACAACAAGTGTTGCTGCACACATCCTTACATTAATATATTGTATTATGGTCTGTAGCCTTTGGGGGGAATATATGAACCTTTCTACAACAGTTTACTAGCGTAGAAAATTCACAAAATGCGCAAATGTCTAAATTTTTGGGGGCAAAAAATGGGCAGGGCTTAGCAGAAATGGCCAACAATTTTACTACAATTTACGCCAGTAACTGATATAAATTATAGAAGAAATCTATATGTATAGTGCGGCCCAGATTTATCTCTGGGGGGCATATCAAGGCAAAGGTCCATGCCAGACCCATACCTTCCACCCAATCAGACTGTTTGCCTCCCAATCAGACAATAAAATACATTTTAAAAATGTACTTACCTCACCACTCCGATTCTCCCTCCCGGATTCCCTCAGGCTCTTACAGCAGGCCGCAGTACGTAGAAAGTACTGATAACAGGCCGCATTGCAGCTAAAAGATGCAACACATTTATTAAGAGTTGTTCACCTGTTAATAAATTTGTTGCATCTTACTCCAGCAAACTGTTTAATAGGACTGGTGTATGAAACACCAGTATTAAAGGGAATGTGTCGCTATAATTATATATATTTTTTTTCATTTAAACAGTTAGTATATAAATGATTACACATTGTTTTAATTTTTTACATTTCTTCACAAGTCAGGAAATATTATAAATTAGATTCTAATTTATAACATTTCCATGTGCTGGTCACTAGAGGGAGCAATTCCCAAAATTGCAGCATTGGCATGTGGTAAAGCAACCTCATTGCCTTATGCTGCAAATTTGTAGTAGACACACTCGCTCTAGTGTCCTCACAGAATCCCCCCTCCATTATCCTGGCTAGTGCCAGGAGAAAGGAGGGGGTTGAATGTTCAAACCTCCTACACTGTGTGCCGCCATTTTCTGAGCGAATGCACAGTGTAGGAGGATTAGATACAGTGCTCAGCAGACAGTATAACACTAACATACACACACATCACATACACAAACATAACTTACCTGCTCCTGCCGCCGCTGCCGCCTCCGCCCTGCCGCTCCTAGTCTTTGCTCTGCGCTGCCTTCAACATATGGCCGGAAGCCGCGACCGGAACTCGTCATCTTACTGTCCGGCCGTGGCTTCCGGTCCACATGAAAATGGCGCCGGATGTCACTCTACCAAAGACCTTCCTTTTGGTCTGTGTGGGAGTGGCGCATGCGCCGTTCCCACACAGACGGCGTACGCTATAGTGAATGGAACAGCTCCTGTTTGCATTCTCTATGGGGATGTATGTGCCGTATTCCATCTCTGTATGTGACGTTAATGGACATCAGTATATGATCGGTGCATGTCCGACACCTGGACCCCGCACCGATCTGCCACTCCAGCTGCCTCCGGGCACCGGACAACACTGCCGGAAGCAGATGGCTCCGGTCAAAGAATAGAGGCCGAGCTGCAGTTCTGCCGAACGGCTGCTATGCAGTGATCGGAGCCATCTGTTTCCGGCCGTGTTGTCCAGTGCCTGGTGGCAGCTGGACTGGCAGATCGGTGCGGGGTCTGGTGTAGTAATGATTGTTTTCCCCCATACATTACCAATGATTGCTCCTTGTGATACGCTGTATCGTCGATTGGAGATGGTTTTCATGGTCAGTATCGGGACGTCTAAAAGGACCTTGATTTCCTCAGACACCACCATAACTAGGCATTGGAACCAACCCTTCCATCTTAGCGGGTAAAGATTAACCTTCTAAAAGATTCACTATATACACATAAGGGCTAAAGGTGAATGGCTCCTGACGCCCCTGAACTTTCCTCTGTTGATCTTTTTTTTTCTGCTCTCGGGCTCATATATGACGAGACTGACAAGACTGCCTTTGCCGAGAGTCAGCTGGTGACCTTACGTCAGGGTAAGAGACCCGTTGAGGAGTACTGTTCTGATTTTAGGAAGTGGTGTGTAGCTTCTCGGTGGAATGATCCTGCCTTGAGGTGCCAGTTTAGATTGGGTCTGTCGAACGCCCTGAAAGACCTGCTAGTTAGCTATCCCTCTTCTGACTCCCTAGATCAGGTTATGGCTATAGCGGTACGACTCTTGACGAACGTCTCAGGGAACGATGACTTGAACGTTTTTGTGCTTTCTCCTTTGGCTCCTCCATTATGGCTCCCGAGGTTCCGTTGCTTCGTTCTTCCATGGGAAAACTCGGATGAACCAATGCAACTCGGGGCCTCCGTGTCTCCCCAACAACGTAGAGAGCTCCGCAGGAAGAATGGTCTCTGCTTCTACTGTGGGGATGACAAGCATCAAGTGAACAACTGTCCTAGGCATCAGAATAAGCAGC
Organism: Rhinoderma darwinii; assembly: GCF_050947455.1. Classification (NCBI taxonomy): domain Eukaryota; kingdom Metazoa; phylum Chordata; class Amphibia; order Anura; family Rhinodermatidae; genus Rhinoderma; species Rhinoderma darwinii. The sequence continues at coordinate 438,552 of NW_027461967.1, read as the reverse complement.
CGGAAGATCTTCCGCACCTAAGTGACCATCGGAGAAGTCACTTGGGCGCACAGGTATTTCCCGTAAATATGAAACCTAATAAGATATTGCTTCCCTTTCAGGTCTCTTTTGAGGGTAGGTCTGCTACCGGCAGTGCCTTCGTGGATTCAGGGTCTTCTGCTAATATTATGTCTGTGGAATTTGCTATGTCTCTAGCTATGCCATTGATTGATTTGCCTAAACCTGTCCCGGTAGTGGGTATCGACTCCCCTCCACTTGCTAATGGTAATTTTACGCAGCATACCCCTGTTTTTGAACTCATTGTTGGCTCCATGCATTTGGAGCAGTGCTCTGTACTGGTGATGCAGGGATTATCGTCCGATTTGGTTTTAGGCCTTCCCTGGTTGCAGATGCATAATCCCACGTTTAACTGGAATACTGGGGATCTTACCAAATGGGGTAATGAATGCATGACGTCATGTTTTTCTGTTAATTTTTTTTCTCTCCCTGAGGAGGTGAACACTCTACCTGAGTTTATTCAGGACTTCACTGATGTTTTTTTTAAAAAGGCCTCCGAAGTGTTACCTCCTCATAGAGAATATGATTGCGCAATCGATTTGGTACCAGGAGCTAAGCTCCCTAAGGGTAGGATATTTAATCTCTCTTGTCCCGAACGTGAAGCCATGAGAGAGTATATCCAGGAATGCCTGGCCAAGGGTTACATTCACGCCTCTACTTCTCCGGTAGGTGCTGGCTTCTTCTTCGTAGGGAAGAAGGATGGTGGTCTTAGGCCGTGCATCGATTACCGAAACTTGAATAAGGTCACTGTAAGGAACCAGTATTCCCTTCCTTTTATTCCTGATCTCTTCAATCAGGTTCAGGGGGCCCAATGGTTCTTTAAGTTTGATCTTCGGGGGGCTTATAACCTTATCCGCATCAGAGAGGGGGATGAGTGGAAGACTGCGTTTAACACGCCCGAAGGTCATTTCGAATACCTCGTCATGCCCTTTGGGTTGTGTAATGCTCCCGCGGTCTTCCATAATTTCATAAATGAGATTTTAAGAGACTACCTGGGGGTATTTCTTGTAGTGTACCTTGATGACATAATTGTGTTTTCCAAGGACTGGTCCTCCCACATTGAGCATGTCAGGAAGATGCTCCAGGCCCTTCGGGAAAACAAACCCTTTGCTAAAACCGAAAAATGTGTGTTTGGGGTGCAGGAGATACCATTTTTGGGTCAAATCCTCACTCCTCATGAATTCCGCATGGACCCTGCCAAGGTACAGGCTGTGGCTGAATGGGTCCAACCTGCCTCCCTGAAGGCGTTACAGTGCTTCCTGGAGTTTGCTAATTATTACATGAGATTTATTGCTTACTTCTCGGTCATCACTAAGCCTCTTACGGATCTTACTCGCAAAGGTGCTGATCTCCTCCACTGGCCTCCGGAGGCGGTCCAGGCTTTTGAGGTCCTAAAGAAGTGCTTTATCTCGGCCCCAGTGCTAATTCAGCCTAACCAAATGGAGCCATTTATCATGGAGGTTGACGCCTCCGAAGTGGGAGTGGGTGCTGTGTTGTCCCAGGGTACTAGGTCTCTCACCCATCTCCGTCCCTGTGCCTATTTCTCCAGGAAGTTCTCATCCACTGAGAGTAACTATGACGTTGGCAACCATTAACGCTTAGCCATTAAATGGGCATTTGAAGAGTGGCGCCACTTCCTGGAGGGGGCTAGGCACCAGGTAACGGTCCTTACCAACCACAAGAATCTGGTTTTCCTAGAATCTGCCCGGAGACTAAACCCGAGACAAGCTCGATGGGCGTTGTTTTTCACTAGATTTAACTTTTTGGTCACCTATAGGGCTGGGTCTAAAAATATTAAAGCTGATGCACTGTCGCATAGCTTCATGGCCAGCCCTCCTTCGGAGGAAGATTCTGCTTGTGTTTTGCTCCCAGGTATAATCATTTCCTCTGTTGATTCCGACTTAGTCTCCGAAATTACGGCTGATCAATGTTCAGCTCCCGGGAACCTTCCTGAGAACAAGCTGTTTGTTCCCCTGCAATTCCGGCTAAGCGTACTCAGGGAAAATCATGACTCTGCACTATCTGGTCATCCAGGCATCCTGTGTACCAAGCACCTCATTGCCAGAAACTATTGGTGGGCTGGGTTGCCTAAAGACGTTAAGGGCTACATCGCCGCTTGTGAAATTTGTAATTTTGTGCTAGGTCCAAGACTCCCAGGTCCCGACCAGCGGGCTTACTATGTTCTTTGCCCATTCCCCAGAGACCTTGGACCCATATCTCCATGGATTTTATCACCGATCTGCCTCCATCTCAAGGCAAGTCGGTGGTGTGGGTTGTAGTAGACCGCTTCAGTAAGATGTGCCACTTTGTGCTCCTCAAGAAACTACCCAATGCTAAGACGTTAGCAACCTTGTTTGTCAAACACATCCTGCGTCTCCATGGGGTTCCTGTCAATATTGTTTCTGACAGAGGGGTACAATATGTTTCATTGTTTTAGAGAGCTTTCTGTAAAAAGTTGGAGATTGATCTGACCTTCTCCTCGGCCTTCCATCCTGAAACTAATGGCCAAACCGAGAGGACTAATCAGTCTCTAGAACAATATTTAAGGTGTTTTATCTCTGACTGTCAATATGATTGGGTCTCCTTCATTTCCCTCGCCGAATTTTCTCGTAATAACCGGGTCAGTAACTCGTCAGGGGTCTCCCCCTTTTTCTGTAATTTTGGGTTTAATTCACGGTTCTCTTCTGTTTCACCTGGTGGTTCCAACAATCCCGAGGTAGAGGTCGTTCATCGGGAACTGTGCACAGTCTGGGCCTAGGTTCAGAAGAACCTTGAGGCGTCCCAGAGCATACAAAAGACTCAGGCAGATAGAAGACGTTCTGCTAACCCCTTGTTTGTGGTCGGAGATCTGGTGTGGCTGTCTTCAAAAAATTTGCGCCTTAAATTTCCGTCCAAAAAATGTGCTCCCCGGAATATAGGGCCGCACAAGGTCATTGAGGCCCTTAACCCTGTCTCCTTCCGACTGGAGTTACCCCTGTCTTTTCGAATACACGACGTGTTTCATGCCTCCCTCCTGAAACGCTGCTCCCCGTCCTTGGCTACCTCGAGGAAACTCCGGTCCCTGTTCTCACCCCTGAAGGGGTAGAATTCGAGGTGGCCAAGATTGTGGATGGTCCAAGGATCCCTCCAGTACCTGGTCCATTGGAGAGCATACAGGCATGAGGAGAGGACTTGGGTACCCGCCAGGGATGTTCACGCTGGGGTATTGCTCAGGCGGTTCTATCTTCGGTTCCCCAATAAGCCAGGTCCATCTAGAAAGGGTCCAGTGGCCCCTCATAAGAGGGGGGATACTGTAAAGGATCTGCCAGACACAGCTTTTGTATCGACGCCCGTGGTTAATCAGTCTGCACCTGCTCCTAGGTCTGATAGAGTGATTCAATCTGCTACCACTCAGGCTGGTAGGCTCAGGAGTGGGAGAACCTATCACAGCCTGGCCAGACGGTTCTAGCTCCCGCCCTCGGTCTATTTATACCTTCATTTCCTGTTTGTCTTTGCCTGTTATTCTTTCCTGTTTCCTGGCTCTGCTGCTCCTTCTATTATTATTGACCTTGCTTCATTTTGACCCTGGCTTTACTGACTACACTCCTGCTCTGCGTTTGGTACCTCGTACACTCCTGGTTTGATTCGGCTCGTTCACTACGCCTGTTGCTCACGGTGTTGCCGTGGGCAACTGCCCCATTTCCCTTAGCTTCTGTGTACCCTTGTCTGTTTGTCTGTCGTGCACATATTGAGCATAGGGACCGTCGCACAGTTGTATGCCGTCGCCTAGGACGGGCCGTGCAAGTAGGCAGGGACTGAGTGGCGGGTAAATTAGGGCTCACCTGTCTGTCTCCCTACCCCGTCATTACATAATCACAGGCCCATATACCTTTTCTACCCTTGTCCCTGACACAACTATGGACCCCCTTGAGACCCTGGCTCAGCAAATGCAGGGCCTCTCCCTACAGATCCAAGCCCTGGCTCAGAGGGGCAACCAGCGTGATGCTACCCTGGTAGTGGCGGGTAGATTAGGGCTCACCTGTCTGTCTCCCTACCCCGTCATTACACGTGGTATCTAGGTTACATGAACACTTTCATAACGTATCTTGTGGTTCGCGCTTGGGCATTGGAGATGAAGAAGACTGGAAGAAGTCATCATGGCGTTCTGGGCCGGATGAAGAAGAAAAGAGAATGTGAACGACTCCAATCTGAGAAGATGTCACGTGTGAGTCACTGAATTTCACTGCACTGTATTCACTTATATGGTCTGCAGAATGCCTGTGTAGGACTGATATCTGTCACAATATGGTGGGAATATTGGTCTTTGTTTTACTACACACGTTTTTAGTACACAATTAAGAGTGTTCATATTATTTCTATATAGTTTGAAGTTTAGAACCAAAAGAATTATTTCCTTTGGTGGGTCCAAGGTACCTCAGTCAGACACTGAGTGTACAGATCCTTGCAGTAAGATATTGTATTACTGTCTGTAGCCTTAGAGGAGAATTTATTAACCTTGCTAAGCCACTAATCTGGCATAGAAAAGTCCCAAAAGTGCGGGAAAGTTTTTGGGCAGTTTATGCTGAGCTTGGCACTTTTTGAAAAGTGTGTGGTGCTTTGCGGAAAGGGACGACAATTTTACTTTCATTTACGCCAGTAACGGGCGTAATGTAAAGCAGAAATCAACGCCAGCTCCGAGCTAGTGTACAATTTTACATTGAGTGTGTAACAAAAGGCCTAAGCCAGACCCTGTATCTCCCCCACTAATCAGACTGTCTTGTGACACAAGACATGTGTTTTGCCCACACCACTAAAGAAAAAAAAAAAATATATATATATCTGAGAAGGCGTATCTATAAGGGTATATTAACACGCTGTGTTTTCAGGCGTATTTCGGGGTGTATGCGCCTTCGAATACGCCTGAAAAATCGTTAGCCCGATGCCTACAAACATCTGCCTATTGTATTTTAAAACGGCACGTAAAAAGAAGGAGCATGTCACTTCTTGAGCCATTTTTGGAGATGTTTTTCATTGTGTCAATGGAAAAAAATCTGGAAAAAAACACCTCAAAAAAACGTTTCCAGCTTCAAAAACGGCTGTAAATCAAAGGCTGTGTTCTCTGAAACCAGCTCTGTAATTTTCAGCCATTTTTTACTTTGCGTGTGAACCCTAAGTCTATGACACCTGATAGCTCTGCTACTTGATAGGAGACAGCGGCTCAGCAGACAGTATCACATATAATATGCTTAGATACAACGGCTTAGAGGACAGTATCACACATGCTAGGCCCAATTAAAAGGTTAGGCTATGTTCACACGGAGTATTTTGGGGGAGGAATATCTGCCTCAAAATTCTGTTTGGAACTTTGAGGCAGATATTCCTCTCCCTGCACGCCGATTTTCGCGGCAATTATCGCGCCGTTTTTCGCCCGCGGCCATTGAGCGCCGCGGGCATAAAACAGCGAGAAATACGCTTTCTCCTGCCTCCCATTGAAGTCAATGGGAGGTCGGAGGCGGAAGCGCCCGAAGATAGGGCATGTCGCTTCGTTTTCCCGCGAGGCAGTTTTACTGCTCGCGGGAAAAAGACGCCGACGCCTCCCATTGAAATCAATGGGAGGCTTTCTCGGCCCGTTTCTGCCGAGTTTTGCGACGCGGTTTCCGCGTCAAAAAACGCGGCAAAATACCCCGTGTGAACATAGCCTTAATTGGGAAAAAATGTCTTATAGTGTTTTTCGATACAGGTCACTTGAACTGGTATCATTTAACCCCTTAGTGACCAGCCCATTTTAGGCCCTAATGACCAAGCTATTTTATTCATTTTTCTATAGTCGCATTCAAAGAGCTATAACTTTTTTATTTTTTCGTCTACATAGCTGTATGAGGACTTGTTTTTTGCGGGATTAGTTGTACTTTTTAATAGCACCATTTTTGGGTACATATAACTTTTTTATTAACTTTTATTAACTGTTTTGGGGGGGGGATTATAAAAAAAAACTGAAATTCCGCCATTGTTCTAAGCGTTTTTAAATTGACGCCGTTCACTGTGCGACGTAAATAACACATTACCTTTATTCCATGGGTCGGTACGATTACGGCGATACCACATATGTAGAGGTTTTTTTATGTTTTACGACTTTTGCACAATAAAAACACTTTTGAACTAAAATTATTTGTTTTTGCATCGTTTCCAAGAGCCGTAACTTTTTTATTTTTCCATCAATGTAGTGATTTTTTGGGCTTGTTTTCTGCGGGATGAGACGTAGTTTTGATTGGTACTGTTTTGGGGTGCATGGCACTTATTGATTCATTTTTATTATGATTTTTTTGCGGGGCAATGGAAAAAAATTGCAATTTCGCCATTGTGTTTTGCGTTTTTTTTTTTTTACGGTGTTCACCTTGCGGTTTAAATTACATATTAACTTTATTAATGGAGTCATTACGGTCGCGGCGATTCCATATATGTGTACTTTTATTTATTATTTACACTTTTACTAAATAAAACCACTTTTTATGGAAAAAAATGGATTTATTTTTTTACTGTAATTTTTATTAATAATCTTTATTTCACATTTATGACTTCTTTTATTAGTCCCACTAGGGGACTTTACAGTGCGATCTTCAGATCGCTGCTATAATGCTTTCGTATACTTCGTATACTTGTTATCTGACAGGCAATCTATTAGGACGTGCCTCCGGCGCGTCCTAACAGGCATATGTCCAGGGCAGACCTGGAGGCTTTTATCAAGCCCCCGGCTGCCATGACACCCCATCGGAGACCCGCGATTGCATTTGCGGGCCGCCGATGGGTGACAGAGGGATCTCACTCCCTCTGTAAACAAAGTTAAATGCTGCGGTCGCTATTGACGGCAGCATTTAACAGGTTAAACGGCCGCGATCGAAGTAAACTTCGATCGCGGGCGTTGGAGCAAGAGCTCAGCTGTCATCAGACAGCTGAGCCCCGGCTCCAGCCTGCACGGGGGACCCGTGCAGGACTTAGACTAGGCTCACGTGAAAAGGCGTCAGCCTAGCCTAAGGCCCCTTAGTGACTCACGTGAAAAGGCGTATTGGTGGTCACTAAGGGGTTAAACAGTTAACCAATGAATGGCGCTGTTTACGTGGAATTTACCCTGTGGCCTAATGTACCATATAATGTATTTTAAAAAAATGTAAAAAAAAACCCTACATTTTGTGGGGTGAATTTAAAAAAAACCTGTAATTCCGCAATTTCTGTTTTTATTTTACAGTGTTCATCGGGCGCCATGGATTGCATGATAACTTTGATTCTGCGGGTCATTACAATTATGGTGCTAAAACCCACTCTCTGAAGCCCCCCTTCAAGATACATTTCATCTGGTAACAATGGCAGAAATATGTCTTTCCATCTGGCACCTCCAGCAGACTCCTTTCAGTCTAGTTTGATTTCTTTTTCTTCAGAGTCTCCTCTTTTTCCCTTTTTTTAATTTCTTCTTTCCCTCTCCCCTTCTTCTCCTTCTCCCCCCACTTTTTTTGAACTATTTCTAAAAGGGTTGTGCAGGATTAGAAAAATATGGCTGCTTTCTTCCAAAAACAGCACCACACCTATTCACAGGTTGTATCTGGTATTGCAGGTTAGCTCCATTGAAGTGAATGGTAATGAGCTGTAATACCACACACAACCTATGGACAGGTGTGGTGCTGGTTTTTGGAGAAAGCAGACAAGTTATCTTATCCTGGACAACCCTTTGTCATGGATTGTTCTTGTGCGGAGATGCTCCCTGCAATATCCCTTTTCCTTTATGGCCGCTGATATGTACTATTCAGCTTTATGGCCTCTGTGGTAAATACACTGCCAGTCATTAAAGGGTTAACACTTCAGACCACTGTGGGTGACATCACAATGAATGATGATGAAGGTGCTGATGTCATAAATACAAATGTTTATGACATAAAGAAGATTCCACATTAGAAGGTTTTACTGCCACATTCAGCGCCATATTGGATGGGACTGAGGACCTTGAGCTTGACTTCCCCACCAATGCCGACCTGATGGAATTTGGAGGTTCTAGCAGGGAAACCCTTCACCCAAGACCACTTCTTCATCACAGTGATGCCATCCTCTTAATACGGGTGGTCTGTAATAGAGGGGGGTTTCCAGCAGGAGATCCCCCTCTATTAGGCCTCATGCACACGACCGTATTTTTTCCCACCCGTAAATACTGGCGTAAATACGGGTCCGGTGTCACACGTATTCCACCCGTTTTGCACCAGTATTTACGAACCCGTGCCCGTAAATATGGGTCCGGTGTCACACGTATTCCACCCGTATTTACGAGCACGTTTTTGGCGGCAAAATAGCACTGCACTAATCGGCAGCCCCTTCTCTCTATCAGTGCAGGATAGAGAGAAGGGACAGCCTTTTCTGTAATAAAAGTTAAAGAAATTCATACTTACCCGGCCGTTGTCTTGGTGAGGCGTCCCTCTCTTCACATCCAGCCCGACATCCCTGGATGACGCGGCAGTCCATGTGACCACTGCAGCCTGTGATTGACCTGTGATTGGCTGCAGCGGTCACATGGCCTGAAACGTCATCCAGGACTTCGGGCCGGATGTCGAGAGGGACGCGTCACCAAGGCAACGGGCGGGAGACCGGACTGGAGGAAGCAGGAAGTTGTCGGTAAGTATGAACGTCTTTTATTTTTATTTTTTACAGGTTTATACTGATCGGTAGTCACTGTCCAGGGTGCTGAAAGAGTTACTGCCGATCAGTTAACTCTTTCAGCTCCCTGGACAGTGACTATTTACTGACGTCGCTTAGCAACGCTGCCGTAATGACGGGTGCACACATGTAGCCACCCGTTATTACGAGAGCTCCATAGACTTCTATGGACTGTCCGTGCCGTTATTACGGCCTGAAATAGGACATGTTCTATCTTTTTCAACGGCACGGGCACCTTCCTGTGAGAAAACGGGAAGGCACCCGTCGCCAATAGAAGTCTATGAGCCCGTTATTACGGGTCGTGATTACGACTCGTAATAACGGGCGTTTTTACGGTCGTGTGCATGAGGCCTTATCCGGAGCGGAGACAGATGCTACAAGGAGGCATCTGGAGGACCCGTCTCATCCGTGGATCGCTTATTCATTTTAATGGGTGCCCAGGAAGAGAGACATCCGCCTAGCCAACCAGATCAGCCGATTTATGTGTTTTATGTCGTTCGTTCATTGTATTGTTTTTCCTTGAAAATCTGAGAAAATGTACAAATTCTGTAACAAATTCTATTTTGGCACCTTCTAAGCCCAGAGGAAGGGCCATCCTCCAGCCATGGTTTCCCTAGAGGTTTCCCCCACAGGGGGTTTTTCCTTTCCTGCGTGCTGGAGGGTGACTCTTCGTGAGTCGGAGGTTTGCCATTTTGGGTTTGATCATATAATATAATAAAAGTTTTGACCATTTAACACCCAATTATAATGTTTTGTGTCTTTATTTTGCATTCTTTGATTTGGTGATTGGGATTCTGGGTCTATCACATATCACAAAATCATAAGGCCGGACATCTACTTCCCACACTGACATAGAATGGAGACAACAAGCGTTGCTGCACAATTAAGTGTACACATCCTTACATTAAGATATTGTATTACGGTCTGTAGCCTTTGGGGGGAATATATTAACCTTTCTACAACAGTTTACTAGCGTAGAAAATTCACAAAATGCGCAAATGTCGATATTTTAGGGGGCAAAAAATGAGCGGGGCTTAGCAGAAATAGGCAACAATTTTACTATAATTTACGCCAGTAACTGATGTAAATTATAGCAGAAATCTATATGTATAGTGCGGCCCAGATTTATCTCTGGGGGGCGTAACAAGGCAAAGGTCCGTGCCAGACCCATACCTCCCCCCAATCAGACTGTATGCCCCCCCAATCAGACAATAAAATAAATTGTAAAAATTTACTTTAACTGTACAGCAGGCCGCAGCACGTAGAAAGTACTGATGACAGGCCACGTTGCAGCTAAAAGATGTGACACATTTATTAAGAGTCGTTCGCCTGTTAATAAATGTGTTGCATCTTACTCCAGCAAACTGTTTAATAGGGCTGGTGTATGAAACGCCAGTATTAAAGGGAATGTGTCGCTAGGAATTTATTTTTATTTTTTTCAGTTAAACAGTTAGTATATAAGTGATTACACATTGTTTTAATTTTTTAAATTTTTTCACAATTCAGGAAATATTATAAATTAGATTCTAATTTATAACATTTCCATGTGCTGGTCACTAGAGGGAGCAAATCCCAAAATTGCAGCATTGGCATGTGGTAAAGCAACCTCATTGCCTTATGCTGCAAATTTGGAGTAGACACACTCGGTCTGCCCCAGCACACACCAGTATCTAATCTAAGTAGTCTCTGCCCACACATAACCGGTTCAGCCCACTCAGTATTATGTTCCCATTGGACCCCCCACACAGTGTAATGACAAATAGCTGCCCCCATACAGTTTAATGCCCCCTTAGCTGCCCCTAGTACCAGTGCGCTGATATAAAGCGCCAGTGCCCATATAGATAGTGTCACACACAGTGCCCATGTAGATGGTGCCACACACCCCAGGGATTCCACTCCGGAGGAGCCCCTGCTGTCGCTGTCCATATATGGACAGTGACGTAAGGCATTCCCTATAGGAGCAGAATACCTGTCCAGAGCGTCGGCCACGCTGTGGCCAGGGATCGCACTCCAGGAGGCGACCTTGATGTAATTGTACATATATGGACAGTGACGACAGGCAGGGCCGCACCTGCCATTAGGCGAGGTGAGGCAGCGGCCTCAGGCGGCGCCACCGAGCTAAAAACGGGGGGCGGCATATTGTGGCAGGGCCAGGGGGGATGCGTGGGGAAGGCAGGGGAGAGTACTTTACCTAGTAGACGTGCAGCACGATAGGCGCACGTCTGCTAGTACACTCCCCCTCTGTGACGCTGCACGCGCCGCGAGAGAGGAGCATAGGGAACCTGGAGGACTTCGGGAGGAGCGGCCGAACGCTCTCTCCTGAAGAAAAGAAAAGCAGCTGGTAAGTAATGAGTTGAGGACAGAAGGCTGAGTCGTTGATAAAGACTAGAGCGGCAGAGTGCCAATTACTGCGCTCAGCCTCCTGCCCTCACTAATTTAAAAGTGATGGGCTGCTACCATACTGACAAGAGGGGGGCATCTGACTGACTGCATTGGGCAGCCTTAGATGTGTGCGACATGGTGCTGCATCCTCCCACCATGTAGGGGGCGCAACTGTGCAGGCCGTGCTTTGGACTCTATATTCTCTGCTCCTCGTTACACACACTGAGGAAGCAGAGGAAGCAAGTGCAGAGCCGAGGAGGAAGCTCCGCCCACAGTCCGACCTGCAAGAAACCTGTGCAGCTGGAGAGATGGTAAGTTCCTGTGAGTGTGTATATATGTATACATGCCTTGTGTCTGACTGTCTGTCTATGTGTGTGTATATATGTGTCTCTATATGTATACATGCTTTGTCTGTCTGTGTGTGTGTGTGTGTGTGTGTATATATATATATGTGTGTCTGTATATGAATACATGCCTTGTGTCTGATTGTCTGTGTATGTGTGTGTGTGTGTGTGTATATATATGTGTCTCTATATGTATACATGCTTTGTGTTTGTGTTTGTGTGTGTGTGTGTGTGTGTGTGTGTATATATATATATATATATGTGTCTGTATATGCATACATGCCTTGGGTCCGTCTATGTGTGTATATATGTGTTGGTATGTGTATACATGCCTTGTGTGTGTGTGTGTGTGTGTGTGTGTGTGTATATATATATGTGTATATTTGCCTGTATTTGTAGAGGGCAGCAATAGAGTCCCCCGCACAGTGCGCCATCCAACCTAATCCCGGCCGGTAATATAATTTAACAAAAAACAAAGACATAAGAAAACATTTTTTATTGAAATAAAAACTCCCCCGCACAACCCTCTTTCACCATTTTATTAAAAAAAAAAAACGTACAATATCGAAGTAGTCCAACTAATCTATGACTGAGGCTGGGTTCACACGACCTATTTTCAGGCGTATACGAGGCGTATTATGCCTCGTTTTACGTCTGAAAATAGGGCTACAATACGTCGGCAAACATCTGCCCATTCATTTGAATGGGTTTGCCGACGTACTGTGCAGACGACCTGTAATTTACGCGTCGTCGTTTGACAGCTGTCAAACTACGACGCGTAAAATGACTGCCTTGTCAAAAGAGGTGCAGGACACTTCTTTGGACGTTTTTGGAGCCGTTTTCTCATAGACTCCAATGAAAACAGCTCCAAAAACGGACGTAAAAAACGCAGCGAAAAACGCGAGTTGCTCAAAAAACGTCTGAAAATCAGGGGCTGTTTTCCCTAGAAAAGAGCTCCGTATTTTCAGACATTTTTGGTCACTACGTGTGCACATACCCTTAGTCTAAATGGTCCAGCCGAACATAGCAAAAAAATAAAAGTTAGCAGTATTACAAATATAAAACCTATACTTTTTTTATACTCCCCTGCGCCACAATAGAAACTAGAGGTCAAGGAAAAATAATTTCCCTTCATGTAACTCTGCTTCCTGTCAACTGAAAAGTTAGCCGCCAGAGGGAAAAAATGTTTCCCCATTGTGGAGTACAAGAAAGTCTAAGGCCTCATGCACACGACCGTAGCCGTGTGCACGGCCGTGATTTTCGGGTCGGCCGGCTGCGGACTGTCAGCGGACTGTCAGCCGCAGGCCGCCCGCAAATCACGGGACATGCACATGGCCGCGGCCATTGTTTTCAATGAACCCGGACCGCAGAACCGGGCCGTAATAACACATGCCCGTTCTTTCTGCGGTCCGGGCTCCCGGGCCGTGCACGGACCGCAAAAACTACGGTCGTGTGCACGACCCCATAGAAAAGAATGGGGCCGCAATTCTCCCGTGGATTTTCGGGAGAATTGCGGCCGCAAAAACACGGTCGTGTGCATGAGGCCTAATTCCCAGGTGGGGCTTTCTTGTACTCATCGGGGAAACATTTTTCCTTCTGACAGATGATTTTTCCGTTGACAGGTGACAGAGTTCAATAGGGGGGGTATTAGGGGGAGGAGGGGGTAAAATATGGTCTGTTCACAGTTTGTGTTTTTTCCACCCCTGCCCTAGATTTCAATCCTATATCCGCCCCTGTGTGCAGAATATCACAAGTTCACAACAGAGCTTGCAGAGGAGAAGCGCACGCCCCTGCGGACCACGATACAGAGAGCGCGTCTAACGAGTGAGTATGGCAACTCTGCACCTCTCCTCAGCCTCCACATGTTATTGGATGAGAGGAGGAGGAGAAGGGCGGACTGTGGCTGATAACATTCACTACTGGTATATATTTATATCTGCGGTATATTCACTGCTGCTATATATGGATCTGTGCGGTATATTCACTGCTGCTATATATGGATCTGTGCGGCATATACACTACTGGTATATACTTATATCTGCGGTATATTCACTGCTGCTATATATGGATCTGTGCGGTATATTCACTGCTGCTATATATGGATCTGTGCGGTATATTCACTGCTGCTATATATGGATCTGTGCGGTATATTCACTGCTGCTATATATGGATCTGTGCGGTATATTCACTGCTGCTATATATGGATCTGTGCGGTATATTCACTGCTGCTATATATGGATCTGTGCGGTATATTCACTGCTGCTATATATGGATCTGTGCGGTATATTCACTACTGCTATATATGGATCTGTGCGGTATATACACTGCTGGTACATATTTATTTATAGGTTGTGCGCAGTTTATTTTTTGCTTTGCTACTGTTCCATATGACTTTTTTTCTAAATATACATTTTTGCCCCTTGCAGTTAAAGGGGTTGTTCCAAGATTAAATGTTATCCCCTGTCTACAGGACAGGACATAACATGCTGATCGGTGGGGGTCTGACCACTGGGACCCCCACTGATAACTGGAACGGTGGTCCCTTGTACCCCTGAGTAACTGGAGCGGCAGGGTGTATGCTTGACCTGCAGCGTCATTAAAGAGGCTCTGTCACCAGATTTTGCAATCCCTATCTGCTATTGCAGCAGATAGGCGCTGCAATGTAGATTACAGTAACGTTTTTATTTTTAAAAAACGAGCATTTTTGGCCAAGTTATGACCATTTTTGTAGTTATGCAAATGAGGCTTGCAAAAGTCCAAGTGGGCGTGTTTAAAGTAAAAGTCCAAGTGGGCGTGTATTATGTGCGTACATCGGGGCGTTTTTAATACTTTTACTAGCTGGGCGTTCTGATGAGAAGTATCATCCACTTCTCTTCAGAACGCCCAGCTTCTGCCAGATCACGCTGTGACGTCACTCACAGGTCCTGCATCGTGTCAGACGAGCGAGGACACATCGGCACCAGAGGCTTCAGTTGATTCTGCAGCAGCATCGGCGTTAGCAGGTAAGTAGCTACATCGACTTACCTGCTAACGCTGATGCTGCTGCAGAATCAAATGTAGCCTCTGGTGCCGATGTGTCCTCGCTCGTCTGACACGATGCAGGACCTGTGAGTGACGTCACAGCGTGATCTGGCAGAAGCTGGGCGTTCTGAAGAGAAGTGGATGATACTTCTCATCAGAACGCCGAGCTAGTAAAAGTATTAAAAACGCCCCGATGTACGCACATAATACACGCCCACTTGGACTTTTACTTTAAACACGCCCACTTGGACTTTTGCAAGCCTCATTTGCATAACTACAAAAATGGTCATAACTTGGCCAAAAATGCTCGTTTTTTAAAAATAAAAACGTTACTGTAATCTACATTGCAGCGCCGATCTGCTGCAATAGCAGATAGGGGTTGCAAAATCTGGTGACAGAGCCTCTTTAACTCAGGGGTACGAGGGACCCCCACTGATCAGCATGTTATCTCCTATCCTGTAGAGAGGGGATAACATTTAATCTTGGGACAACCCCTTTAAGACCTGAACATGCAGTGAATAGTTTTCAGATTATATTACTGCCTCGATGATCACATTCATTCCTAGTCTTGTCTGTGCAGTTTCGGTTTACAAATATTACGGATTGGTTGTACAGATCCAATAGACGTGGACAGAAAGCAAGTGCAGCATGCGTTACTATACTGACTGTAAAGTGCCGCATGTGTTCCTATACTGACTGTAAAGTGCAGCGTGCATTACTATACTGACTGTAAAGTGCCGCATGTGTTACTATACTGACTGTAAAGTGCCGCATGTGTTCCTATACTGACTGTAAAGTGCAGCGTGCATTACTATACTGACTGTAAGGTGCCACATGTGTTACTATACTGACTGTAAAGTGCCGCATGTGTTACTATACTGACTGTAAAGTGCAGCATGTGTTACTATACTGACTGTAAAGTGCAGCATGTGTTACTATACTGACTGTAAAGTGCAGCGTGCATTACTATACTGACTGTAAAGTGCCGCATGTGTTACTATACTGACTGTAAAGTGTAGCGTGCGTTACTATACTGACTGTAAAGTGCAGCGTGCATTACTATACTGACTGTAAAGTGCCGCATGTGTTACTATACTGACTGTAAAGTGCAGCGTGCGTTACTATACTGACTGTAAAGTGTAGCGTGCGTTACTATACTGACTGTAAAGTGCAGGGTGCATTACTATACTGACTGTAAAGTGCCGCATGTGTTACTATACTGACTGTAAAGTGCCGCATGTGTTACTATACTGACTGTAAAGTGCTGCATGTGTTACTATACTGACTGTAAAGAGCAGCATGTGTTACTATACTGACTGTAAAGTGCAGCGTGCGTTACTATACTGACTGTAAAGTGCAGCGTGTGTTACTATACTGACTGTAAAGAGCAGCGTGTGTTACTATACTGACTGTAAAGTGCAGAGTGCGTTACTATACTGACTGTAAAGTGCCGCATGTGTTACTATACTGACTGTAAAGTGCCGCGTGTGTTACTATACTGACTGTAAAGTGCCGCATGTGTTACTATACTGACTGTAAAGTGCAGCGTGTGTTACTATACTGATTGTAAAGTGCAGCGTGCGTTACTATACTGACTGTAAAGTGCCGCGTGTGTTACTATACTGACTGTAAAGTGCCGCGTGTGTTACTATACTGACTGTAAAGAGCAGCATGCTTTACTATACTGACTGTAAAGAGCAGCATGTGTTACTATACTGACTGTAAAGTGCCGCATGTGTTACTATACTGACTGTAAAGTTCCGCATGTGTTACTATAATGACTGTAAAGTGCCGCATGTGTTACTATACTGACTGTAAAGTGCAGTGTGCGTTACTATACTGACTGTAAAGTGCAGCGTGCATTACTATACTGACTGTAAAGAGCAGCATGTGTTACTATACTGACTGTAAAGTGCAGCGTGCGTTACTATACTGACTGTAAAGTGCCGCATGTGTTACTATACTGACTGTAAAGTGCCGCATGTGTTACTATACTGACTGTAAAGTGCCGCATGTGTTACTATACTGACTGTAAAGTGCCGCATGTGTTACTATACTGACTGTAAAGAGCAGCATGCTTTACTATACTGACTGTAAAGAGCAGCATGTGTTACTATACTGACTGTAAAGTGCCGCATGTGTTACTATACTGACTGTAAAGTGCCGCATGTGTTACTATACTGACTGTAAAGTGCAGCGTGCGTTACTATACTGACTGTAAAGTGCCGCATGTGTTACTATACTGACTGTAAAGTGCCGCATGTGTTACTGTACTGACTGTAAAGAGCAGCGTGTGTTACTATACTGACTGTAAAGAGCAGCATGTGTTACTATACTGACTGTAAAGTGCAGCGTGCGTTACTATACTGACTGTAAAGTGGCGCATGTGTTACTATACTGAATGTAAAGTGCCGCATGTGTTACTATACTGACTGTAAATTGCAGCGTGTGTTACTATACTGACTGTAAAGTGCTGCATGTGTTACTATACTGACTGTAAAGTGCAGCGTGTGTTACTATACTGACTGTAAAGTGCTGCATGTGTTACTATACTGACTGTAAAGAGCAGCATGTGTTACTATACTGACTGTAAAGTGCCGCGTGTGTTACTATGCTGAATGTAAAGTGCCGGATGTGTTACTATACTGACTGTAAAGTGCAGCGTGTGTTACTATACTGACTGTAAAGTGCTGCATGTGTTACTATACTGAATGTAAGGTGCCGCATGTGTTACTATACTGACTGTAAAGTGCCGCATGTGTTACTATAATGACTGTAAAGTGCCGCATGTGTTACTATACTGACTGTAAAGTGCAGTGTGCGTTACTATACTGACTGTAAAGTGCAGCGTGCATTACTATAATGACTGTAAAGAGCAGCATGTGTTACTATACTGACTGTAAAGTGCAGCGTGCGTTACTATACTGACTGTAAAGTGCCGCATGTGTTACTATACTGACTGTAAAGTGCCGCATGTGTTACTATACTGACTGTAAAGTGCCGCATGTGTTACTATACTGACTGTAAAGTGCCGCATGTGTTACTATACTGACTGTAAAGAGCAGCATGCTTTACTATACTGACTGTAAAGAGCAGCATGTGTTACTATACTGACTGTAAAGTGCCGCATGTGTTACTATACTGACTGTAAAGTGCCGCATGTGTTACTATACTGACTGTAAAGTGCAGCGTGCGTTACTATACTGACTGTAAAGTGCCGCATGTGTTACTATACTGACTGTAAAGTGCCGCATGTGTTACTGTACTGACTGTAAAGAGCAGCGTGTGTTACTATACTGACTGTAAAGAGCAGCATGTGTTACTATACTGACTGTAAAGTGCAGCGTGCGTTACTATACTGACTGTAAAGTGGCGCATGTGTTACTATACTGAATGTAAAGTGCCGCATGTGTTACTATACTGACTGTAACTTGCAGCGTGTGTTACTATACTGACTGTAAAGTGCTGCATGTGTTACTATACTGACTGTAAAGTGCAGCGTGTGTTACTATACTGACTGTAAAGTGCTGCATGTGTTACTATACTGACTGTAAAGTGCCGCGTGTGTTACTATGCTGAATGTAAAGTGCCGGATGTGTTACTATACTGACTGTAAAGTGCAGCGTGTGTTACTATACTGACTGTAAAGTGCTGCATGTGTTACTATACTGAATGTAAAGTGCCGCATGTGTTACTATACTGACTGTAAAGTGCAGCGTGCGTTACTATACTGACTGTAAAGTGCAGCATGCGTTACTATACTGACTGTAAAGTGCCACATGTGTTACTATACTGACTGTAAAGTGACGCATGTGTTACTATACTGACTGTAAAGTGCCGCATGTGTTACTATACTGACTGTAAAGTGCAGCGTGCGTTACTATACTGACTGTAAAGTGCCGCGTGTGTTACTATACTGACTGTAAAGTGCCGCATGTGTTACTATACTGACTGTAAAGTGCCGCATGTGTTACTATACTGACTGTAAAGTGCCGCATGTGTTACTATACTGACTGTAAAGTGCAGTGTGCGTTACTATACTGAATGTAAAGTGCAGCGTGTGTTACTATACTGACTGTAAAGTGCCGCATGTGTTACTATACTGACTGTAAAATGCTGCATGTGTTACTATACTGACTGTAAAGTGCAGCGTGTGTTACTATACTGACTGTAAAGTGCCGCGTGTGTTACTATACTGACTGTAAAGAGCAGCATGCTTTACTATACTGACTGTAAAGAGCAGCATGTGTTACTATACTGAATGTAAAGTGCCGCATGTGTTACTATACTGACTGTAAAGTGCAGTGTGCGTTACTATACTGACTGTAAAGTGCTGCATGTGTTACTATACTGACTGTAAAGTGCCGCATGTGTTACTATACTGACTGTAAAGTGCAGCGTGCGTTACTATACTGACTGTAAAGTGCAGCATGTGTTACTATACTGACTGTAAAGTGCCGCGTGTGTTACTATACTGACTGTAAAGAGCAGCATGCTTTACTATACTGACTGTAAAGAGCAGCATGTGTTACTATACTGACTGTAAAGTGCCGCATGTGTTACTATACTGACTGTAAAGTGCAGCGTGTGTTACTATACTGACTGTAAAGTGCAGCGTGCGTTACTATACTGACTGTAAAGTGCCGCATGTGTTACTATACTGACTGTAAAGTGCCGCATGTGTTACTGTACTGACTGTAAAGAGCAGCGTGTGTTACTATACTGACTGTAAAGTGCAGCGTGCGTTACTATACTGACTGTAAAGAGCAGCATGTGTTACTATACTGACTGTAAAGTGCAGCGTGCGTTACTATACTGACTGTAAAGTGGCGCATGTGTTACTATACTGACTGTAAAGTGCTGCATGTGTTACTATACTGACTGTAAAGTGCCGCATGTGTTACTATACTGACTGTAAAGTGCAGCGTGCGTTACTATACTGACTGTAAAGTGCAGCGTGTGTTACTATACTGACTGTAAAGTGCCGCGTGTGTTACTATACTGACTGTAAAGAGCAGCATGCTTTACTATACTGACTGTAAATAGCAGCATGTGTTACTATACTGACTGTAAAGTGCCGCATGTGTTACTGTACTGACTGTAAAGAGCAGCGTGTGTTACTATACTGACTGTAAAGTGCAGCGTGCGTTACTATACTGACTGTAAAGAGCAGCATGTGTTACTATACTGACTGTAAAGTGCAGCGTGCGTTACTATACTGACTGTAAAGTGGCGCATGTGTTACTATACTGAATGTAAAGTGCCGCATGTGTTACTATACTGACTGTAAAGTGCAGCGTGTGTTACTATACTGACTGTAAAGTGCTGCATGTGTTACTATACTGACTGTAAAGTGCCGCGTGTGTTACTATGCTGAATGTAAAGTGCCGCATGTGTTACTATACTGACTGTAAAGTGCCGCGTGTGTTACTATGCTGAATGTAAAGTGCCGCATGTGTTACTATACTGACTGTAAAGTGCAGCGTGTGTTACTATACTGACTGTAAAGTGCTGCATGTGTTACTATACTGAATGTAAAGTGCCGCATGTGTTACTATACTGACTGTAAAGTGCAGCGTGCGTTACTATACTGACTGTAAAGTGCAGCGTGCGTTACTATACTGACTGTAAAGTGCCGCATGTGTTACTATACTGACTGTAAAGTGCAGCGTGCGTTACTATACTGACTGTAAAGTGCCGCGTGTGTTACTATACTGACTGTAAAGTGCCGCATGTGTTACTATACTGACTGTAAAGTGCCGCATGTGTTACTATACTGACTGTAAAGTGCCGCATGTGTTACTATACTGACTGTAAAGTGCAGTGTGCGTTACTATACTGAATGTAAAGTGCAGCGTGCGTTACTATACTGACTGTAAAGTGCCGCATGTGTTACTATACTGACTGTAAAATGCTGCATGTGTTACTATACTGACTGTAAAGTGCTGCATGTGTTACTATACTGACTGTAAAGTGCCGCATGTGTTACTATACTGACTGTAAAGTGCAGCGTGCATTACTATACTGACTGTAAAGTGCAGCGTGTGTTACTATACTGACTGTAAAGTGCCGCGTGTGTTACTATAATGACTGTAAAGAGCAGCATGCTTTACTATACTGACTGTAAAGAGCAGCATGTGTTACTATACTGACTGTAAAGTGCCGCATGTGTTACTATACTGACTGTAAAGTGCCGCATGTGTTACTATACTGACTGTTAAGTGCAGCGTGTGTTACTATACTGACTGTAAAGTGCAGCGTGCGTTACTATACTGACTGTAAAGTGCCGCATGTGTTACTATACTGACTGTAAAGTGCCGCATGTGTTACTGTACTGACTGTAAAGAGCAGCGTGTGTTACTATACTGACTGTAAAGTGCAGCGTGTGTTACTATACTGACTGTAAAGAGCAGCATGTGTTACTATACTGACTGTAAAGTGCAGCGTGCGTTACTATACTGACTGTAAAGTGGCGCATGTGTTACTATACTGAATGTAAAGTGCCGCATGTGTTACTATACTGACTGTAAAGTGCAGCGTGTGTTACTATACTGACTGTAAAGTGCTGCATGTGTTACTATACTGAATGTAAAGTGCCGCATGTGTTACTATACTGACTGTAAAGTGCAGCGTGCGTTACTATACTGACTGTAAAGTGCAGCGTGCGTTACTATACTGACTGTAAAGTGCCGCATGTGTTACTATACTGACTGTAAAGTGCCGCATGTGTTACTATACTGACTGTAAAGTGCCGCATGTGTTACTATACTGACTGTAAAGTGGCGCATGTGTTACTATACTGAATGTAAAGTGCTGCATGTGTTACTATACTGAATGTAAAGTGCCGCATGTGTTACTATACTGACTGTAAAGTGCAGCGTGCGTTACTATACTGACTGTAAAGTGCAGCGTGCGTTACTATACTGACTGTAAAGTGACGCATGTGTTACTATACTGACTGTAAAGTGCCGCATGTGTTACTATACTGACTGTAAAGTGCAGTGTGCGTTACTATACTGAATGTAAAGTGCAGCGTGCGTTACTATACTGACTGTAAAGTGCCGCATGTGTTACTATACTGACTGTAAAGTGCCGCATGTGTTACTATACTGACTGTAAAGTGCCGCATGTGTTACTATACTGACTGTAAAGTGCAGTGTGCGTTACTATACTGAATGTAAAGTGCAGCGTGCGTTACTATACTGACTGTAAAGTGCCGCATGTGTTACTATACTGACTGTAAAATGCCGCATGTGTTACTATACTGACTGTAAAGTGCTGCATGTGTTACTATACTGACTGTAAAGTGCCGCATGTGTTACTATACTGACTGTAAAGTGCCGCATGTGTTACTATACTGACTGTAAAGTGCAGCGTGCGTTACTATACTGACTGTAAAGTGCAGCGTGTGTTACTATACTGACTGTAAAGAGCAGCATGCTTTACTATACTGACTGTAAAGAGCAGCATGTGTTACTATACTGACTGTAAAGTGCCGCATGTGTTACTATACTGACTGTAAAGTGCCGCATGTGTTACTATACTGACTGTAAAGTGCTGCATGTGTTACTACACTGACTGTAAAGTGCAGCGTGCGTTACTATACTGACTGTAATGTGCAGCGT
The DNA here is from genome assembly GCF_050947455.1 of Rhinoderma darwinii. NCBI lineage: Eukaryota > Metazoa > Chordata > Amphibia > Anura > Rhinodermatidae > Rhinoderma > Rhinoderma darwinii. The sequence continues at coordinate 416,450 of NW_027461967.1, read as the reverse complement.
GCATTACTATACTGACTGTAAAGTGCCGCATGTGTTACTATACTGACTGTAAAGTGCCGCATGTGTTACTATACTGACTGTAAAGTGCTGCATGTGTTACTATACTGACTGTAAAGTGCCGCGTGTGTTACTATACTGACTGTAAAGAGCAGCATGCTTTACTATACTGACTGTAAAGAGCAGCATGTGTTACTATACTGACTGTAAAGTGCCGCATGTGTTACTATACTGACTGTAAAGTGCTGCATGTGTTACTATACTGACTGTAAAGTGCCGCATGTGTTACTATACTGACTGTAAAGTGCAGCGTGCGTTACTATACTGACTGTAAAGTGCAGCGTGCGTTACTATACTGACTGTAAAGAGCAGCGTGTGTTACTATACTGACTGTAAAGTGCAGCGTGCGTTACTATACTGACTGTAAAGTGCCGCATGTGTTACTATACTGACTGTAAAGTGCCGCATGTGTTACTATACCGACTGTAAAGTGCCGCATGTGTTACTATACTGACTGTAAAGTGCCGCATGTGTTACAATACTGACTGTAAAGTGCAGCGTGCGTTACTATACTGACTGTAAAGTGCCGCGTGTGTTACTATACTGACTGTAAAGAGCAGCATGCTTTACTATACTGACTGTAAAGAGCAGCATGTGTTACTATACTGACTGTAAAGTGCCGCATGTGTTACTATACTGACTGTAAAGTGCCGCATGTGTTACTATACTGACTGTAAAGTGCAGCGTGTGTTACTATACTGACTGTAAAGTGCAGCGTGCGTTACTATACTGACTGTAAAGTGCCGCATGTGTTACTATACTGACTGTAAAGTGCCGCATGTGTTACTGTACTGACTGTAAAGAGCAGCGTGTGTTACTATACTGACTGTAAAGAGCAGCATGTGTTACTATACTGACTGTAAAGTGCAGCGTGCGTTACTATACTGACTGTAAAGTGGCGCATGTGTTACTATACTGAATGTAAAGTGCCGCATGTGTTACTATACTGACTGTAAAGTGCAGCGTGTGTTACTATACTGACTGTAAAGTGCTGCATGTGTTACTATACTGACTGTAAAGTGCAGCGTGTGTTACTATACTGACTGTAAAGTGCTGCATGTGTTACTATACTGACTGTAAAGTGCCGCGTGTGTTACTATGCTGAACGTAAAGTGCCGCATGTGTTACTATACTGACTGTAAAGTGCAGCGTGTGTTACTATACTGACTGTAAAGTGCTGCATGTGTTACTATACTGAATGTAAAGTGCCGCATGTGTTACTATACTGACTGTAAAGTGCAGCGTGCGTTACTATACTGACTGTAAAGTGCAGCGTGCGTTACTATACTGACTGTAAAGTGCTGCATGTGTTACTATACTGACTGTAAAGTGACGCATGTGTTACTATACTGACTGTAAAGTGCCGCATGTGTTACTATACTGACTGTAAAATGCTGCATGTGTTACTATACTGACTGTAAAGTGCTGCATGTGTTACTATACTGACTGTAAAGTGCCGCATGTGTTACTATACTGACTGTAAAGTGCAGCGTGCGTTACTATACTGACTGTAAAGTGCAGCGTGTGTTACTATACTGACTGTAAAGTGCCGCGTGTGTTACTATACTGACTGTAAAGAGCAGCATGCTTTACTATACTGACTGTAAAGAGCAGCATGTGTTACTATACTGACTGTAAAGTGCCGCATGTGTTACTATACTGACTGTAAAGTGCCGCATGTGTTACTATACTGACTGTAAAGTGCAGCGTGTGTTACTATACTGACTGTAAAGTGCAGCGTGCGTTACTATACTGACTGTAAAGTGGCGCATGTGTTACTATACTGACTGTAAAGTGCCGCATGTGTTACTGTACTGACTGTAAAGAGCAGCGTGTGTTACTATACTGACTGTAAAGTGCAGTGTGTGTTACTATACTGACTGTAAAGTGCTGCATGTGTTACTATACTGACTGTAAAGTGCCGCGTGTGTTACTATGCTGAATGTAAAGTGCCGCATGTGTTACTATACTGACTGTAAAGTGCCGCGTGTGTTACTATGCTGAATGTAAAGTGCCGCATGTGTTACTATACTGACTGTAAAGTGCAGCGTGTGTTACTATACTGACTGTAAAGTGCTGCATGTGTTACTATACTGAATGTAAAGTGCTGCATGTGTTACTATACTGACTAAAGTGCAGCGTGCGTTACTATACTGACTGTAAAGTGCAGCGTGCGTTACTATACTGACTGTAAAGTGCCGCATGTGTTACTATACTGACTGTAAAGTGCAGCGTGCGTTACTATACTGACTGTAAAGTGCCGCGTGTGTTACTATACTGACTGTAAAGTGCCGCATGTGTTACTATACTGACTGTAAAGTGCAGTGTGCGTTACTATACTGAATGTAAAGTGCAGCGTGCGTTACTATACTGACTGTAAAGCGCCGCATGTGTTACTATACTGACTGTAAAATGCTGCATGTGTTACTATACTGACTGTAAAGTGCTGCATGTGTTACTATGCTGACTGTAAAGTGCCGCATGTGTTACTATACTGACTGTAAAGTGCAGCGTGCGTTACTATACTGACTGTAAAGTGCAGCGTGTGTTACTATACTGACTGTAAAGTGCCGCGTGTGTTACTATACTGACTGTAAAGAGCAGCATGCTTTACTATACTGACTGTAAAGAGCAGCATGTGTTACTATACTGACTGTAAAGTGCCGCATGTGTTACTATACTGACTGTAAAGTGCAGCGTGTGTTACTATACTGACTGTAAAGTGCAGCGTGCGTTACTATACTGACTGTAAAGTGCCGCATGTGTTACTATACTGACTGTAAAGTGCCGCATGTGTTACTGTACTGACTGTAAAGAGCAGCGTGTGTTACTATACTGACTGTAAAGTGCAGCGTGCGTTACTATACTGAATGTAAAGTGCCGCATGTGTTACTATACTGACTGTAAAGTGCAGCGTGTGTTACTATACTGACTGTAAAGTGCTGCATGTGTTACTATACTGACTGTAAAGTGCCGCGTGTGTTACTATGCTGAATGTAAAGTGCCGCATGTGTTACTATACTGACTGTAAAGTGCAGCGTGTGTTACTATACTGACTGTAAAGTGCTGCATGTGTTACTATACTGAATGTAAAGTGCCGCATGTGTTACTATACTGACTGTAAAGTGCAGCGTGCGTTACTATACTGACTGTAAAGTGCAGCGTGCGTTACTATACTGACTGTAAAGTGCCGCATGTGTTACTATACTGACTGTAAAGTGCCGCATGTGTTACTATACTGACTGTAAAGTGCCGCATGTGTTACTATACTGACTGTAAAGTGCAGCATGCTTTACTATACTGACTGTAAAGAGCAGCATGTGTTACTATACTGACTGTAAAGTCCCGCATGTGTTACTATACTGACTGTAAAGTGCCGCATGTGTTACTATACTGACTGTAAAGTGCCGCATGTGTTACTATAATGACTGTAAAGTGCAGTGTGCGTTACTATACTGAATGTAAAGTGCAGCGTGCGTTACTATACTGACTGTAAAGAGCAGCATGCTTTACTATACTGACTGTAAAGAGCAGCGTGTGTTACTATACTGACTGTAAAGAGCAGCATGCTTTACTATACTGACTGTAAAGAGCAGCATGTGTTACTATACTGACTGTAAAGTGCCGCATGTGTTACTATACTGACTGTAAAGTGGCGCATGTGTTACTATACTGACTGTAAAGTGCAGTGTGCGTTACTATACTGAATGTAAAGTGCAGCGTGCGTTACTATACTGACTGTAAAGAGCATCATGCTTTACTATACTGACTGTAAAGAGCAGCGTGTGTTACTATACTGACTGTAAAGAGCAGCATGCTTTACTATACTGACTGTAAAGAGCAGCATGTGTTACTATACTGACTGTAAAGTGCTGCATGTGTTACTATACTGACTGTAAAGTGGCGCATGTGTTACTATACTGAATGTAAAGTGCTGCATGTGTTACTATACTGAATGTAAAGTGGCGCATGTGTTACTATACTGACTGTAAAGTGCAGCGTGTGTTACTATACTGACTGTAAAGTGCCGCATGTGTTACTATACTGACTGTAAAGTGGCGCATGTGTTACTATACTGAATGTAAAGTGGCGCATGTGTTACTATACTGACTGTAAAGAGCAGCATGTGTTACTATACTGACTGTAAAGTGCCGCATGTGTTACTATACTGACTGTAAAGTGGCGCATGTGTTACTATACTGAATGTAAAGTGCTGCATGTGTTACTATACTGATTGTAAAGTGCCGCATGTGTTACTATACTGACTGTAAAGTGCAGCGTGCGTTACTATACTGACTGTAAAGTGCCGCATGTGTTACTATACTGACTGTAAAGTGACGCATGTGTTACAATACTGACTGTAAAGTGCCGCATGTGTTACTATACTGACTGTAAAGTGCAGTGTGCGTTACTATACTGAATGTAAAGTGCAGCGTGCGTTACTATACTGACTGTAAAGTGCCGCATGTGTTACTATACTGACTGTAAAGTGCCGCATGTGTTACTATACTGACTGTAAAGTGCCGCATGTGTTACTATACTGACTGTAAAGTGCAGTGTGCGTTACTATACTGAATGTAAAGTGCAGCGTGCGTTACTATACTGACTGTAAAGTGCCGCATGTGTTACTATACTGACTGTAAAATGCCGCATGTGTTACTATACTGACTGTAAAGTGCTGCATGTGTTACTATACTGACTGTAAAGTGCCGCATGTGTTACTATACTGACTGTAAAGTGCCGCATGTGTTACTATACTGACTGTAAAGTGCAGCGTGCGTTACTATACTGACTGTAAAGTGCAGCGTGTGTTACTATACTGACTGTAAAGAGCAGCATGCTTTACTATACTGACTGTAAAGAGCAGCATGTGTTACTATACTGACTGTAAAGTGCCGCATGTGTTACTATACTGACTGTAAAGTGCCGCATGTGTTACTATACTGACTGTAAAGTGCCGCATGTGTTACTACACTGACTGTAAAGTGCAGCGTGCGTTACTATACTGACTGTAATGTGCAGCGTGCATTATTATACTGACTGTAAAGTGCCGCATGTGTTACTATACTGACTGTAAAGTGCCGCATGTGTTACTTTACTGACTGTAAAGTGCCGCATGTGTTACTATACTGACTGTAAAGTGCCGCATGTGTTACTATACTGACTGTAAAGTGCAGCGTGCGTTACTATACTGACTGTAAAGTGCAGCGTGTGTTACTATACTGAATGTAAAGAGCAGCATGATTTACTATACTGACTGTAAAGTGCAGCGTGCGTTACTATACTGACTGTAAAGAGGAGCATGTGTTACTATACTGACTGTAAAGTGCCGCATGTGTTACTATACTGACTGTAAAGTGCTGCATGTGTTACTATACTGACTGTAAAGTGCAGCGTGCTTTACTATACTGACTGTAAAGTGCAGCGTGCGTTACTATACTGACTGTAAAGAGCAGCATGTGTTACTGTACTGACTGTAAAGAGCAGCGTGTGTTACTATACTGACTGTAAAGAGCAGCATGATTTACTATACTGACTGTAAAGTGCAGCGTGCGTTACTATACTGACTGTAAAGTGCCGCGTATGTTACTATACTGACTGTAAAGTGCCGCATGTGTTACTATACTGACTGTAAAGTGCAGCGTGCGTTACTATACTGACTGTAAAGTGCTGCATGTGTTACTATACTGTCTGTAAAGTGCCGCATGTGTTACTATACTGACTGTAAAGTGCCGCATGTGTTACTGTACTGACTGTAAAGTGCAGTATGTGTTACTATACTGACTGTAAAGTGCAGCGTGCGTTACTATACTGACTGTAAAGAGCAGCATGTGTTACTATACTGACTGTAAAGTGCAGCGTGCGTTACTATACTGACTGTAAAGTGCCGCATGTGTTACTATACTGACTGTAAAGTGCCGCATGTGTTACTATACTGACTGTAAAGTGCAGCGTGCGTTACTATACTGACTGTAAAGTGCAGCGTGCATTACTATACTGACTGTAAAGAGCAGCATGTGTTACTGTACTGACTGTAAAGAGCAGCGTGTGTTACTATACTGACTGTAAAGAGCAGCATGATTTACTATACTGACTGTAAAGTGCAGCGTGCGTTACTATACTGACTGTAAAGTGCCGCGTATGTTACTATACTGACTGTAAAGTGCCGCATGTGTTACTATACTGACTGTAAAGTGCAGCGTGCGTTACTATACTGACTGTAAAGTGCCGCATGTGTTACTATACTGTCTGTAAAGTGCCGCATGTGTTACTATACTGACTGTAAAGTGCCGCATGTGTTACTGTACTGACTGTAAAGTGCAGTATGTGTTACTATACTGACTGTAAAGTGCAGCGTGCGTTACTATACTGACTGTAAAGAGCAGCATGTGTTACTATACTGACTGTAAAGTGCAGCGTGCGTTACTATACTGACTGTAAAGTGCCGCATGTGTTACTATACTGACTGTAAAGTGCAGCATGTGTTACTATACTGACTGTAAAGTGCAGCGTGCGTTACTATACTGACTGTAAAGTGCAGCGTGCATTACTATACTGACTGTAAAGTGCCGCATGTGTTACTATACTGACTGTAAAGTGCCGCATGTGTTACTATACTGACTGTAAAGTGCCGCATGTGTTACTATACGGACTGTAAAGAGCAGCATGTGTTACTATACTGACTGTAAAGTGCCGCATGTGTTACTAAACTGACTGTAAAGTGCCGCATGTGTTACTATACTGACTGTAAAGTGCCGCATGTGTTACTATACTGACTGTAAAGTGCCGCATGTGTTACTATACTGACTGTAAAGTGCAGCGTGCGTTACTATACTGACTGTAAAGTGCAGCGTGCGTTACTATACTGACTGTAAAGTGCAGCGTGCGTTACTATACTGACTGTAAAGTGCAGCGTGCATTACTATACTGACTGTAAAGTGCCGCGTGTGTTACTATACTGACTGTAAAGTGCCGCATGTGTTACTATACTGACTGTAAAGTGCCGCATGTGTTACTATACTGACTGTAAAGTGCCGCATGTGTTACTATACTGACTGTAAAGTGCCGCATGTGTTACTATACGGACTGTAAAGAGCAGCATGTGTTACTATACTGACTGTAAAGTGCCGCATGTGTTACTAAACTGACTGTAAAGTGCCGCATGTGTTACTATACTGACTGTAAAGTGCTGCATGTGTTACTATACTGACTGTAAAGTGCCACATGTGTTACTATACTGACTGTAAAGTGCAGCGTGCGTTACTATACTGACTGTAAAGTGCAGCGTGCGTTACTATACTGACTGTAAAGTGCAGCGTGCGTTACTATACTGACTGTAAAGTGCAGCGTGCGTTACTATACTGACTGTAAAGTGCAGCGTGTGTTACTATACTGACTGTAAAGAGCAGCATGCTTTACTATACTGACTGTAAAGAGCAGCATGTGTTACTATACTGACTGTAAAGTGTCGCATGTGTTACTATACTGACTGTAAAGTGCCGCATGTGTTACTATACTGACTGTAAAGTGCAGCGTGCGTTACTATACTGACTGTAAAGTGCAGCGTGCGTTACTATACTGACTGTAAAGTGCCGCATGTGTTACTATACTGACTATAAAGTGCCGCATGTGTTACTATACTGACTGTAAAGTGCCACATGTGTTGCTATACTGACTGTAAAGTGCAGCGTGCGTTACTATACTGACTGTAAAGTGCAGCGTGTGTTACTATACTGACTGTAAAGAGCAGCATGCTTTACTATACTGACTGTAAAGAGCAGCATGTGTTACTATACTGACAGTAAAGTGTCGCATGTGTTACTATACTGACTTTAAAGTGCCGCATGTGTTACTATACTGACTGTAAAGTGCCGCATGTGTTACTATACTGACTGTAAAGTGCAGCGTGCATTACTATACTTACTGTAAAGTGCAGCGTGTGTTACTATACTGACTGTAAAGAGCAGCATGCTTTACTATACTGACTGTAAAGTGCAGCATGCGTTACTATACTGACTGTAAAGTGCCGCATGTGTTACTATACTGACTGTAAAGAGCAGCATGTGTTACTATGCTGACTGTAAAGTGCCGCATGTGTTACTATACTGACTGTAAAGTGCCGAATGTGTTACTATATTTACTGTAAAGTGCCGCATGTGTTACTATACTGACTGTAAAGTGCAGCGTGCGTTACTATACTGACTGTAAAGTGCAGCGTGCGTTACTATACTGACTGTAAAGTGCAGCGTGCGTTACTATACTGACTGTAAAGTGCAGCGTGCGTTACTATACTGACTGTAAAGTGCAGCGTGCGTTACTTTACTGACTGTAAAGTGCCGCGTATGTTACTATACTGACTGTAAAGTGCCGCATGTGTTACTATACTGACTGTAAAGTGCAGCGTGCGTTACTATACTGACTGTAAAGTGCCGCATGTGTTACTATACTGACTGTAAAGTGCCGCATGTGTTACTATACTGACTGTAAAGAGCAGCATGTGTTACTATACTGACTGTAAAGTGCAGCGTGCCTTACTATACTGACTGTAAAGTGCCGCATGTGTTACTATACTGACTGTAAAGTGCCGCATGTGTTACTATACTGACTGTAAAGTGCCGCATGTGTTACTATACTGACTGTAAAGTGCAGTGTGCGTTACTATACTGAATGTAAAGTGCAGCGTGCGTTACTATACTGACTGTAAAGTGCCGCATGTGTTACTATACTGACTGTAAAGTGCAGCGTGCATTACTATACTGACTGTAATGTGCAGCGTGCATTACTATACTGACTGTAAAGTGCCGCATGTGTTACTATACTGACTGTAAAGTGCCGCATGTGTTACTATACTGACTGTAAAGTGCAGTGTGCGTTACTATACTGAATGTAAAGTGCAGCGTGCGTTACTATACTGACTGTAAAGTGCAGTGTGCGTTACTATACTGAATGTAAAGTGCAGCGTGTGTTACTATACTGACTGTAAAATGCCGCATGTGTTACTATACTGACTGTAAAGTGCCGCATGTGTTACTATACTGACTGTAAAGTGCAGCGTGTGTTACTATACTGACTGTAAAGAGCAGCATGATTTACTATACTGACTGTAAAGTGCAGCGTGCGTTACTATACTGACTGTAAAGAGGAGCATGTGTTACTATACTGACTGTAAAGTGCCGCATGTGTTACTATACTGACTGTAAAGTGCCGCATGTGTTACTATACTGACTGTAAAGTGCTGCATGTGTTACTATACTGACTGTAAAGTGCAGCGTGCGTTACTATACTGACTGTAAAGTGCAGCGTGCGTTACTATACTGACTGTAAAGTGCAGCGTGCGTTACTATACTGACTGTAAAGTGCAGCGTGCGTTACTATACTGACTGTAAAGTGCAGCGTGCGTTACTATACTGACTGTAAAGTGCCGCGTATGTTACTATACTGACTGTAAAGTGCCGCATTTGTTACTATACTGACTGTAAAGTGCAGCGTGCGTTACTATACTGACTGTAAAGTGCCGCATGTGTTACTATACTGACTGTAAAGTGCCGCATGTGTTACTATACTGACTGTAAAGTGCCGCGTGCGTTACTATACTGACTGTAAAGTGCCGCGTATGTTACTATACTGACTGTAAAGTGCCGCATGTGTTACTATACTGACTGTAAATAGCAGCATGTGTTACTATACTGACTGTAAAGTGCTGCATGTGTTACTATACTGACTGTAAAGTGCCGCATGTGTTACTATACTGACTGTAAAATGCCGCATGTGTTACTATACTGACTGTAAAGTGCTGCATGTGTTACTATACTGACTGTAAAGTGCAGCGTGCTTTACTATACTGACTGTAAAGTGCAGCGTGCGTTACTATACTGACTGTAGAGTGCCGCGTATGTTACTATACTGACTGTAAAGTGCCGCATGTGTTACTATACTGACTGTAAAGTGCAGCGTGCGTTACTATACTGACTGTAAAGTGCCGCATGTGTTACTATACTGACTGTAAAGTGCCGCATGTGTTACTATACTGACTGTAAAGTGCCGCATGTGTTACTGTACTGACTGTAAAGTGCAGCATGTGTTACTATACTGACTGTAAAGTGCAGCGTGCGTTACTATACTGACTGTAAAGAGCAGCATGTGTTACTGTACTGACTATAAAGTGCAGCGTGCGTTACTATACTGACTGTAAAGTGCCGCATGTGTTACTATACTGACTGTAAAGTGCCGCATGTGTTACTATACTGACTGTAAAGTGCAGCATGTGTTACTATACTGACTGTAAAGTGCAGCGTGCATTACTATACTGACTGTAAAGTGCCGCATGTGTTACTATACTGACTGTAAAGTGCCGCATGTGTTACTATACTGACTGTAAAGTGCCGCATGTGTTACTATACTGACTGTAAAGTGCCGCATGTGTTACTATACTGACTGTAAAGTGCAGCGTGCGTTACTATACTGACTGTAAAGAGCAGCATGCTTTACTATACTGACTGTAAAGAGCAGCATGTGTTACTATACTGACTGTAAAGTGCAGCGTGCATTACTATACTGACTGTAAAGTGCTGCATGTGTTACTATACTGACTGTAAAGTGCCGCATGTGTTACTATACTGACTGTAAAGTGCCGCATGTGTTACTATACTGACTGTAAAGAGCAGCATGCTTTACTATACTGACTGTAAAGAGCAGCATGTGTTACTATACTGACTGTAAAGTGTCGCATGTGTTACTATACTGACTGTAAAGTGACGCATGTGTTACTATACTGACTGTAAAGTGCCACATGTGTTACTATACTGACTGTAAAGAGCAGCATGCTTTACTATACTGACTGTAAAGAGCAGCATGTGTTACTATACTGACTGTAAAGTGTTGCATGTGTTACTATACTGACTGTAAAGTGCCGCATGTGTTACTATACTGACTGTAAAGTGCCGCATGTGTTACTATACTGACTGTAATGTGCAGCGTGCATTACTATACTGACTGTAAAGTGCCGCATGTGTTACTATACTGACTGTAAAGTGCCGCATGTGTTACTTTACTGACTGTAAAGTGCCGCATGTGTTACTATACTGACTGTAAAGTGCCGCATGTGTTACTATACTGACTGAAAAGTGCAGCGTGCGTTACTATACTGACTGTAAAGTGCAGCGTGTGTTACTATACTGACTGTAAAGAGCAGCATGCTTTACTATACTGACTGTAAAGTGCAGCATGCGTTACTATACTGACTAAAGTGCCGCATGTGTTACTATACTGACTGTAAAGAGCAGCATGTGTTACTATGCTGACTGTAAAGTGCCGCATGTGTTACTATACTGACTGTAAAGTGCCGCATGTGTTACTATATTGACTGTAAAGTGCCGCATGTGTTACTATACTGACTGTAAAGTGCAGCGTGCGTTACTATACTGACTGTAAAGTGCAGCGTGCGTTACTATACTGACTGTAAAGTGCCGCGTATGTTACTATACTGACTGTAAAGTGCCGCATGTGTTACTATACTGACTGTAAAGTGCAGCGTGCGTTACTATACTGACTGTAAAGTGCCGCATGTGTTACTATACTGACTGTAAAGTGCTGCATGTGTTACTGTACTGACTGTAAAGTGTAGCGTGCGTTACTATACTGACTGTAAAGAGCAGCATGTGTTACTATACTGACTGTAAAGTGCAGCATGCGTTACAATACTGACTGTAAAGAGCAGCATGTGTTACTATACTGACTGTAAAGTGCAGCGTGCCTTACTATACTGACTGTAAAGTGCCGCATGTGTTACTATACTGACTGTAAAGTGGCGCATGTGTTACTATACTGACTGTAAAGTGCCGCATGTGTTACTATACTTACTGTAAAGTGCAGTGTGCGTTACTATACTGAATGTAAAGTGCAGCGTGCGTTACTATACTGACTGTAAAGTGCCGCATGTGTTACTATACTGACTGTAAAGTGCAGCGTGCGTTACTATACTGACTGTAATGTGCAGCGTGACTTACTATACTGACTGTAAAGTGCCTCATGTGTTACTATACTGACTGTAAAGTGCCGCATGTGTTACTATACTGACTGTAAAGTGCAGTGTGCGTTACTATACTGAATGTAAAGTGCAGCGTGCGTTACTATACTGACTGTAAAGTGCCGCATGTGTTACTATACTGACTGTAAAATGCTGCATGTGTTACTATACTGACTGTAAAGTGCCGCATGTGTTACTATACTGACTGTAAAGTGCAGCGTGTGTTACTATACTGACTGTAAAGAGCATCATGCTTTACTATACTGACTGTAAAGAGCAGCGTGTGTTACTATACTGACTGTAAAGAGCAGCATGCTTTACTATACTGACTGTAAAGAGCAGCATGTGTTACTATACTGACTGTAAAGTGCTGCATGTGTTACTATACTGACTGTAAAGTGGCGCATGTGTTACTATACTGAATGTAAAGTGCTGCATGTGTTACTATACTGAATGTAAAGTGGCGCATGTGTTACTATACTGACTGTAAAGTGCAGCGTGTGTTACTATACTGACTGTAAAGTGCCGCATGTGTTACTATACTGACTGTAAAGTGGCGCATGTGTTACTATACTGAATGTAAAGTGGCGCATGTGTTACTATACTGACTGTAAAGAGCAGCATGTGTTACTATACTGACTGTAAAGTGCCGCATGTGTTACTATACTGACTGTAAAGTGGCGCATGTGTTACTATACTGAATGTAAAGTGCTGCATGTGTTACTATACTGATTGTAAAGTGCCGCATGTGTTACTATACTGACTGTAAAGTGCAGCGTGCGTTACTATACTGACTGTAAAGTGCCGCATGTGTTACTATACTGACTGTAAAGTGACGCATGTGTTACAATACTGACTGTAAAGTGCCGCATGTGTTACTATACTGACTGTAAAGTGCAGTGTGCGTTACTATACTGAATGTAAAGTGCAGCGTGCGTTACTATACTGACTGTAAAGTGCCGCATGTGTTACTATACTGACTGTAAAGTGCCGCATGTGTTACTATACTGACTGTAAAGTGCCGCATGTGTTACTATACTGACTGTAAAGTGCAGTGTGCGTTACTATACTGAATGTAAAGTGCAGCGTGCGTTACTATACTGACTGTAAAGTGCCGCATGTGTTACTATACTGACTGTAAAATGCCGCATGTGTTACTATACTGACTGTAAAGTGCTGCATGTGTTACTATACTGACTGTAAAGTGCCGCATGTGTTACTATACTGACTGTAAAGTGCCGCATGTGTTACTATACTGACTGTAAAGTGCAGCGTGCGTTACTATACTGACTGTAAAGTGCAGCGTGTGTTACTATACTGACTGTAAAGAGCAGCATGCTTTACTATACTGACTGTAAAGAGCAGCATGTGTTACTATACTGACTGTAAAGTGCCGCATGTGTTACTATACTGACTGTAAAGTGCCGCATGTGTTACTATACTGACTGTAAAGTGCCGCATGTGTTACTACACTGACTGTAAAGTGCAGCGTGCGTTACTATACTGACTGTAATGTGCAGCGTGCATTATTATACTGACTGTAAAGTGCCGCATGTGTTACTATACTGACTGTAAAGTGCCGCATGTGTTACTTTACTGACTGTAAAGTGCCGCATGTGTTACTATACTGACTGTAAAGTGCCGCATGTGTTACTATACTGACTGTAAAGTGCAGCGTGCGTTACTATACTGACTGTAAAGTGCAGCGTGTGTTACTATACTGAATGTAAAGAGCAGCATGATTTACTATACTGACTGTAAAGTGCAGCGTGCGTTACTATACTGACTGTAAAGAGGAGCATGTGTTACTATACTGACTGTAAAGTGCCGCATGTGTTACTATACTGACTGTAAAGTGCTGCATGTGTTACTATACTGACTGTAAAGTGCAGCGTGCTTTACTATACTGACTGTAAAGTGCAGCGTGCGTTACTATACTGACTGTAAAGAGCAGCATGTGTTACTGTACTGACTGTAAAGAGCAGCGTGTGTTACTATACTGACTGTAAAGAGCAGCATGATTTACTATACTGACTGTAAAGTGCAGCGTGCGTTACTATACTGACTGTAAAGTGCCGCGTATGTTACTATACTGACTGTAAAGTGCCGCATGTGTTACTATACTGACTGTAAAGTGCAGCGTGCGTTACTATACTGACTGTAAAGTGCTGCATGTGTTACTATACTGTCTGTAAAGTGCCGCATGTGTTACTATACTGACTGTAAAGTGCCGCATGTGTTACTGTACTGACTGTAAAGTGCAGTATGTGTTACTATACTGACTGTAAAGTGCAGCGTGCGTTACTATACTGACTGTAAAGAGCAGCATGTGTTACTATACTGACTGTAAAGTGCAGCGTGCGTTACTATACTGACTGTAAAGTGCCGCATGTGTTACTATACTGACTGTAAAGTGCCGCATGTGTTACTATACTGACTGTAAAGTGCAGCGTGCGTTACTATACTGACTGTAAAGTGCAGCGTGCATTACTATACTGACTGTAAAGAGCAGCATGTGTTACTGTACTGACTGTAAAGAGCAGCGTGTGTTACTATACTGACTGTAAAGAGCAGCATGATTTACTATACTGACTGTAAAGTGCAGCGTGCGTTACTATACTGACTGTAAAGTGCCGCGTATGTTACTATACTGACTGTAAAGTGCCGCATGTGTTACTATACTGACTGTAAAGTGCAGCGTGCGTTACTATACTGACTGTAAAGTGCCGCATGTGTTACTATACTGTCTGTAAAGTGCCGCATGTGTTACTATACTGACTGTAAAGTGCCGCATGTGTTACTGTACTGACTGTAAAGTGCAGTATGTGTTACTATACTGACTGTAAAGTGCAGCGTGCGTTACTATACTGACTGTAAAGAGCAGCATGTGTTACTATACTGACTGTAAAGTGCAGCGTGCGTTACTATACTGACTGTAAAGTGCCGCATGTGTTACTATACTGACTGTAAAGTGCAGCATGTGTTACTATACTGACTGTAAAGTGCAGCGTGCGTTACTATACTGACTGTAAAGTGCAGCGTGCATTACTATACTGACTGTAAAGTGCCGCATGTGTTACTATACTGACTGTAAAGTGCCGCATGTGTTACTATACTGACTGTAAAGTGCCGCATGTGTTACTATACGGACTGTAAAGAGCAGCATGTGTTACTATACTGACTGTAAAGTGCCGCATGTGTTACTAAACTGACTGTAAAGTGCCGCATGTGTTACTATACTGACTGTAAAGTGCCGCATGTGTTACTATACTGACTGTAAAGTGCCGCATGTGTTACTATACTGACTGTAAAGTGCAGCGTGCGTTACTATACTGACTGTAAAGTGCAGCGTGCGTTACTATACTGACTGTAAAGTGCAGCGTGCGTTACTATACTGACTGTAAAGTGCAGCGTGCATTACTATACTGACTGTAAAGTGCCGCGTGTGTTACTATACTGA
Source organism: Rhinoderma darwinii (assembly GCF_050947455.1). Taxonomy (NCBI): domain Eukaryota; kingdom Metazoa; phylum Chordata; class Amphibia; order Anura; family Rhinodermatidae; genus Rhinoderma; species Rhinoderma darwinii. The sequence goes on along the minus strand of NW_027461967.1, from coordinate 400,908 downwards.
CTGTAAAGTGCCGCATGTGTTACTATACTGACTGTAAAGTGCCGCATGTGTTACTATACTGACTGTAAAGTGCCGCATGTGTTACTATACTGACTGTAAAGTGCCGCATGTGTTACTATACGGACTGTAAAGAGCAGCATGTGTTACTATACTGACTGTAAAGTGCCGCATGTGTTACTAAACTGACTGTAAAGTGCCGCATGTGTTACTATACTGACTGTAAAGTGCTGCATGTGTTACTATACTGACTGTAAAGTGCCACATGTGTTACTATACTGACTGTAAAGTGCAGCGTGCGTTACTATACTGACTGTAAAGTGCAGCGTGCGTTACTATACTGACTGTAAAGTGCAGCGTGCGTTACTATACTGACTGTAAAGTGCAGCGTGCGTTACTATACTGACTGTAAAGTGCAGCGTGTGTTACTATACTGACTGTAAAGAGCAGCATGCTTTACTATACTGACTGTAAAGAGCAGCATGTGTTACTATACTGACTGTAAAGTGTCGCATGTGTTACTATACTGACTGTAAAGTGCCGCATGTGTTACTATACTGACTGTAAAGTGCAGCGTGCGTTACTATACTGACTGTAAAGTGCAGCGTGCGTTACTATACTGACTGTAAAGTGCCGCATGTGTTACTATACTGACTATAAAGTGCCGCATGTGTTACTATACTGACTGTAAAGTGCCACATGTGTTGCTATACTGACTGTAAAGTGCAGCGTGCGTTACTATACTGACTGTAAAGTGCAGCGTGTGTTACTATACTGACTGTAAAGAGCAGCATGCTTTACTATACTGACTGTAAAGAGCAGCATGTGTTACTATACTGACAGTAAAGTGTCGCATGTGTTACTATACTGACTTTAAAGTGCCGCATGTGTTACTATACTGACTGTAAAGTGCCGCATGTGTTACTATACTGACTGTAAAGTGCAGCGTGCATTACTATACTTACTGTAAAGTGCAGCGTGTGTTACTATACTGACTGTAAAGAGCAGCATGCTTTACTATACTGACTGTAAAGTGCAGCATGCGTTACTATACTGACTGTAAAGTGCCGCATGTGTTACTATACTGACTGTAAAGAGCAGCATGTGTTACTATGCTGACTGTAAAGTGCCGCATGTGTTACTATACTGACTGTAAAGTGCCGAATGTGTTACTATATTTACTGTAAAGTGCCGCATGTGTTACTATACTGACTGTAAAGTGCAGCGTGCGTTACTATACTGACTGTAAAGTGCAGCGTGCGTTACTATACTGACTGTAAAGTGCAGCGTGCGTTACTATACTGACTGTAAAGTGCAGCGTGCGTTACTATACTGACTGTAAAGTGCAGCGTGCGTTACTTTACTGACTGTAAAGTGCCGCGTATGTTACTATACTGACTGTAAAGTGCCGCATGTGTTACTATACTGACTGTAAAGTGCAGCGTGCGTTACTATACTGACTGTAAAGTGCCGCATGTGTTACTATACTGACTGTAAAGTGCCGCATGTGTTACTATACTGACTGTAAAGAGCAGCATGTGTTACTATACTGACTGTAAAGTGCAGCGTGCCTTACTATACTGACTGTAAAGTGCCGCATGTGTTACTATACTGACTGTAAAGTGCCGCATGTGTTACTATACTGACTGTAAAGTGCCGCATGTGTTACTATACTGACTGTAAAGTGCAGTGTGCGTTACTATACTGAATGTAAAGTGCAGCGTGCGTTACTATACTGACTGTAAAGTGCCGCATGTGTTACTATACTGACTGTAAAGTGCAGCGTGCATTACTATACTGACTGTAATGTGCAGCGTGCATTACTATACTGACTGTAAAGTGCCGCATGTGTTACTATACTGACTGTAAAGTGCCGCATGTGTTACTATACTGACTGTAAAGTGCAGTGTGCGTTACTATACTGAATGTAAAGTGCAGCGTGCGTTACTATACTGACTGTAAAGTGCAGTGTGCGTTACTATACTGAATGTAAAGTGCAGCGTGTGTTACTATACTGACTGTAAAATGCCGCATGTGTTACTATACTGACTGTAAAGTGCCGCATGTGTTACTATACTGACTGTAAAGTGCAGCGTGTGTTACTATACTGACTGTAAAGAGCAGCATGATTTACTATACTGACTGTAAAGTGCAGCGTGCGTTACTATACTGACTGTAAAGAGGAGCATGTGTTACTATACTGACTGTAAAGTGCCGCATGTGTTACTATACTGACTGTAAAGTGCCGCATGTGTTACTATACTGACTGTAAAGTGCTGCATGTGTTACTATACTGACTGTAAAGTGCAGCGTGCGTTACTATACTGACTGTAAAGTGCAGCGTGCGTTACTATACTGACTGTAAAGTGCAGCGTGCGTTACTATACTGACTGTAAAGTGCAGCGTGCGTTACTATACTGACTGTAAAGTGCAGCGTGCGTTACTATACTGACTGTAAAGTGCCGCGTATGTTACTATACTGACTGTAAAGTGCCGCATTTGTTACTATACTGACTGTAAAGTGCAGCGTGCGTTACTATACTGACTGTAAAGTGCCGCATGTGTTACTATACTGACTGTAAAGTGCCGCATGTGTTACTATACTGACTGTAAAGTGCCGCGTGCGTTACTATACTGACTGTAAAGTGCCGCGTATGTTACTATACTGACTGTAAAGTGCCGCATGTGTTACTATACTGACTGTAAATAGCAGCATGTGTTACTATACTGACTGTAAAGTGCTGCATGTGTTACTATACTGACTGTAAAGTGCCGCATGTGTTACTATACTGACTGTAAAATGCCGCATGTGTTACTATACTGACTGTAAAGTGCTGCATGTGTTACTATACTGACTGTAAAGTGCAGCGTGCTTTACTATACTGACTGTAAAGTGCAGCGTGCGTTACTATACTGACTGTAGAGTGCCGCGTATGTTACTATACTGACTGTAAAGTGCCGCATGTGTTACTATACTGACTGTAAAGTGCAGCGTGCGTTACTATACTGACTGTAAAGTGCCGCATGTGTTACTATACTGACTGTAAAGTGCCGCATGTGTTACTATACTGACTGTAAAGTGCCGCATGTGTTACTGTACTGACTGTAAAGTGCAGCATGTGTTACTATACTGACTGTAAAGTGCAGCGTGCGTTACTATACTGACTGTAAAGAGCAGCATGTGTTACTGTACTGACTATAAAGTGCAGCGTGCGTTACTATACTGACTGTAAAGTGCCGCATGTGTTACTATACTGACTGTAAAGTGCCGCATGTGTTACTATACTGACTGTAAAGTGCAGCATGTGTTACTATACTGACTGTAAAGTGCAGCGTGCATTACTATACTGACTGTAAAGTGCCGCATGTGTTACTATACTGACTGTAAAGTGCCGCATGTGTTACTATACTGACTGTAAAGTGCCGCATGTGTTACTATACTGACTGTAAAGTGCCGCATGTGTTACTATACTGACTGTAAAGTGCAGCGTGCGTTACTATACTGACTGTAAAGAGCAGCATGCTTTACTATACTGACTGTAAAGAGCAGCATGTGTTACTATACTGACTGTAAAGTGCAGCGTGCATTACTATACTGACTGTAAAGTGCTGCATGTGTTACTATACTGACTGTAAAGTGCCGCATGTGTTACTATACTGACTGTAAAGTGCCGCATGTGTTACTATACTGACTGTAAAGAGCAGCATGCTTTACTATACTGACTGTAAAGAGCAGCATGTGTTACTATACTGACTGTAAAGTGTCGCATGTGTTACTATACTGACTGTAAAGTGACGCATGTGTTACTATACTGACTGTAAAGTGCCACATGTGTTACTATACTGACTGTAAAGAGCAGCATGCTTTACTATACTGACTGTAAAGAGCAGCATGTGTTACTATACTGACTGTAAAGTGTTGCATGTGTTACTATACTGACTGTAAAGTGCCGCATGTGTTACTATACTGACTGTAAAGTGCCGCATGTGTTACTATACTGACTGTAATGTGCAGCGTGCATTACTATACTGACTGTAAAGTGCCGCATGTGTTACTATACTGACTGTAAAGTGCCGCATGTGTTACTTTACTGACTGTAAAGTGCCGCATGTGTTACTATACTGACTGTAAAGTGCCGCATGTGTTACTATACTGACTGAAAAGTGCAGCGTGCGTTACTATACTGACTGTAAAGTGCAGCGTGTGTTACTATACTGACTGTAAAGAGCAGCATGCTTTACTATACTGACTGTAAAGTGCAGCATGCGTTACTATACTGACTAAAGTGCCGCATGTGTTACTATACTGACTGTAAAGAGCAGCATGTGTTACTATGCTGACTGTAAAGTGCCGCATGTGTTACTATACTGACTGTAAAGTGCCGCATGTGTTACTATATTGACTGTAAAGTGCCGCATGTGTTACTATACTGACTGTAAAGTGCAGCGTGCGTTACTATACTGACTGTAAAGTGCAGCGTGCGTTACTATACTGACTGTAAAGTGCCGCGTATGTTACTATACTGACTGTAAAGTGCCGCATGTGTTACTATACTGACTGTAAAGTGCAGCGTGCGTTACTATACTGACTGTAAAGTGCCGCATGTGTTACTATACTGACTGTAAAGTGCTGCATGTGTTACTGTACTGACTGTAAAGTGTAGCGTGCGTTACTATACTGACTGTAAAGAGCAGCATGTGTTACTATACTGACTGTAAAGTGCAGCATGCGTTACAATACTGACTGTAAAGAGCAGCATGTGTTACTATACTGACTGTAAAGTGCAGCGTGCCTTACTATACTGACTGTAAAGTGCCGCATGTGTTACTATACTGACTGTAAAGTGGCGCATGTGTTACTATACTGACTGTAAAGTGCCGCATGTGTTACTATACTTACTGTAAAGTGCAGTGTGCGTTACTATACTGAATGTAAAGTGCAGCGTGCGTTACTATACTGACTGTAAAGTGCCGCATGTGTTACTATACTGACTGTAAAGTGCAGCGTGCGTTACTATACTGACTGTAATGTGCAGCGTGACTTACTATACTGACTGTAAAGTGCCTCATGTGTTACTATACTGACTGTAAAGTGCCGCATGTGTTACTATACTGACTGTAAAGTGCAGTGTGCGTTACTATACTGAATGTAAAGTGCAGCGTGCGTTACTATACTGACTGTAAAGTGCCGCATGTGTTACTATACTGACTGTAAAATGCTGCATGTGTTACTATACTGACTGTAAAGTGCCGCATGTGTTACTATACTGACTGTAAAGTGCAGCGTGTGTTACTATACTGACTGTAAAGAGCAGCATGATTTACTATACTGACTGTAAAGTGCAGCGTGCGTTACTATACTGACTGTAAAGAGGAGCATGTGTTACTATACTGACTGTAAAGTGCCGCATGTGTTACTATACTGACTGTAAAGTGCCGCATGTGTTACTATACTGACTGTAAAGTGCTGCATGTGTTACTATACTGACTGTAAAGTGCAGCGTGCGTTACTATACTGACTGTAAAGTGCCGCATGTGTTACTATACTGACTGTAAAGTGCCGCATGTGTTACTATACTGACTGTAAAGTGCCGCGTGCGTTACTATACTGACTGTAAAGTGCCGCGTATGTTACTATACTGACTGTAAAGTGCCGCATGTGTTACTATACTGACTGTAAATAGCAGCATGTGTTACTATACTGACTGTAAAGTGCCGCATGTGTTACTATACTGACTGTAAAGTGCCGCATGTGTTACTGTACTGACTGTAAAGTGCAGCATGTGTTACTATACTGACTGTAAAGTGCCGCATGTGTTACTATACTGACTGTAAAGTGCAGCATGTGTTACTATACTGACTGTAAAGTGCAGCGTGCGTTACTATACTGACTGTAAAGTGCCGCATGTGTTACTATACTGACTGTAAAGTGCAGCATGTGTTACTATACTGACTGTAAAGTGCAGCGTGCGTTACTATACTGACTGTAAAGTGCCGCATGTGTTACTATACTGACTGTAAAGTGCCGCATGTGTTACTATACTGACTGTAAAGTGCCGCATTTGTTACTATACTGACTGTAAAGTGAAGTGTGCGTTACTATACTGAATGTAAAGTGCAGCGTGCTTTACTATACTGACTGTAAAGAGCAGCATGTGTTACTATACTGACTGTAAAGTGCCGCATGTGTTACTATACTGACTGTAAAGAGCAGCGTGTGTTACTATACTGACTGTAAAGTGCCGCATGTGTTACTATACTGACTGTAAAGTGCCGCATGTGTTACTATACTGACTGTAAAGTGCCGCATGTGTTACTATACTGACTGTAAAGTGCCGCATGTGTTACTATACTGACTGTAAAGTGCAGTGTGCGTTACTATACTGAATGTAAAGTGCAGCGTGCGTTACTATACTGACTGTAAAGTGCCGCATGTGTTACTATACTGACTGTAAAATGCTGCATGTGTTACTATACTGACTGTAAAGAGCAGCGTGCGTTACTATACTGACTGTAAAGTGCAGCGTGCGTTACTATACTGACTGTAAAGTGCAGCGTGCGTTACTATACTGACTGTAAAGTGCCGCGTATGTTACTATACTGACTGTAAAGTGCCGCATTTGTTACTATACTGACTGTAAAGTGCAGCGTGCGTTACTATACTGACTGTAAAGTGCCGCATGTGTTACTATACTGATTGTAAAGTGCCGCATGTGTTACTATACTGACTGTAAAGTGCCGCGTGCGTTACTATACTGACTGTAAAGTGCCGCGTATGTTACTATACTGACTGTAAAGTGCCGCATGTGTTACTGTACTGACTGTAAAGTGCAGCATGTGTTACTATACTGACTGTAAAGTGCCGCATGTGTTACTATACTGACTGTAAAGTGCAGCATGTGTTACTATACTGACTGTAAAGTGCAGCGTGCGTTACTATACTGACTGTAAAGTGCCGCATGTGTTACTATACTGACTGTAAAGTGCAGCATGTGTTACTATACTGACTGTAAAGTGCAGCGTGCGTTACTATACTGACTGTAAAGTGCCGCATGTGTTACTATACTGACTGTAAAGTGCAGCGTGCGTTACTATACTGACTGTAAAGTGCCGCATGTGTTACTATACTGACTGTAAAGTGCAGCGTGCGTTACTATACTGACTGTAAAGTGCCGCATGTGTTACTATACTGACTGTAAAGTGAAGTGTGCGTTACTATACTGAATGTAAAGTGCAGCGTGCGTTACTATACTGACTGTAAAGAGAAGCATGTGCTACTATACTGACTGTAAAGTGCCGCATGTGTTACTATACTGACTGTAAAGTGCAGCATGTGTTACTATACTGACTGTAAAGTGCAGCGTGCATTACTATACTGACTGTAAAGTGCCGCATGTATTACTATACTGTCTGTAAAGTGACGCATGTGTTACTATACTGACTGTAAAGTGCCGCATGTGTTACTATACTGACTGTAAAGTGAAGTGTGCGTTACTATACTGAATGTAAAGTGCAGCGTGCGTTACTATACTGACTGTAAAGAGCAGCATGTGTTACTATACTGACTGTAAAGTGCCGCATGTGTTACTATACTGACTGTAAAGTGCCGCATGTGTTACTATACTGACTGTAAAGTGCCGCATGTGTTACTATACTGACTGTAAAGTGCCGCATGTGTTACTATACTGACTGTAAAGTGCCGCATGTGTTACTATACTGACTGTAAAGTGCAGCGTGCGTTACTATACTGACTGTAAAGTGCCGCATGTGTTACTATACTGACTGTAAAGTGAAGTGTGCGTTACTATACTGAATGTAAAGTGCAGCGTGCGTTACTATACTGACTGTAAAGAGCAGCATGTGCTACTATACTGACTGTAAAGTGCCGCATGTGTTACTATAATGACTGTAAAGTGCAGCATGTGTTACTATACTGACTGTAAAGTGCAGCGTGCGTTACTATACTGACTGTAAAGTGCCGCATGTGTTACTATACTGTCTGTAAAGTGCCGCATGTGTTACTATACTGACTGTAAAGTGCCGCATGTGTTACTATACTGACTGTAAAGTGAAGTGTGCGTTACTATACTGAATGTAAAGTGCAGCGTGCGTTACTATACTGACTGTAAAGAGCAGCATGTGCTACTATACTGACTGTAAAGTGCCGCATGTGTTACTATAATGACTGTAAAGTGCAGCATGTGTTACTATACTGACTGTAAAGTGCAGCGTGCGTTACTATACTGACTGTAAAGTGCCGCATGTGTTACTATACTGTCTGTAAAGTGCCGCATGTGTTACTATACTGACTGTAAAGTGCCGCATGTGTTACTATACTGACTGTAAAGTGAAGTGTGCGTTACTATACTGAATGTAAAGTGCAGCGTGCGTTACTATACTGACTGTAAAGAGCAGCATGTGTTACTATACTGACTGTAAAGTGCCGCATGTGTTACTGTACTGACTGTAAAGAGCAGCGTGTGTTACTATACTGACTGTAAAGTGCCGCATGTGTTACTATACTGACTGTAAAGTGCCGCATGTGTTACTATACTGACTGTAAAGTGCAGCATGTGTTACTATACTGACTGTAAAGTGCCGCATGTGTTACTATACTGACTGTAAAGTGCAGCGTGCGTTACTATACTGAATGTAAAGTGCCGCATGTGTTACTATACTGACTGTAAAGTGCCGCATGTGTTACTATACTGACTGTAAAGTGCCGCATGTGTTACTATACTGACTGTAAAGTGCAGTGTGCGTTACTATACTGAATGTAAAGTGCAGCGTGCGTTACTATACTGACTGTAAAGTGCCGCATGTGTTACTATACTGACTGTAAAATGCCGCATGTGTTACTATACTGACTGTAAAGAGCAGTGTGCGTTACTATACTGACTGTAAAGTGCAGCGTGCGTTACTATACTGACTGTAAAGTGCCGCGTATGTTACTATACTGACTGTAAAGTGCCGCATTTGTTACTATACTGACTGTAAAGTGCAGCGTGCGTTACTATACTGACTGTAAAGTGCCGCATGTGTTACTATACTGATTGTAAAGTGCCGCATGTGTTACTATACTGACTGTAAAGTGCCGCGTGCGTTACTATACTGACTGTAAAGTGCCGCGTATGTTACTATACTGACTGTAAAGTGCCGCATGTGTTACTGTACTGACTGTAAAGTGCAGCATGTGTTACTATACTGACTGTAAAGTGCCGCATGTGTTACTATACTGACTGTAAAGTGCAGCATGTGTTACTATACTGACTGTAAAGTGCAGCGTGCGTTACTATACTGACTGTAAAGTGCCGCATGTGTTACTATACTGACTGTAAAGTGCAGCATGTGTTACTATACTGACTGTAAAGTGCAGTGTGCGTTACTATACTGACTGTAAAGTGCCGCATGTGTTACTATACTGACTGTAAAGTGCAGCGTGCGTTACTATACTGACTGTAAAGTGCCGCATGTGTTACTATACTGACTGTAAAGTGAAGTGTGCGTTACTATACTGAATGTAAAGTGCAGCGTGCGTTACTATACTGACTGTAAAGAGAAGCATGTGCTACTATACTGACTGTAAAGTGCCGCATGTGTTACTATACTGACTGTAAAGTGCAGCATGTGTTACTATACTGACTGTAAAGTGCAGCGTGCATTACTATACTGACTGTAAAGTGCCGCATGTGTTACTATACTGTCTGTAAAGTGACGCATGTGTTACTATACTGACTGTAAAGTGCCGCATGTGTTACTATACTGACTGTAAAGTGAAGTGTGCGTTACTATACTGAATGTAAAGTGCAGCGTGCGTTACTATACTGACTGTAAAGAGCAGCATGTGTTACTATACTGACTGTAAAGTGCCGCATGTGTTACTGTACTGACTGTAAAGAGCAGCGTGTGTTACTATACTGACTGTAAAGTGCCGCATGTGTTACTATACTGACTGTAAAGTGCCGCATGTGTTACTATACTGACTGTAAAGTGCCGCATGTGTTACTATACTGACTGTAAAGTGCCGCATGTGTTACTATACTGACTGTAAAGTGCCGCATGTGTTACTATACTGACTGTAAAGTGCAGCGTGCGTTACTATACTGACTGTAAAGTGCCGCATGTGTTACTATACTGACTGTAAAGTGAAGTGTGCGTTACTATACTGAATGTAAAGTGCAGCGTGCGTTACTATACTGACTGTAAAGAGCAGCATGTGCTACTATACTGACTGTAAAGTGCCGCATGTGTTACTATAATGACTGTAAAGTGCAGCATGTGTTACTATACTGACTGTAAAGTGCAGCGTGCGTTACTATACTGACTGTAAAGTGCCGCATGTGTTACTATACTGTCTGTAAAGTGCCGCATGTGTTACTATACTGACTGTAAAGTGCAGCGTGTGTTACTATACTGACTGTAAAGAGCAGCATGCTTTACTATACTGACTGTAAAGTGCAGCATGCGTTACTATACTGACTAAAGTGCCGCATGTGTTACTATACTGACTGTAAAGAGCAGCATGTGTTACTATGCTGACTGTAAAGTGCCGCATGTGTTACTATACTGACTGTAAAGTGCCGCATGTGTTACTATATTGACTGTAAAGTGCCGCATGTGTTACTATACTGACTGTAAAGTGCAGCGTGCGTTACTATACTGACTGTAAAGTGCAGCGTGCGTTACTATACTGACTGTAAAGTGCCGCGTATGTTACTATACTGACTGTAAAGTGCCGCATGTGTTACTATACTGACTGTAAAGTGCAGCGTGCGTTACTATACTGACTGTAAAGTGCCGCATGTGTTACTATACTGACTGTAAAGTGCTGCATGTGTTACTGTACTGACTGTAAAGTGTAGCGTGCGTTACTATACTGACTGTAAAGAGCAGCATGTGTTACTATACTGACTGTAAAGTGCAGCATGCGTTACAATACTGACTGTAAAGAGCAGCATGTGTTACTATACTGACTGTAAAGCGCAGCGTGCCTTACTATACTGACTGTAAAGTGCCGCATGTGTTACTATACTGACTGTAAAGTGGCGCATGTGTTACTATACTGACTGTAAAGTGCCGCATGTGTTACTATACTTACTGTAAAGTGCAGTGTGCGTTACTATACTGACTGTAAAGTGCCGCATGTGTTACTATACTGACTGTAAAGTGCAGCGTGCGTTACTATACTGACTGTAATGTGCAGCGTGACTTACTATACTGACTGTAAAGTGCCTCATGTGTTACTATACTGACTGTAAAGTGCCGCATGTGTTACTATACTGACTGTAAAGTGCAGTGTGCGTTACTATACTGAATGTAAAGTGCAGCGTGCGTTACTATACTGACTGTAAAGTGCCGCATGTGTTACTATACTGACTGTAAAATGCTGCATGTGTTACTATACTGACTGTAAAGTGCCGCATGTGTTACTATACTGACTGTAAAGTGCAGCGTGTGTTACTATACTGACTGTAAAGAGCAGCATGATTTACTATACTGACTGTAAAGTGCAGCGTGCGTTACTATACTGACTGTAAAGAGGAGCATGTGTTACTATACTGACTGTAAAGTGCCGCATGTGTTACTATACTGACTGTAAAGTGCCGCATGTGTTACTATACTGACTGTAAAGTGCTGCATGTGTTACTATACTGACTGTAAAGTGCAGCGTGCGTTACTATACTGACTGTAAAGTGCCGCATGTGTTACTATACTGACTGTAAAGTGCCGCATGTGTTACTATACTGACTGTAAAGTGCCGCGTGCGTTACTATACTGACTGTAAAGTGCCGCGTATGTTACTATACTGACTGTAAAGTGCCGCATGTGTTACTATACTGACTGTAAATAGCAGCATGTGTTACTATACTGACTGTAAAGTGCCGCATGTGTTACTATACTGACTGTAAAGTGCCGCATGTGTTACTGTACTGACTGTAAAGTGCAGCATGTGTTACTATACTGACTGTAAAGTGCCGCATGTGTTACTATACTGACTGTAAAGTGCAGCATGTGTTACTATACTGACTGTAAAGTGCAGCGTGCGTTACTATACTGACTGTAAAGTGCCGCATGTGTTACTATACTGACTGTAAAGTGCAGCATGTGTTACTATACTGACTGTAAAGTGCAGCGTGCGTTACTATACTGACTGTAAACTGCCGCATGTGTTACTATACTGACTGTAAAGTGCCGCATGTGTTACTATACTGACTGTAAAGTGCCGCATGTGTTACTATACTGACTGTAAAGTGAAGTGTGCGTTACTATACTGAATGTAAAGTGCAGCGTGCTTTACTATACTGACTGTAAAGAGCAGCATGTGTTACTATACTGACTGTAAAGTGCCGCATGTGTTACTATACTGACTGTAAAGAGCAGCGTGTGTTACTATACTGACTGTAAAGTGCCGCATGTGTTACTATACTGACTGTAAAGTGCCGCATGTGTTACTATACTGACTGTAAAGTGCCGCATGTGTTACTATACTGACTGTAAAGTGCCGCATGTGTTACTATACTGACTGTAAAGTGCAGTGTGCGTTACTATACTGAATGTAAAGTGCCGCATGTGTTACTATACTGACTGTAAAATGCCGCATGTGTTACTATACTGACTGTAAAGAGCAGCGTGCGTTACTATACTGACTGTAAAGTGCAGTGTGCGTTACTATACTGACTGTAAAGTGCAGCGTGCGTTACTATACTGACTGTAAAGTGCCGCGTATGTTACTATACTGACTGTAAAGTGCCGCATTTGTTACTATACTGACTGTAAAGTGCAGCGTGCGTTACTATACTGACTGTAAAGTGCCGCATGTGTTACTATACTGATTGTAAAGTGCCGCATGTGTTACTATACTGACTGTAAAGTGCCGCGTGCGTTACTATACTGACTGTAAAGTGCCGCGTATGTTACTATACTGACTGTAAAGTGCCGCATGTGTTACTATACTGATTGTAAAGTGCCGCATGTGTTACTATACTGACTGTAAAGTGCCGCGTGCGTTACTATACTGACTGTAAAGTGCCGCATGTGTTACTATACTGACTGTAAAGTGCAGCGTGCGTTACTATACTGACTGTAAAGTGCCGCATGTGTTACTATACTGACTGTAAAGTGCAGCGTGCGTTAGTATACTGACTGTAAAGTGCCGCATGTGTTACTATACTGACTGTAAAGTGAAGTGTGCGTTACTATACTGAATGTAAAGTGCAGCGTGCGTTACTATACTGACTGTAAAGAGAAGCATGTGCTACTATACTGACTGTAAAGTGCCGCATGTGTTACTATACTGACTGTAAAGTGCAGCATGTGTTACTATACTGACTGTAAAGTGCAGCGTGCATTACTATACTGACTGTAAAGTGCCGCATGTGTTACTATACTGTCTGTAAAGTGACGCATGTGTTACTATACTGACTGTAAAGTGCCGCATGTGTTACTATACTGACTGTAAAGTGAAGTGTGCGTTACTATACTGAATGTAAAGTGCAGCGTGCGTTACTATACTGACTGTAAAGAGCAGCATGTGTTACTATACTGACTGTAAAGTGCCGCATGTGTTACTGTACTGACTGTAAAGAGCAGCGTGTGTTACTATACTGACTGTAAAGTGCCGCATGTGTTACTATACTGACTGTAAAGTGCCGCATGTGTTACTATACTGACTGTAAAGTGCCGCATGTGTTACTATACTGACTGTAAAGTGCCGCATGTGTTACTATACTGACTGTAAAGTGCCGCATGTGTTACTATACTGACTGTAAAGTGCAGCGTGCGTTACTATACTGACTGTAAAGTGCCGCATGTGTTACTATACTGACTGTAAAGTGAAGTGTGCGTTACTATACTGAATGTAAAGTGCAGCGTGCGTTACTATACTGACTGTAAAGAGCAGCATGTGCTACTATACTGACTGTAAAGTGCCGCATGTGTTACTATAATGACTGTAAAGTGCAGCATGTGTTACTATACTGACTGTAAAGTGCAGCGTGCGTTACTATACTGACTGTAAAGTGCCGCATGTGTTACTATACTGTCTGTAAAGTGCCGCATGTGTTACTATACTGACTGTAAAGTGCCGCATGTGTTACTATACTGACTGTAAAGAGCCGCATGTGTTACTATACTGACTGTAAAGTGAAGTGTGCGTTACTATACTGAATGTAAAGTGCAGCGTGCGTTACTATACTGACTGTAAAGAGCAGCATGTGTTACTATACTGACTGTAAAGTGCCGCATGTGTTACTGTACTGACTGTAAAGAGCAGCGTGTGTTACTATACTGACTGTAAAGTGCCACATGTGTTACTATACTGACTGTAAAGTGCCGCATGTGTTACTATACTGACTGTAAAGTGCAGCATGTGTTACTATACTGACTGTAAAGTGCCGCATGTGTTACTATACTGACTGTAAAGTGCAGCGTGCGTTACTATACTGAATGTAAAGTGCCGCATGTGTTACTATACTGACTGTAAAGTGCAGCGTGCGTTACTATACTGACTGTAAAGTGCCGCATGTGTTACTATACTGACTGTAAAGTGCAGCATGTGTTACTATACTGACTGTAAAGTGCAGCGTGCGTTACTATACTGACTGTAAAGTGCCGCGTGTGTTACTATACTGACTGTAAAGTGCCGCGTGTGTTACTATACTGACTGTAAAGTGCCGCATGTGTTACTATACTGACTGTAAAGTGCCGCATGTGTTACTATACTGACTGTAAAGTGAAGTGTGCGTTACTATACTGAATGTAAAGTGCAGCGTGCGTTACTATACTGACTGTAAAGAGCAGCATGTGCTACTATACTGACTGTAAAGTGCCGCATGTGTTACTGTACTGACTGTAAAGAGCAGCGTGTGTTACTATACTGACTGTAAAGTGCCGCGTGTGTTACTATACTGACTGTAAAGTGCCGCATGTGTTACTATACTGACTGTAAAGTGCCGCATGTGTTACTATACTGACTGTAAAGTGCCGCATGTGTTACCATACTGACTGTAAAGTGCCGCATGTGTTACTATACTGACTGTAAAGTGCCGCATGTGTTACTATACTGACTGTAAAGTGCAGTGTGCGTTACTATACTGAATGTAAAGTGCAGCGTGCGTTACTATACTGACTGTAAAGTGCCGCATGTGTTACTATACTGACTGTAAAATGCTGCATGTGTTACTATACTGACTGTAAAGTGCCGCATGTGTTACTATACTGACTGTAAAGTGCAGCATGCTTTACTATACTGACTGTAAAGTGCAGCGTGCGTTACTATACTGACTGTAAAGTGCAGCGTGCGTTACTATACTGACTGTAAAGTGCCGCATGTGTTACTATACTGTCTGTAAAGTGCCGCATGTGTTACTATACTGACTGTAAAGTGCCGCATGTGTTACTATACTGACTGTAAAGTGAAGTGTGCGTTACTATACTGAATGTAAAGTGCAGCGTGCGTTACTATACTGACTGTAAAGAGCAGCATGTGTTACTATACTGACTGTAAAGTGCCGCATGTGTTACTGTACTGACTGTAAAGAGCAGCGTGTGTTACTATACTGACTGTAAAGTGCCGCATGTGTTACTATACTGACTGTAAAGTGCCGCATGTGTTACTATACTGACTGTAAAGTGCAGTGTGCGTTACTATACTGAATGTAAAGTGCAGTGTGCGTTACTATACTGACTGTAAAGTGCCGCATGTGTTACTATACTGACTGTAAAATGCCGCATGTGTTACTATACTGACTGTAAAGAGCAGCGTGCGTTACTATACTGACTGTAAAGTGCAGCGTGCGTTACTATACTGACTGTAAAGTGCAGCGTGCGTTACTATACTGACTGTAAAGTGCCGCGTATGTTACTATACTGACTGTAAAGTGCCGCATTTGTTACTATACTGACTGTAAAGTGCAGCGTGCGTTACTATACTGACTGTAAAGTGCCGCATGTGTTACTATACTGATTGTAAAGTGCCGCATGTGTTACTATACTGACTGTAAAGTGCCGCGTGCGTTACTATACTGACTGTAAAGTGCCGCGTATGTTACTATACTGACTGTAAAGTGCCGCATGTGTTACTATACTGACTGTAAATAGCAGCATGTGTTACTATACTGACTGTAAAGTGCCGCATGTGTTACTATACTGACTGTAAAGTGCCGCATGTGTTACTGTACTGACTGTAAAGTGCAGCATGTGTTACTATACTGACTGTAAAGTGCCGCATGTGTTACTATACTGACTGTAAAGTGCAGCATGTGTTACTATACTGACTGTAAAGTGCAGCGTGCGTTACTATACTGACTGTAAAGTGCCGCATGTGTTACTATACTGACTGTAAAGTGCCGCATGTGTTACTATACTGACTGTAAAGTGCCGCATGTGTTACTATACTGACTGTAAAGTGAAGTGTGCGTTACTATACTGAATGTAAAGTGCAGTGTGCGTTACTATACTGACTGTAAAGAGCAGCATGTGTTACTATACTGACTGTAAAGTGCCGCATGTGTTACTATACTGACTGTAAAGTGCAGCATGTGTTACTATACTGACTGTAAAGTGCAGCGTGCGTTACTATACTGACTGTAAAGTGCCGCATTTGTTACTATACTGACTGTAAAGTGCCGCATGTGTTACTATACTGACTGTAAAGTGCCGCATGTGTTACTATACTGACTGTAAAGTGAAGTGTGCGTTACTATACTGAATGTAAAGTGCAGCGTGCGTTACTATACTGACTGTAAAGAGCAGCATGTGTTACTATACTGACTGTAAAGTGCCGCATGTGTTACTATACTGACTGTAAAGAGCAGCGTGTGTTACTATACTGACTGTAAAGTGCCGCATGTGTTACTATACTGACTGTAAAGTGCCGCATGTGTTACTATACTGACTGTAAAGTGCCGCATGTGTTACTATACTGACTGTAAAGTGCCGCATGTGTTACTATACTGACTGTAAAGTGCCGCATGTGTTACTATACTGACTGTAAAGTGCAGTGTGCGTTACTATACTGAATGTAAAGTGCAGCGTGCGTTACTATATTGACTGTAAAGTGCCGCATGTGTTACTATACTGACTGTAAAATGCCGCATGTGTTACTATACTGACTGTAAAGTGCAGCGTGCTTTACTATACTGACTGTAAAGTGCAGCGTGCGTTACTATACTGACTGTAAAGTGCCGCGTGCATTACTATACTGACTGTAAAGTGCCGCGTACGTTACTATACTGACTGTAAAGTGCCGCATGTGTTACTATACTGACTGTAAAGTGCAGCGTGCGTTACTATACTGACTGTAAAGTGCCGCATGTGTTACTATACTGACTGTAAAGTGCCGCATGTGTTACTATACTGACTTTAAAGTGCCGCATGTGTAACTGTACTGACTGTAAAGTGCAGCATGTGTTACTATACTGACTGTAAAGTGCAGCGTGCATTACTATACTGACTGTAAAGAGCAGCATGTGTTACCATACTGACTGTAAAGTGCAGCATGCGTTACTATACTGACTGTAAAGTGCCGCATGTGTTACTATACTAACTGTAAAGTGCCGCATGTGTTACTATACTGACTGTAAAGTGCAGCATGTGTTACTATACTGACTGTAAAGTGCAGCGTGCGTTACTATACTGACTGTAAAGTGCCGCATGTGTTACTATACTGACTGTAAAGTGCCGCGTATGTTACTATACTGACTGTAAAGTGACACATGTGTTACTATACTGACTTTAAAGTGCAGCGTGTGTTACTATACTGACTGTAAAGTGCCGCATGTGTTACTATACTGACTGTAAAGTGCCGCATGTGTTACTATACTGACTGTAAAGTGGCGCATGCGTTACTATACTGACTGTAAAGTGCTGCATGTGTTACTATACTGACTGTAAAGTGCCGCATGTGTTACTATACTGACTGTAAAGTGCAGTTTGCGTTACTATACTGAATGTAAAGTGCAGCGTGCGTTACTATACTGACTGTAAAGTGCCGCATGTGTTACTATACTGACTGTAAAATGCCGCATGTGTTACTATACTGACTATAAAGTGCCGCATGTGTTACTATACTGACTGTAAAGTGCAGCGTGCTTTACTATACTGACTGTAAAGTGCAGCGTGCGTTACTATACTGACTGTAAAGTGCCGCATGTATTACTATACTGACTGTAAAGTGCCGCATGTGTTACTATACTGACTGTAAAGTGCCGCATGTGTTACTATACTGACTGTAAAGTGCCACATGTGTTACTATACTGACTGTAAAGTGCAGCGTGCGTTACTATACTGACTGTAAAGTGCAGCATGTGTTACTATACTGACTGTAAAGTGCAGCATGTGTTACTATACTGACTGTAAAGTGCAGCATGTGTTACTATACTGACTGTAAAGTGCTGCATGTGTTACTATACTGACTGTAAAGTGCCGCATGTGTTACTATACTGACTGTAAAGTGCCGCATGCGTTACTATACTGACTGTAAAGTGCAGCGTGCGTTACTATACTGACTGTAAAGTGCCGCATGTGTTACTATACTGACTGTAAAGTGCAGCATGTGTTACTATACTGACTGTAAAGTGCAGCGTGCGTTACTATACTGACTGTAAAGAGCCGCATGTGTTACTATACTGACTGTAAAGTGCCGCATGTATTACTATACTGACTGTAAAGTGCAGCATGTGTTACTATACTGACTGTAAAGTGCAGCATATGTTACTATACTGACTGTAAAGTGCAGCATGTGTTACTATACTGACTGTAAAGTGCAGCGTGCGTTACTATACTGACATGTGTTACTATACTGACTGTAAAGTGCAGCATGCGTTACTATACTGACTGTAAAGAGCAGCGTGTGTTACTATACTGACTGTAAAAGTCCAGCTGGCGTTACTATACTGACTGTAAAGTGCCGCGTGTGTTACTATACTGACTGTAAAGTGACGCATGTGTTACTATACTGACTGTAAAGTGCAGCATGTGTTACTATACTGACTAAAGTGCATCGTGCGTTACTATACTGACTGTAAAGTGACGCATGTGTTACTATACTGACTGTAAAGTGCCGCATGTGTTACTATACTGACTGTAAAGTGCAGCATGTGTTACTATACTGACTGTAAAGTGCAGCATGTGTTACTATACTGACTGTAACATGCCGCATGTGTTACTATACTGACTGTAAAGTGCCGCATGCATTACTATACTGACTGTAAAGTGCCGCATGTGTTACTATACTGACTGTAAAGTGCAGCATGTGTTACTATACTGACTGTAAAGTGCCGCATGTGTTACTATACTGACTGTAAAGTGCAGCAGGCGTTACTATACTGATTGTAAAGTGCAGCAGGCGTTACTATACTGACTGTAAAGTGCCGCATGTGTTACTATACTGACTGTAAAGAGCAGCATGTGTTACTATACTGACCGTAAAGTGCAGCATGTGTTACTATACTGACTGTAAAGTGCAGCAGGCGTTACTATACTGACTGTAAAGTGCAGCATGTGTTACTATACTGACTGTAAAGTGCAGCGTGTGTTACTATACTGACTGTAAAATGCCGCATGTGTTACTATACTGACTGTAAAGTGCCGCATGTGTTACTATACTGACTGTAAAGTGCAGCGTGCTTTACTATACTGACTGTAAAGTGCAGCGTGCGTTACTATACTGACTGTAAAGTGCCGCATGTATTACTATACTGACTGTAAAGTGCCGCATGTGTTACTATACTGACTGTAAAGTGCCGCATGTGTTACTATACTGACTGTAAAGTGCCACATGTGTTACTATACTGACTGTAAAGTGCAGCGTGCGTTACTATACTGACTGTAAAGTGCAGCATGTGTTACTATACTGACTGTAAAGTGCAGCATGTGTTACTATACTGACTGTAAAGTGCAGCATGTGTTACTATACTGACTGTAAAGTGCTGCATGTGTTACTATACTGACTGTAAAGTGCCGCATGTGTTACTATACTGACTGTAAAGTGCCGCATGCGTTACTATACTGACTGTAAAGTGCAGCGTGCGTTACTATACTGACTGTAAAGTGCCGCATGTGTTACTATACTGACTGTAAAGTGCAGCATGTGTTACTATACTGACTGTAAAGTGCAGCGTGCGTTACTATACTGACTGTAAAGAGCCGCATGTGTTACTATACTGACTGTAAAGTGCCGCATGTATTACTATACTGACTGTAAAGTGCAGCATGTGTTACTATACTGACTGTAAAGTGCAGCATATGTTACTATACTGACTGTAAAGTGCAGCATGTGTTACTATACTGACTGTAAAGTGCAGCGTGCGTTACTATACTGACATGTGTTACTATACTGACTGTAAAGTGCAGCATGCGTTACTATACTGACTGTAAAGAGCAGCGTGTGTTACTATACTGACTGTAAAAGTCCAGCTGGCGTTACTATACTGACTGTAAAGTGCCGCGTGTGTTACTATACTGACTGTAAAGTGACGCATGTGTTACTATACTGACTGTAAAGTGCAGCATGTGTTACTATACTGACTAAAGTGCATCGTGCGTTACTATACTGACTGTAAAGTGACGCATGTGTTACTATACTGACTGTAAAGTGCCGCATGTGTTACTATACTGACTGTAAAGTGCAGCATGTGTTACTATACTGACTGTAAAGTGCAGCATGTGTTACTATACTGACTGTAACATGCCGCATGTGTTACTATACTGACTGTAAAGTGCCGCATGCATTACTATACTGACTGTAAAGTGCCGCATGTGTTACTATACTGACTGTAAAGTGCAGCATGTGTTACTATACTGACTGTAAAGTGCCGCATGTGTTACTATACTGACTGTAAAGTGCAGCAGGCGTTACTATACTGATTGTAAAGTGCAGCAGGCGTTACTATACTGACTGTAAAGTGCCGCATGTGTTACTATACTGACTGTAAAGAGCAGCATGTGTTACTATACTGACCGTAAAGTGCAGCATGTGTTACTATACTGACTGTAAAGTGCAGCAGGCGTTACTATACTGACTGTAAAGTGCAGCATGTGTTACTATACTGACTGTAAAGTGCAGCGTGTGTTACTATACTGACTGTAAATTGCCGCATGTGTTACTATACTGACTGTAAAGTGCCGCATGTGTTACTATACTGACTGTAAAGTGCCGCATGTGTTACTGTACTGACTGTAAAGTGCAGCATGTGTTACTATACTGACTGTAAAGTGCCGCATGTGTTACTATACTGACTGTAAAGTGCCGCATGTGTTACTATACTGACTGTAAAATGCAGCATGTGTTACTATACTGACTGTAAAGTGCAGCGTGCATTATTATACTGACTGTAAAGTGCCGCTGTGTGACTATACTGACTGTAAAGTGCAGCATGTGTTACTATACTGACTGTAAAGTGCAGCGTGCGTTACTATACTGACTGTAAAGTGCCGCATGTGTTACTATACTGACTGTAAAGTGCCGCATGTGTTACTATACTGACTGTAAAGTGAAGTGTGCGTTACTATACTGAATGTAAAGTGCAGTGTGCGTTACTATACTGACTGTAAAGTGCCGCATGTGTTACTATACTGACTAAAGTGCCGCATGTGTTACTATACTGACTGTAAAGTGCCGCATGTGTTACTATACTGACTGTAAAGTGCAGTGTGCGTTACTATACTGAATGTAAAGTGCAGTGTGCGTTACTATACTGACTGTAAAGTGCCGCATGTGTTACTATACTGACTGTAAAATGCTGCATGTGTTACTATACTGACTGTAAAGAGCAGCGTGCGTTACTATACTGACTGTAAAGTGCAGCGTGCGTTACTATACTGACTGTAAAGTGCAGCGTGCGTTACTATACTGACTGTAAAGTGCCGCGTATGTTACTATACTGACTGTAAAGTGCCGCATTTGTTACTATACTGACTGTAAAGTGCAGCGTGCGTTACTATACTGACTGTAAAGTGCCGCATGTGTTACTATACTGATTGTAAAGTGCCGCATGTGTTACTATACTGACTGTAAAGTGCCGCGTGCGTTACTATACTGACTGTAAAGTGCCGCGTATGTTACTATACTGACTGTAAAGTGCCGCATGTGTTACTATACTGACTGTAAATAGCAGCATGTGTTACTATACTGACTGTAAAGTGCCGCATGTGTTACTATACTGACTGTAAAGTGCCGCATGTGTTACTGTACTGACTGTAAAGTGCAGCATGTGTTACTATACTGACTGTAAAGTGCCGCATGTGTTACTACACTGACTGTAAAGTGCAGCATGTGTTACTATACTGACTGTAAAGTGCAGCGTGCGTTACTATACTGACTGTAAAGTGCCGCATGTGTTACTATACTGACTGTAAAGTGCCGCATGTGTTACTATACTGACTGTAAAGTGCCGCATGTGTTACTATACTGACTGTAAAGTGAAGTGTGCGTTACTATACTGAATGTAAAGTGCAGCGTGCGTTACTATACTGACTGTAAAGAGCAGCATGTGTTACTATACTGACTGTAAAGTGCCGCATGTGTTACTATACTGACTGTAAAGTGCAGCATGTGTTACTATACTGACTGTAAAGTGCAGCGTGCGTTACTATACTGACTGTAAAGTGCCGCATTTGTTACTATACTGACTGTAAAGTGCCGCATGTGTTACTATACTGACTGTAAAGTGCCGCATGTGTTACTATACTGACTGTAAAGTGAAGTGTGCGTTACTATACTGACTGTAAAGTGCAGCGTGCGTTACTATACTGACTGTAAAGAGCAGCATGTGTTACTATACTGACTGTAAAGTGCCGCATGTGTTACTATACTGACTGTAAAGAGCAGCGTGTGTTACTATACTGACTGTAAAGTGCCGCATGTGTTACTATACTGACTGTAAAGTGCCGCATGTGTTACTATACTGACTGTAAAGTGCCGCATGTGTTACTATACTGACTGTAAAGTGCCGCATGTGTTACTATACTGACTGTAAAGTGCCGCATGTGTTACTATACTGACTGTAAAGTGCAGTGTGCGTTACTATACTGAATGTAAAGTGCAGCGTGCGTTACTATATTGACTGTAAAGTGCCGCATGTGTTACTATACTGACTGTAAAATGCCGCATGTGTTACTATACTGACTGTAAAGTGCAGCGTGCTTTACTATACTGACTGTAAAGTGCAGCGTGCGTTACTATACTGACTGTAAAGTGCAGCATGTGTTACTATACTGACTGTAAAGTGCCGCATGTGTTACTGTACTGACTGTAAAGTGCAGCATGTGTTACTATACTGACTGTAAAGTGCCGCATGTGTTACTATACTGACTGTAAAGTGCCGCATGTGTTACTATACTGACTGTAAAATGCAGCATGTGTTACTATACTGACTGTAAAGTGCAGCGTGCATTATTATACTGACTGTAAAGTGCCGCTGTGTGACTATACTGACTGTAAAGTGCAGCATGTGTTACTATACTGACTGTAAAGTGCAGCGTGCGTTACTATACTGACTGTAAAGTGCAGCGTGCTTTACTATACTGACTGTAAAGTGCAGCGTGCGTTACTATACTGACTGTAAAGTGCAGCATGTGTTACTATACTGACTGTAAAGTGCCGCATGTGTTACTGTACTGACTGTAAAGTGCAGCATGTGTTACTATACTGACTGTAAAGTGCCGCATGTGTTACTATACTGACTGTAAAGTGCCGCATGTGTTACTATACTGACTGTAAAATGCAGCATGTGTTACTATACTGACTGTAAAGTGCAGCGTGCATTATTATACTGACTGTAAAGTGCCGCTGTGTGACTATACTGACTGTAAAGTGCAGCATGTGTTACTATACTGACTGTAAAGTGCAGCGTGCGTTACTATACTGACTGTAAAGTGCAGCGTGCTTTACTATACTGACTGTAAAGTGCAGCGTGCGTTACTATACTGACTGTAAAGTGCAGCGTGCGTTACTATACTGACTGTAAAGTGCCGCGTACGTTACTATACTGACTGTAAAGTGCCGCATGTGTTACTATACTGACTGTAAAGTGCAGCGTGCGTTACTATACTGACTGTAAAGTGCCGCATGTGTTACTATACTGACTGTAAAGTGCCGCATGTGTTACTATACTGACTTTAAAGTGCCGCATGTGTAACTGTACTGACTGTAAAGTGCAGCATGTGTTACTATACTGACTGTAAAGTGCAGCGTGCATTACTATACTGACTGTAAAGAGCAGCATGTGTTACCATACTGACTGTAAAGTGCAGCGTGCGTTACTATACTGACTGTAAAGTGCCGCATGTGTTACTATACTAACTGTAGAGTGCCGCATGTGTTACTATACTGACTGTAAAGTGCAGCATGTGTTACTATACTGACTGTAAAGTGCAGCGTGCGTTACTATACTGACTGTAAAGTGCCGCATGTGTTACTATACTGACTGTAAAGTGCCGCGTATGTTACTATACTGACTGTAAAGTGACGCATGTGTTACTATACTGACTTTAAAGTGCAGCGTGTGTTACTATACTGACTGTAAAGTGCCGCATGTGTTACTATACTGACTGTAAAGTGCCGCATGTGTTACTATACTGACTGTAAAGTGGCGCATGCGTTACTATACTGACTGTAAAGTGCTGCATGTGTTACTATACTGACTGTAAAGTGCCGCATGTGTTACTATACTGACTGTAAAGTGCAGTTTGCGTTACTATACTGAATGTAAAGTGCAGCGTGCGTTACTATACTGACTGTAAAGTGCCGCATGTGTTACTATACTGACTGTAAAATGCCGCATGTGTTACTATACTGACTATAAAGTGCCGCATGTGTTACTATACTGACTGTAAAGTGCAGCGTGCTTTACTATACTGACTGTAAAGTGCAGCGTGCGTTACTATACTGACTGTAAAGTGCCGCATGTATTACTATACTGACTGTAAAGTGCCGCATGTGTTACTATACTGACTGTAAAGTGCCGCATGTGTTACTATACTGACTGTAAAGTGCCACATGTGTTACTATACTGACTGTAAAGTGCAGCGTGCGTTACTATACTGACTGTAAAGTGCAGCATGTGTTACTATACTGACTGTAAAGTGCAGCATGTGTTACTATACTGACTGTAAAGTGCAGCATGTGTTACTATACTGACTGTAAAGTGCTGCATGTGTTACTATACTGACTGTAAAGTGCCGCATGTGTTACTATACTGACTGTAAAGTGCCGCATGCGTTACTATACTGACTGTAAAGTGCAGCGTGCGTTACTATACTGACTGTAAAGTGCCGCATGTGTTACTATACTGACTGTAAAGTGCAGCATGTGTTACTATACTGACTGTAAAGTGCAGCGTGCGTTACTATACTGACTGTAAAGAGCCGCATGTGTTACTATACTGACTGTAAAGTGCCGCATGTGTTACTATACTGACTGTAAAGTGCAGCATGTGTTACTATACTGACTGTAAAGTGCAGCATATGTTACTATACTGACTGTAAAGTGCAGCATGTGTTACTATACTGACTGTAAAGTGCAGCGTGCGTTACTATACTGACATGTGTTACTATACTGACTGTAAAGTGCAGCATGCGTTACTATACTGACTGTAAAGAGCAGCGTGTGTTACTATACTGACTGTAAAAGTCCAGCTGGCGTTACTATACTGACTGTAAAGTGCCGCGTGTGTTACTATACTGACTGTAAAGTGACGCATGTGTTACTATACTGACTGTAAAGTGCAGCATGTGTTACTATACTGACTGTAAAGTGCATCGTGCGTTACTATACTGACTGTAAAGTGCAGCAGGCGTTACTATACTGACTGTAAAGTGCCGCATGTGTTACTATACTGACTGTAAAGTGCAGCATGTGTTACTATACTGACTGTAACGTGCCGCATGTGTTACTATACTGACTGTAAAGTGCCGCATGCATTACTATACTGACTGTAAAGTGCCGCATGTGTTACTATACTGACTGTAAAGTGCAGCATGTGTTACTATACTGACTGTAAAGTGCCGCATGTGTTACTATACTGACTGTAAAGTGCAGCAGGCGTTACTATACTGATTGTAAAGTGCAGCAGGCGTTACTATACTGACTGTAAAGTGCTGCATGTGTTACTATACTGACTGTAAAGTGCAGCATGTGTTACTATACTGACTGTAAATTGCCGCATGTGTTACTATACTGACTGTAAAGTGCCGCATGTGTTACTATACTGACTGTAAAGTGCAGCATGTGTTACTATACTGACTGTAAAGTGCAGCAGGCGTTACTATACTGACTGTAAAGTGCAGCATGTGTTACTATACTGACTGTAAAGTGCAGCGTGTGTTACTATACTGACTGTAAATTGCCGCATGTGTTACTATACTGACTGTAAAGTGCCGCATGTGTTACTATACTGACTGTAAAGTGCCGCATGTGTTACTGTACTGACTGTAAAGTGCAGCATGTGTTACTATACTGACTGTAAAGTGCCGCATGTGTTACTATACTGACTGTAAAGTGCCGCATGTGTTACTATACTGACTGTAAAATGCAGCATGTGTTACTATACTGACTGTAAAGTGCAGCGTGCGTTATTATACTGACTGTAAAGTGCCGCATGTGTTACTATACTGACTGTAAAGTGCAGCATGTGTTACTATACTGACTGTAAAGTGCAGCGTGCGTTACTATACTGACTGTAAAGTGCCGCATGTGTTACTATACTGACTGTAAAGTGCCGCATGTGTTACTATACTGACTGTAAAGTGCCGCATGTGTTACTATACTGACTGTAAAGTGCCGCATGTGTTACTATACTGACTGTAAAGAGCAGCGTGTGTTACTATACTGACTGTAAAGTGCCGCATGTGTTACTATACTGACTGTAAAGTGCCGCATGTGTTACTATACTGACTAAAGTGCCGCATGTGTTACTATACTGACTGTAAAGTGCCGCATGTGTTACTATACTGACTGTAAAGTGCAGTGTGCGTTACTATACTGAATGTAAAGTGCAGCGTGCGTTACTATACTGACTGTAAAGTGCCGCATGTGTTACTATACTGACTGTAAAATGCCGCATGTGTTACTATACTGACTGTAAAGAGCAGCGTGCGTTACTATACTGACTGTAAAGTGCAGCGTGCGTTACTATACTGACTGTAAAGTGCAGCGTGCGTTACTATACTGACTGTAAAGTGCCGCTTATGTTACTATACTGACTGTAAAGTGCCGCATTTGTTACTATACTGACTGTAAAGTGCAGCGTGCGTTACTATACTGACTGTAAAGTGCCGCATGTGTTACTATACTGATTGTAAAGTGCCGCATGTGTTACTATACTGACTGTAAAGTGCCGCGTGCGTTACTATACTGACTGTAAAGTGCCGCGTATGTTACTATACTGACTGTAACGTGCCGCATGTGTTACTATACTGACTGTAAATAGCAGCATGTGTTACTATACTGACTGTAAAGTGCCGCATGTGTTACTATACTGACTGTAAAGTGCCGCATGTGTTACTGTACTGACTGTAAAGTGCAGCATGTGTTACTATACTGACTGTAAAGTGCCGCATGTGTTACTATACTGACTGTAAAGTGCAGCATGTGTTACTATACTGACTGTAAAGTGCAGCGTGCGTTACTATACTGACTGTAAAGTGCCGCATGTGTTACTATACTGACTGTAAAGTGCAGCATGTGTTACTATACTGACTGTAAAGTGCAGCGTGCGTTACTATACTGACTGTAATGTGCCGCATGTGTTACTATACTGACTGTAAAGTGCCGCATGTGTTACTATACTGACTGTAAAGTGCCGCATGTGTTACTATACTGACTGTAAAGTGAAGTGTGCGTTACCATACTGAATGTAAAGTGCAGCGTGCGTTACTATACTGACTGTAAAGAGCAGCATGTGTTACTATACTGACTGTAAAGTGCCGCATGTGTTACTATACTGACTGTAAAGTGCTGCATGTGTTACTATACTGACTGTAAAGTGCCGCATGTGTTACTATACTGACTGTAAAGTGCCGCATGCGTTACTATACTGACTGTAAAGTGCAGCGTGCGTTACTATACTGACTGTAAAGTGCCGCATGTGTTACTATACTGACTGTAAAGTGCAGCATGTGTTACTATACTGACTGTAAAGTGCAGCGTGCGTTACTATACTGACTGTAAAGAGCCGCATGTGTTACTATACTGACTGTAAAGTGCCGCATGTGTTACTATACTGACTGTAAAGTGCAGCATGTGTTACTATACTGACTGTAAAGTGCAGCATATGTTACTATACTGACTGTAAAGTGCAGCATGTGTTACTATACTGACTGTAAAGTGCAGCGTGCGTTACTATACTGACATGTGTTACTATACTGACTGTAAAGTGCAGCATGCGTTACTATACTGACTGTAAAGAGCAGCGTGTGTTACTATACTGACTGTAAAAGTCCAGCTGGCGTTACTATACTGACTGTAAAGTGCCGCGTGTGTTACTATACTGACTGTAAAGTGACACATGTGTTACTATACTGACTGTAAAGTGCAGCATGTGTTACTATACTGACTGTAAAGTGCATCGTGCGTTACTATACTGACTGTAAAGTGCAGCAGGCGTTACTATACTGACTGTAAAGTGCCGCATGTGTTACTATACTGACTGTAAAGTGCAGCATGTGTTACTATACTGACTGTAACGTGCCGCATGTGTTACTATACTGACTGTAAAGTGCCGCATGCATTACTATACTGACTGTAAAGTGCCGCATGTGTTACTATACTGACTTTAAAGTGCAGCATGTGTTACTATACTGACTGTAAAGTGCCGCATGTGTTACTATACTGACTGTAAAGTGCAGCAGGCGTTACTATACTGATTGTAAAGTGCAGCAGGCGTTACTATACTGACTGTAAAGTGCCGCATGTGTTACTATACTGACTGTAAAGTGCAGCATGTGTTACTATACTGACCGTAAAGTGCAGCATGTGTTACTATACTGACTGTAAAGTGCAGCAGGCGTTACTATACTGACTGTAAAGTGCAGCATGTGTTACTATACTGACTGTAAAGTGCAGCGTGTGTTACTATACTGACTGTAAATTGCCGCATGTGTTACTATACTGACTGTAAAGTGCCGCATGTGTTACTATACTGACTGTAAAGTGCCGCATGTGTTACTGTACTGACTGTAAAGTGCAGCATGTGTTACTATACTGACTGTAAAGTGCCGCATGTGTTACTATACTGACTGTAAAGTGCCGCATGTGTTACTATACTGACTGTAAAATGCAGCATTTGTTACTATACTGACTGTAAAGTGCAGCGTGCGTTATTATACTGACTGTAAAGTGCCGCATGTGTTACTATACTGACTGTAAAGTGCAGCATGTGTTACTATACTGACTGTAAAGTGCAGCGTGCGTTACTATACTGACTGTAAAGTGCCGCATGTGTTACTATACTGACTGTAAAGTGCCGCATGTGTTACTATACTGACTGTAAAGTGCCGCATGTGTTACTATACTGACTGTAAAGTGCCGCATGTGTTACTATACTGACTGTAAAGAGCAGCGTGTGTTACTATACTGACTGTAAAGTGCCGCATGTGTTACTATACTGACTGTAAAGTGCCGCATGTGTTACTCTACTGACTAAAGTGCCGCATGTGTTACTATACTGACTGTAAAGTGCCGCATGTGTTACTATACTGACTGTAAAGTGCAGTGTGCGTTACTATACTGAATGTAAAGTGCAGCGTGCGTTACTATACTGACTGTAAAGTGCCGCATGTGTTACTATACTGACTGTAAAATGCCGCATGTGTTACTATACTGACTGTAAAGTGCAGCGTGCGTTACTATACTGACTGTAAAGTGCAGCGTGCGTTACTATACTGACTGTAAAGTGTCGCGTATGTTACTATACTGACTGTAAAGTGCCGCATTTGTTACTATACTGACTGTAAAGTGCAGCGTGCGTTACTATACTGACTGTAAAGTGCCGCATGTGTTACTATACTGATTGTAAAGTGCCGCATGTGTTACTATACTGACTGTAAAGTGCCGCGTGCGTTACTATACTGACTGTAAAGTGCCGCGTATGTTACTATACTGACTGTAAAGTGCCGCATGTGTTACTATACTGACTGTAAATAGCAGCATGTGTTACTATACTGACTGTAAAGTGCCGCATGTGTTACTATACTGACTGTAAAGTGCCGCATGTGTTACTGTACTGACTGTAAAGTGCAGCATGTGTTACTATACTGACTGTAAAGTGCCGCATGTGTTACTATACTGACTGTAAAGTGCAGCATGTGTTACTATACTGACTGTAAAGTGCAGCGTGCGTTACTATACTGACTGTAAAGTGCCGCATGTGTTACTATACTGACTGTAAAGTGCAGCATGTGTTACTATACTGATTGTAAAGTGCAGCGTGCGTTACTATACTGACTGTAAAGTGCCGCATGTGTTACTATACTGACTGTAAAGTGCCGCATGTGTTACTATACTGACTGTAAAGTGCCGCATGTGTTACTATACTGACTGTAAAGTGAAGTGTGCGTTACTATACTGAATGTAAAGTGCAGCGTGCGTTACTATACTGACTGTAAAGAGCAGCATGTGTTACTATACTGACTGTAAAGTGCCGCATGTGTTACTATACTGACTGTAAAGTGCAGCATGTGTTACTATACTGACTGTAAAGTGCAGCGTGCGTTACTATACTGACTGTAAAGTGCCGCATTTGTTACTATACTGACTGTAAAGTGCCGCATGTGTTACTATACTGACTGTAAAGTGCCGCATGTGTTACTATACTGACTGTAAAGTGAAGTGTGCGTTACTATACTGAATGTAAAGTGCAGCGTGCGTTACTATACTGACTGTAAAGAGCAGCATGTGTTACTATACTGACTGTAAAGTGCCGCATGTGTTACTATACTGACTGTAAAGTGCAGTGTGCGTTACTATACTGAATGTAAAGTGCAGCGTGCGTTACTATACTGACTGTAAAGTGCCGCATGTGTTACTATACTGACTGTAAAATGCTGCATGTGTTACTATACTGACTGTAAAGTGCCGCATGTGTTACTATACTGACTGTAAAGTGCAGCGTGCTTTACTATGCTGACTGTAAAGTGCAGCGTGCGTTACTATACTGACTGTAAAGTGCAGCATGCGTTACTATACTGACTGTAAAGTGCCGCGTACGTTACTATACTGACTGTAAAGTGCCGCATGTGTTACTATACTGACTGTAAAGTGCAGCGTGCGTTACTATACTGACTGTAAAGTGCAGCATGTGTTACTATACTGACTGTAAAGTGCCGCATGTGTTATTATACTGACTGTAAAGTGCAGCATGCGTTACTATACTGACTGTAAAGTGCCGCGTATGTTACTATACTGACTGTAAAGTGACGCATGTGTTACTATACTGACTTTAAAGTGCAGCGTGTGTTACTATACTGACTGTAAAGTGCCGCATGTGTTACTATACTGACTGTAAAGTGCCGCATGTGTTACTATACTGACTGTAAAGTGGAGCATGCGTTACTATACTGACTGTAAAGTGCCGCATGTGTTACTATACAGACTGTAAAGTGCAGTGTGCGTTACTATACTGAATGTAAAGTGCAGCGTGCGTTACTATACTGACTGTAAAGTGCCGCATGTGTTACTATACTGACTGTAAAATGCCGCATGTGTTACTATACTGACTGTAAAGTGCCGCATGTGTTACTATACTGACTGTAAAGTGCAGCGTGCTTTACTATACTGACTGTAAAGTGCAGCGTGCGTTACTATACTGACTGTAAAGTGCCGCATGTATTACTATACTGACTGTAAAGTGCAGCATGTGTTACTATACTGACCGTAAAGTGCAGCATGTGTTACTATACTGACTGTAAAGTGCAGCAGGCGTTACTATACTGACTGTAAAGTGCAGCATGTGTTACTATACTGACTGTAAAGTGCAGCGTGCGTTACTATACTGACTGTAAAGTGCCGCATGTGTTACTATACTGACTGTAAAGTGCCGCATGTGTTACTATACTGACTGTAAATAGCAGCATGTGTTACTATACTGACTGTAAAGTGCCGCATGTGTTACTATACTGACTGTAAAGTGACGCATGTGTTACTATACTGACTGTAAAGTGCCGCATGTGTTACTATACTGACTGTAAAGTGCAGTGTGCGTTACTATACTGAATGTAAAGTGCAGCGTGCGTTACTATACTGACTGTAAAGTGCCGCATGTGTTACTATACTGACTGTAAAGTGCCGCATGTGTTACTATACTGACTGTAAAGTGCCGCATGTGTTACTATACTGACTGTAAAGTGCAGCGTGCGTTACTATACTGACTGTAAAGTGCAGCATGCATTACTATACTGACTGTAAAGTGCCGCATGTGTTACTATACTGACTGTAAAGTGCTGCATGTGTTACTATACTGACTGTAAAGTGCCGCATGTGTTACTATACTGACTGTAAAGTGCAGCGTGTGTTACTATACTGACTGTAAAGAGCAGCATGTGTTACTATACTGACTGTAAAGTGCAGCGTGTGTTACTATACTGACTGTAAAGAGCAGCGTGTGTTACTATACTGACTGTAAAGTGCAGCGTGCGTTACTATACTGACTGTAAAGTGCAGCGTGTGTTACTATACTGACTGTAAAGTGCAGCGTGCGTTACTATACTGACTGTAAAGTGCCGCGTGTGTTACTATACTGACTGTAAAGTGCAGCGTGCATTACTATACTGACTGTAAAGTGCCGCATGTGTTACTATACTGACTGTAAAGTGGCGCATGTGTTACTATACTGACTGTAAAGTGCAGTGTGCGTTACTATACTGAATGTAAAGTGCAGCGTGCGTTACTATACTGACTGTAAAGTGCTGCATGTGTTACTATACTGACTGTAAAATGCAGCATGTGTTACTATACTGACTGTAAAGTGCCGCATGTGTTACTATACTGACTGTAAAGTGCAGCGTGTGTTACTATACTGACTGTAAAGAGCAGCATGATTTACTATACTGACTGTAAAGTGCAGCGTGCGTTACTATACTGACTGTAAAGAGGAGCATGCGTTACTATACTGACTGTAAAGTGCCGCATGTGTTACTATACTGACTGTAAAGTGCCGCATGTGTTACTATACTGACTGTAAAGTGCTGCATGTGTTACTATACTGACTGTAAAGTGCAGCGTGCGTTACTATACTGACTGTAAAGTGCAGCGTGCGTTACTATACTGACTGTAAAGTGCAGCGTGCGTTACTATTCTGACTGTAAAGTGCAGCGTGCGTTACTATACTGACTGTAAAGTGCAGCGTGCGTTACTATACTGACTGTAAAGTGCCGCATGTGTTACTATACTGACTGTAAAGTGCCGCATGTGTTACTATACTGACTGTAAATAGCAGCATGTGTTACTATACTGACTGTAAAGTGCCGCATGTGTTACTATACTGACTGTAAAGTGCTGCATGTGTTACTGTACTGACTGTAAAGTGCAGCATGTGTTACTATACTGACTGTAAAGTGCAGCGTGCGTTACTATACTGACTGTAAAGTGCCGCATGTGTTACTATACTGACTGTAAAGTGCCGCATGTGTTACTATACTGACTGTAAATAGCAGCATGTGTTACTATACTGACTGTAAAGTGCCGCATGTGTTACTATACTGACTGTAAAGTGCCGCATGTGTTACTGTACTGACTGTAAAGTGCAGCATGTGTTACTATACTGACTGTAAAGTGCCGCATGTGTTACTATACTGACTGTAAAGTGCCGCATGTGTTACTATACTGACTGTAAAGTGCAGCGTGCGTTACTATACTGACTGTAAAGTGCAGCATGTGTTACTATACTGACTGTAAAGTGCAGCATGTGTTACTATACTGACTGTAAAGTGCCGCATGTGTTACTATACTGACTGTAAAGTGCCGCATGTGTTACTATACTGACTGTAAAGTGCCGCATGTGTTACTATACTGACTGTAAAGTGCAGCGTGCGTTACTATACTGACTGTAAAGTGCAGCGTGCGTTACTATACTGACTGTAAAGTGCCGCATGTGTTACTATACTGACTGTAAAGTGCAGCATGTGTTACTATACTGACTGTAAAGTGCAGCGTGCGTTACTATACTGACTGTAAAGAGCCGCATGTGTTACTATACTGACTGTAAAGTGCCGCATGTGTTACTATACTGACTGTAAAGTGCAGCGTGCGTTACTATACTGACTGTAAAGTGCAGCGTGCGTTACTATACTGACTGTAAAGTGCCGCATGTGTTACTATACTGACTGTAAAGTGACGCATGTGTTACTATACTGACTGTAAAGTGCCGCATGTGTTACTATACTGACTGTAAAGTGCAGTGTGCGTTACTATACTGAATGTAAAGTGCAGCGTGCGTTACTATACTGACTGTAAAGTGCCGCATGTGTTACTATACTGACTGTAAAATGCCGCATGTGTTACTATACTGACTGTAAAGTGCCGCATGTGTTACTATACTGACTGTAAAGAGCAGCATGATTTACTATACTGACTGTAAAGTGCAGCGTGCGTTACTATACTGACTGTAAAGAGGAGCATGCGTTGCATCACTTTACAGTCAGTATAGTAACGCATGCTCCTCTTTACAGTCAGTATAGTAACGCACGCTGCACTTTACAGTCAGTATAGTAACACATGCGGCACTTTACAGTCAGTATAGTAACACATGCGGCACTTTACAGTCAGTATAGTAACGCATGCTCCTCTTTACAGTCAGTATAGTAACGCACGCGGCACTTTACAGTCAATATAGTAACACATGCGGCACTTTACAGTCAGTATAGTAACACATGCGGCACTTTACAGTCAGTATAGTAACGCACGCTGCACTTTACAGTCAGTATAGTAACAAATGCGGCACTTTACAGTCAGTATAGTAACATACGCGGCACTTTACAGTCAGTATAGTAAAGCACGCTGCACTTTACAGTCAGTATAGTAACGCACGCTGCACTTTACAGTCAGTATAGTAACGCACGCTGCACTTTACAGTCAGTATAGTAACACATGCGGCACTTTACAGTCAGTATAGTAACACATGCGGCACTTTACAGTCAGTATAGTATGTGTTACTATACTGACTGTAAAGTGCCGCATGTGTTACTATACTGACTGTAAAGTGCAGCGTGCGTTACTATACTGACTGTAAAGTGCAGCGTGCGTTACTATACTGACTGTAAAGTGCAGCGTGCGTTACTATACTGACTGTAAAGTGCCGCGTATGTTACTATACTGACTGTAAAGTGCCGCATGTGTTACTATACTGACTGTAAAGTGGCGCGTGCGTTACTATACTGACTATAAAGTGCCGCGTATGTTACTATACTGACTGTAAAGTGCCGCATGTGTTACTATACTGACTGTAAATAGCAGCATGTGTTACTATACTGACTGTAAAGTGCCGCATGTGTTACTATACTGACTGTAAAGTGCCGCATGTGTTACTGTACTGACTGTAAAGTGCAGCATGTGTTACTATACTGACTGTAAAGTGCCGCATGTGTTACTATACTGACTGTAAAGTGCAGCATGTGTTACTATACTGACTGTAAAGTGCAGCGTGCGTTACTATACTGACTGTAAAGTGCTGCATGTGTTACTATACTGACTGTAAAGTGCAGCATGTGTTACTATACTGACTGTAAAGTGCAGCGTGCATTACTATACTGACTGTTAAGTGCCGCATGTGTTACTATACTGACTGTAAAGTGCAGCGTGCGTTACTATACTGACTGTAAAGTGCCGCATGTGTTACTATACTGACTGTAAAGTGCTGCATGTGTTACTATACTGACTGTAAAGTGCCGCATGTGTTACTATACTGACTGTAAAGTGAAGTGTGCGTTACTATACTGAATGTAAAGTGACGCATGTGTTACTGTACTGACTGTAAAGAGCAGCGTGTGTTACTATACTGACTGTAAAGTGCAGCGTGCGTTACTATACTGACTGTAAAGAGCAGCATGTGTTACTATACTGACTGTAAAGTGCAGCGTGCGTTACTATACTGACTGTAAAGTGGCGCATGTGTTACTATACTGACTGTAAAGTGCCGAATGTGTTACTATACTGACTGTAAAGTGCCGCATGTGTTACTATACTGACTGTAAAGTGCCGCATGTGTTACTATACTGAATGTAAAGTGCCGCATGTGTTACTATACTGACTGTAAAGTGCAGCGTGTGTTACTATACTGACTGTAAAGTGCAGCGTGCGTTACTATACTGACTGTAAAGTGCCGCATGTGTTACTATACTGACTGTAAAGTGACGCATGTGTTACTATACTGACTGTAAAGTGCAGTGTGCGTTACTATACTGAATGTGAAGTGCAGCGTGCATTACTATACTGACTGTAAAGTGACGCATGTGTTACTATACTGACTGTAAAGTGCCGCATGTGTTACTATACTGACTGTAAAGTGCAGTGTGCGTTACTATACTGAATGTAAAGTGCAGCGTGCGTTACTATACTGACTGTAAAGTGCCGCATGTGTTACTATACTGACTGTAAAGTGCCGCATGTGTTACTATACTGACTGTAAAGTGCCGCATGTGTTACTATACTGACTGTAAAGTGCAGCGTGCGTTACTATACTGACTGTAAAGTGCAGCATGCATTACTATACTGACTGTAAAGTGCCGCATGTGTTACTATACTGACTGTAAAGTGCTGCATGTGTTACTATACTGACTGTAAAGTGCCGCATGTGTTACTATACTGACTGTAAAGTGCAGCGTGTGTTACTATACTGACTGTAAAGAGCAGCATGTGTTACTATACTGACTGTAAAGTGCAGCGTGCGTTACTATACTGACTGTAAAGTGCAGCGTGTGTTACTATACTGACTGTAAAGTGCAGCGTGCGTTACTATACTGACTGTAAAGTGCCGCATGTGTTACTATACTGACTGTAAAGTGCAGCGTGCATTACTATACTGACTGTAAAGTGCCGCATGTGTTACTATACTGACTGTAAAGTGGCGCATGTGTTACTATACTGACTGTAAAGTGCAGTGTGCGTTACTATACTGAATGTAAAGTGCAGCGTGCGTTACTATACTGACTGTAAAGTGCTGCATGTGTTACTATACTGACTGTAAAATGCAGCATGTGTTACTATACTGACTGTAAAGTGCCGCATGTGTTACTATACTGACTGTAAAGTGCAGCGTGTGTTACTATACTGACTGTAAAGAGCAGCATGATTTACTATACTGACTGTAAAGTGCAGCGTGCGTTACTATACTGACTGTAAAGAGGAGCATGCGTTACTATACTGACTGTAAAGTGCCGCATGTGTTACTATACTGACTGTAAAGTGCCGCATGTGTTACTATACTGACTGTAAAGTGCTGCATGTGTTACTATACTGACTGTAAAGTGCAGCGTGCGTTACTATACTGACTGTAAAGTGCAGCGTGCGTTACTATACTGACTGTAAAGTGCAGCGTGCGTTACTATACTGACTGTAAAGTGCAGCGTGCGTTACTATACTGACTGTAAAGTGCAGCGTGCGTTACTATACTGACTGTAAAGTGCCGCATGTGTTACTATACTGACTGTAAAGTGCCGCATGTGTTACTATACTGACTGTAAATAGCAGCATGTGTTACTATACTGACTGTAAAGTGCCGCATGTGTTACTATACTGACTGTAAAGTGCCGCATGTGTTACTGTACTGACTGTAAAGTGCAGCATGTGTTACTATACTGACTGTAAAGTGCAGCGTGCATTACTATACTGACTGTAAAGTGCCGCATGTGTTACTATACTGACTGTAAAGTGCCGCATGTGTTACTATACTGACTGTAAATAGCAGCATGTGTTACTATACTGACTGTAAAGTGCCGCATGTGTTACTGTACTGACTGTAAAGTGCAGCATGTGTTACTATACTGACTGTAAAGTGCCGCATGTGTTACTATACTGACTGTAAAGTGCCGCATGTGTTACTATACTGACTGTAAAGTGCAGCGTGCGTTACTATACTGACTGTAAAGTGCAGCATGTGTTACTATACTGACTGTAAAGTGCAGCATGTGTTACTATACTGACTGTAAAGTGCCGCATGTGTTACTATACTGACTGTAAAGTGCCGCATGTGTTACTATACTGACTGTAAAGTGCCGCATGTGTTACTATACTGACTGTAAAGTGCAGCGTGCGTTACTATACTGACTGTAAAGTGCAGCGTGCGTTACTATACTGACTGTAAAGTGCAGCGTGCGTTACTATACTGACTGTAAAGTGCCGCATGTGTTACTATACTGACTGTAAAGTGCAGCATGTGTTACTATACTGACTGTAAAGTGCAGCGTGCGTTACTATACTGACTGTAAAGAGCCGCATGTGTTACTATACTGACTGTAAAGTGCCGCATGTGTTACTATACTGACTGTAAAGTGCAGCGTGCGTTACTATACTGACTGTAAAGTGCAGCGTGCGTTACTATACTGACTGTAAAGTGCCGCATGTGTTACTATACTGACTGTAAAGTGACGCATGTGTTACTATACTGACTGTAAAGTGCCGCATGTGTTACTATACTGACTGTAAAGTGCAGTGTGCGTTACTATACTGAATGTAAAGTGCAGCGTGCGTTACTATACTGACTGTAAAGTGCCGCATGTGTTACTATACTGACTGTAAAGTGCCGCATGTGTTACTATACTGACTGTAAAGTGCCGCATGTGTTACTATACTGACTGTAAAGTGCAGCGTGTGTTACTATACTGACTGTAAAGAGCAGCATGTGTTACTATACTGACTGTAAAGTGCAGCGTGCGTTACTATACTGACTGTAAAGTGCAGCGTGTGTTACTATACTGACTGTAAAGAGCAGCGTGCGTTACTATACTGACTGTAAAGTGCAGCGTGCGTTACTATACTGACTGTAAAGTGCAGCGTGCGTTACTATACTGACTGTAAAGTGCAGCGTGTGTTACTATACTGACTGTAAAGTGCAGCGTGCGTTACTATACTGACTGTAAAGTGCCGCGTGTGTTACTATACTGACTGTAAAGTGCAGCGTGCTTTACTATACTGACTGTAAAGTGCAGCGTGCGTTACTATACTGACTGTAAAGTGCAGCGTGCGTTACTATACTGACTGTAAAGTGCCGCGTACGTTACTATACTGACTGTAAAGTGCCGCATGTGTTACTATACTGACTGTAAAGTGCAGCGTGCGTTACTATACTGACTGTAAAGTGCAGCATGTGTTACTATACTGACTGTAAAGTGCCGCATGTGTTACTATACTGACTGTAAAGTGCAGCATGCGTTACTATACTGACTGTAAAGTGCCGCGTATGTTACTATACTGACTGTAAAGTGACGCATGTGTTACTATAATGACTTTAAAGTGCAGCGTGTGTTACTATACTGACTGTAAAGTGCCGCATGTGTTACTATACTGACTGTAAAGTGCCGCATGTGTTACTATACTGACTGTAAAGTGGCGCATGCGTTACTATACTGACTGTAAAGTGCCGCATGTGTTACTATACTGACTGTAAAGTGCAGTGTGCGTTACTATACTGAATGTAAAGTGCAGCGTGCGTTACTATACTGACTGTAAAGTGCCGCATGTGTTACTATACTGACTGTAAAATGCCGCATGTGTTACTATACTGACTGTAAAGTGCCGCATGTGTTACTATACTGACTGTAAAGTGCAGCGTGCTTTACTATACTGACTGTAAAGTGCAGCGTGCGTTACTATACTGACTGTAAAGTGCCGCATGTATTACTATACTGACTGTAAAGTGCCGCATGTGTTACTATACTGACTGTAAAGTGCCGCATGTGTTACTATACTGACTGTAAAGTGCCGCATGTGTTACTATACTGACTGTAAAGTGCAGCGTGCGTTACTATACTGACTGTAAAGTGCAGCATGTGTTACTATACTGACTGTAAAATGCAGCATGTGTTACTATACTGACTGTAAAGTGCAGCATGTGTTACTATACTGACTGTAAAGTGCCGCATGTGTTACTATACTGACTGTAAAGTGCCGCATGTGTTACTATACTGACTGTAAAGTGCAGCGTGCGTTACTATACTGACTGTAAAGTGCAGCGTGCGTTACTATACTGACAGTAAAGTGCCGCATACGTTACTATACTGACTGTAAAGTGCCGCATGTGTTACTATACTGACTGTAAAGTGCAGCGTGCGTTACTATACTGACTGTAAAGTGCAGCATGTGTTACTATACTGACTGTAAAGTGCCGCATGTGTTACTATACTGACTGTAAAGTGCAGCATGCGTTACTATACTGACTGTAAAGTGCCGCGTATGTTACTATACTGACTGTAAAGTGACGCATGTGTTACTATACTGACTGTAAAGTGCAGCATGTGTTACTATACTGACTGTAAAGTGCCGCATGTGTTACTATACTGACTGTAAAGTGCAGCATGCGTTACTATACTGACTGTAAAGTGCCGCGTATGTTACTATACTGACTGTAAAGTGACGCATGTGTTACTATACTGACTTTAAAGTGCAGCGTGTGTTACTATACTGACTGTAAAGTGCTGCATGTGTTACTATACTGACTGTAAAGTGCCGCATGTGTTACTATACTGACTGTAAAGTGCCGCATGTGTTACTATACTGACTGTAAAGTGCCGCATGTGTTACTATACTGACTGTAAAGTGCAGCGTGCGTTACTATACTGACTGTAAAGTGCAGCATGTGTTACTATACTGACTGTAAAGTGCAGCATGTGTTACTATACTGACTGTAAAGTGCAGCATGTGTTACTATACTGACTGTAAAGTGCCGCATGTGTTACTATACTGACTGTAAAGTGCCGCATGTGTTACTATACTGACTGTAAAGTGCCGCATGTGTTACTATACTGACTGTAAAGTGCAGCGTGCGTTACTATACTGACTGTAAAGTGCAGCGTGCGTTACTATACTGACTGTAAAGTGCCGCATGTGTTACTATACTGACTGTAAAGTGCAGCATGTGTTACTATACTGACTGTAAAGTGCAGCGTGCGTTACTATACTGACTGTAAAGAACCGCATGTGTTACTATACTGACTGTAAAGTGCAGCATGTGTTACTATACTGACTGTAAAGTGCAGCATATGTTACTATACTGACTGTAAAGTGCAGCATGTGTTACTATACTGACTGTAAAGTGCAGCGTGCGTTACTATACTGACATGTGTTACTATACTGACTGTAAAGTGCAGCATGCGTTACTATACTGACTGTAAAGAGCAGCGTGTGTTACTATACTGACTGTAAAAGTCCAGCTGGCGTTACTATACTGACTGTAAAGTGCCGCGTGTGTTACTATACTGACTGTAAAGTGACGCATGTGTTACTATACTGACTGTAAAGTGCAGCATGTGTTACTATACTGACTGTAAAGTGCATCGTGCGTTACTATACTGACTGTAAAGTGCAGCAGGCGTTACTATACTGACTGTAAAGTGCCGCATGTGTTACTATACTGACTGTAAAGTGCAGCATGTGTTACTATACTGACTGTAAAGTGCCGCATGTGTTACTATACTGACTGTAAAGTGCCGCATGCATTACTATACTGACTGTAAAGTGCCGCATGTGTTACTATACTGACTGTAAAGTGCAGCATGTGTTACTATACTGACCGTAAAGTGCAGCATGTGTTACTATACTGACTGTAAAGTGCAGCAGGCGTTACTATACTGACTGTAAAGTGCAGCATGTGTTACTATACTGACTGTAAAGTGCAGCGTGTGTTACTATACTGACTGTAAATTGCCGCATGTGTTACTATACTGACTGTAAAGTGCCGCATGTGTTACTATACTGACTGTAAAGTGCCGCATGTGTTACTGTACTGACTG
Source organism: Rhinoderma darwinii (assembly GCF_050947455.1). Classification (NCBI taxonomy): domain Eukaryota; kingdom Metazoa; phylum Chordata; class Amphibia; order Anura; family Rhinodermatidae; genus Rhinoderma; species Rhinoderma darwinii. The sequence continues at coordinate 358,977 of NW_027461967.1, read as the reverse complement.
TAAAGTGCAGCATGTGTTACTATACTGACTGTAAAGTGCCGCATGTGTTACTATACTGACTGTAAAGTGCAGCGTGCGTTATTATACTGACTGTAAAGTGCAGCGTGCGTTACTATACTGACTGTAAAGTGCAGCGTGCGTTATTATACTGACTGTAAAGTGCCGCATGTGTTACTATACTGACTGTAAAGTGCAGCATGTGTTACTATACTGACTGTAAAGTGCAGCGTGCGTTACTATACTGACTGTAAAGTGCCGCATGTGTTACTATACTGACTGTAAAGTGCCGCATGTGTTACTATACTGACTGTAAAGTGCCGCATGTGTTACTATACTGACTGTAAAGTGAAGTGTGCGTTACTATACTGAATGTAAAGTGCAGCGTGCGTTACTATACTGACTGTAAAGAGCAGCATGTGTTACTATACTGACTGTAAAGTGCCGCATGTGTTACTATACTGACTGTAAAGAGCAGCGTGTGTTACTATACTGACTGTAAAGTGCCGCATGTGTTACTATACTGACTGTAAAGTGCCGCATGTGTTACTATACTGACTGTAAAGTGCCGCATGTGTTACTATACTGACTGTAAAGTGCAGTGTGCGTTACTATACTGAATATAAAGTGCAGCGTGCGTTACTATACTGACTGTAAAGTGCCGCATGTGTTACTATACTGACTGTAAAATGCTGCATGTGTTACTATACTGACTGTAAAGTGCCGCATGTGTTACTATACTGACTGTAAAGTGCAGCGTGCTTTACTATACTGACTGTAAAGAACCGCATGTGTTACTATACTGACTGTAAAGTGCCGCATGTGTTACTATACTGACTGTAAAGTGCAGCATGTGTTACTATACTGACTGTAAAGTGCAGCATATGTTACTATACTGACTGTAAAGTGCAGCATGTGTTACTATACTGACTGTAAAGTGCAGCGTGCGTTACTATACTGACATGTGTTACTATACTGACTGTAAAGTGCAGCATGCGTTACTATACTGACTGTAAAGAGCAGCGTGTGTTACTATACTGACTGTAAAAGTCCAGCTGGCGTTACTATACTGACTGTAAAGTGCCGCGTGTGTTACTATACTGACTGTAAAGTGACGCATGTGTTACTATACTGACTGTAAAGTGCAGCATGTGTTACTATACTGACTGTAAAGTGCATCGTGCGTTACTATACTGACTGTAAAGTGCAGCAGGCGTTACTATACTGACTGTAAAGTGCCGCATGTGTTACTATACTGACTGTAAAGTGCAGCATGTGTTACTATACTGACTGTAAAGTGCCGCATGTGTTACTATACTGACTGTAAAGTGCCGCATGCATTACTATACTGACTGTAAAGTGCCGCATGTGTTACTATACTGACTGTAAAGTGCAGCATGTTGTTACTATACTGACTGTAAAGTGCCGCATGTGTTACTATACTGACTGTAAAGTGCAGCAGGCGTTACTATACTGATTGTAAAGTGCAGCAGGCGTTACTATACTGACTGTAAAGTGCCGCATGTGTTACTATACTGACTGTAAAGTGCAGCATGTGTTACTATACTGACCGTAAAGTGCAGCATGTGTTACTATACTGACTGTAAAGTGCAGCAGGCGTTACTATACTGACTGTAAAGTGCAGCATGTGTTACTATACTGACTGTAAAGTGCAGCGTGCGTTACTATACTGACTGTAAAGTGCCACATGTGTTACTATACTGACTGTAAAGTGCCGCATGTGTTACTATACTGACTGTAAATAGCAGCATGTGTTACTATACTGACTGTAAAGTGCCGCATGTGTTACTATACTGACTGTAAAGTGACGCATGTGTTACTATACTGACTGTAAAGTGCCGCATGTGTTACTATACTGACTGTAAAGTGCAGTGTGCGTTACTATACTGAATGTAAAGTGCAGCATGTGTTACTATACTGACTGTAAAGTGCAGCGTGCGTTACTATACTGACTGTAAAGTGCCGCATGTGTTACTATACTGACTGTAAAGTGCCGCATGTGTTACTATACTGACTGTAAAGTGCCGCATGTGTTACTATACTGACTGTAAAGTGCAGCGTGCGTTACTATACTGACTGTAAAGTGCAGCATGCATTACTATACTGACTGTAAAGTGCCGCATGTGTTACTATACTGACTGTAAAGTGCTGCATGTGTTACTATACTGACTGTAAAGTGCCGCATGTGTTACTATACTGACTGTAAAGTGCAGCGTGTGTTACTATACTGACTGTAAAGAGCAGCATGTGTTACTATACTGACTGTAAAGTGCAGCGTGTGTTACTATACTGACTGTAAAGAGCAGCGTGCGTTACTATACTGACTGTAAAGTGCAGCGTGCGTTACTATACTGACTGTAAAGTGCAGCGTGTGTTACTATACTGACTGTAAAGTGCAGCGTGCGTTACTATACTGACTGTAAAGTGCCGCGTGTGTTACTATACTGACTGTAAAGTGCAGCGTGTGTTACTATACTGACTGTAAAGTGCCGCATGTGTTACTATACTGACTGTAAAGTGCAGCGTGTGTTACTATACTGACTGTAAAGAGCAGCATGATTTACTATACTGACTGTAAAGTGCAGCGTGCGTTACTATACTGACTGTAAAGAGGAGCATGCGTTACTATACTGACTGTAAAGTGCCGCATGTGTTACTATACTGACTGTAAAGTGCCGCATGTGTTACTATACTGACTGTAAAGTGCTGCATGTGTTACTATACTGACTGTAAAGTGCAGCGTGCGTTACTATACTGACTGTAAAGTGCAGCGTGCGTTACTATACTGACTGTAAAGTGCAGCGTGCGTTACTATACTGACTGTAAAGTGCAGCGTGCGTTACTATACTGACTGTAAAGTGCAGCGTGCGTTACTATACTGACTGTAAAGTGCCGCATGTGTTACTATACTGACTGTAAAGTGCCGCATGTGTTACTATACTGACTGTAAATAGCAGCATGTGTTACTATACTGACTGTAAAGTGCCGCATGTGTTACTATACTGACTGTAAAGTGCTGCATGTGTTACTGTACTGACTGTAAAGTGCAGCATGTGTTACTATACTGACTGTAAAGTGCAGCGTGCGTTACTATACTGACTGTAAAGTGCCGCATGTGTTACTATACTGACTGTAAAGTGCCGCATGTGTTACTATACTGACTGTAAATAGCAGCATGTGTTACTATACTGACTGTAAAGTGCCGCATGTGTTACTATACTGACTGTAAAGTGCCGCATGTGTTACTGTACTGACTGTAAAGTGCAGCATGTGTTACTATACTGACTGTAAAGTGCCGCATGTGTTACTATACTGACTGTAAAGTGCCGCATGTGTTACTATACTGACTGTAAAGTGCAGCGTGCGTTACTATACTGACTGTAAAGTGCAGCATGTGTTACTATACTGACTGTAAAGTGCAGCATGTGTTACTATACTGACTGTAAAGTGCCGCATGTGTTACTATACTGACTGTAAAGTGCCGCATGTGTTACTATACTGACTGTAAAGTGCCGCATGTGTTACTATACTGACTGTAAAGTGCAGCGTGCGTTACTATACTGACTGTAAAGTGCAGGGTGCGTTACTATACTGACTGTAAAGTGCCGCATGTGTTACTATACTGACTGTAAAGTGCAGCATGTGTTACTATACTGACTGTAAAGTGCAGCGTGCGTTACTATACTGACTGGAAAGAGCCGCATGTGTTACTATACTGACTGTAAAGTGCCGCATGTGTTACTATACTGACTGTAAAGTGCAGCGTGCGTTACTATACTGACTGTAAAGTGCAGCGTGCGTTACTATACTGACTGTAAAGTGCCGCATGTGTTACTATACTGACTGTAAAGTGACGCATGTGTTACTATACTGACTGTAAAGTGCCGCATGTGTTACTATACTGACTGTAAAGTGCAGTGTGCGTTACTATACTGAATGTAAAGTGCAGCGTGCGTTACTATACTGACTGTAAAGTGCCGCATGTGTTACTATACTGACTGTAAAGTGCCGCATGTGTTACTATACTGACTGTAAAGTGCCGCATGTGTTACTATACTGACTGTAAAGTGCAGCGTGTGTTACTATACTGACTGTAAAGTGACGCATGTGTTACTATACTGACTGTAAAGAGCAGCATGTGTTACTATACTGACTGTAAAGTGCAGCGTGCGTTACTATACTGACTGTAAAGTGCAGCGTGTGTTACTATACTGACTGTAAAGAGCAGCGTGCGTTACTATACTGACTGTAAAGTGCAGCGTGCGTTACTATACTGACTGTAAAGTGCAGCGTGTGTTACTATACTGACTGTAAAGTGCAGCGTGCGTTACTATACTGACTGTAAAGTGCCGCGTGTGTTACTATACTGACTGTAAAGTGCAGCGTGCATTACTATAATGACTGTAAAGTGCCGCATGTGTTACTATACTGACTGTAAAGTGCCGCATGTGTTACTATACTGACTGTAAAGTGCAGTGTGCGTTACTATACTGAATGTAAAGTGCAGCGTGCGTTACTATACTGACTGTAAAGTGCCGCATGTGTTACTATACTGACTGTAAAATGCCGCATGTGTTACTATACTGACTGTAAAGTGCCGCATGTGTTACTATACTGACTGTAAAGTGCAGCGTGTGTTACTATACTGACTGTAAAGAGCAGCATGATTTACTATACTGACTGTAAAGTGCAGCGTGCGTTACTATACTGACTGTAAAGAGGAGCATGCGTTGCAGCACTTTACAGTCAGTATAGTAACGCATGCTCCTCTTTACAGTCAGTATAGTAACGCACGCTGCACTTTACAGTCAGTATAGTAACACATGCGGCACTTTACAGTCAGTATAGTAACACATGCGGCACTTTACAGTCAGTATAGTAACGCATGCTCCTCTTTACAGTCAGTATAGTAACGCACGCGGCACTTTACAGTCAATATAGTAACACATGCGGCACTTTACAGTCAGTATAGTAACACATGCGGCACTTTACAGTCAGTATAGTAACGCACGCTGCACTTTACAGTCAGTATAGTAACAAATGCGGCACTTTACAGTCAGTATAGTAACATACGCGGCACTTTACAGTCAGTATAGTAACGCACGCTGCACTTTACAGTCAGTATAGTAACGCACGCTGCACTTTACAGTCAGTATAGTAACGCACGCTGCACTTTACAGTCAGTATAGTAACACATGCGGCACTTTACAGTCAGTATAGTAACACATGCGGCACTTTACAGTCAGTATAGTATGTGTTACTATACTGACTGTAAAGTGCCGCATGTGTTACTATACTGACTGTAAAGTGCAGCGTGCGTTACTATACTGACTGTAAAGTGCAGCGTGCGTTACTATACTGACTGTAAAGTGCAGCGTGCGTTACTATACTGACTGTAAAGTGCCGCGTATGTTACTATACTGACTGTAAAGTGCCGCATGTGTTACTATACTGACTGTAAAGTGGCGCGTGCGTTACTATACTGACTATAAAGTGCCGCGTATGTTACTATACTGACTGTAAAGTGCCGCATGTGTTACTATACTGACTGTAAATAGCAGCATGTGCTACTATACTGACTGTAAAGTGCCGCATGTGTTACTATACTGACTGTAAAGTGCCGCATGTGTTACTGTACTGACTGTAAAGTGCAGCATGTGTTACTATACTGACTGTAAAGTGCCGCATGTGTTACTATACTGACTGTAAAGTGCAGCATGTGTTACTATACTGACTGTAAAGTGCAGCGTGCGTTACTATACTGACTGTAAAGTGCTGCATGTGTTACTATACTGACTGTAAAGTGCAGCATGTGTTACTATACTGACTGTAAAGTGCAGCGTGCATTACTATACTGACTGTTAAGTGCCGCATGTGTTACTATACTGACTGTAAAGTGCAGCGTGCGTTACTATACTGACTGTAAAGTGCCGCATGTGTTACTATACTGACTGTAAAGTGCTGCATGTGTTACTATACTGACTGTAAAGTGCCGCATGTGTTACTATACTGACTGTAAAGTGAAGTGTGCGTTACTATACTGAATGTAAAGTGACGCATGTGTTACTGTACTGACTGTAAAGAGCAGCGTGTGTTACTATACTGACTGTAAAGTGCAGCGTGCGTTACTATACTGACTGTAAATAGCAGCATGTGTTACTATACTGACTGTAAAGTGCAGCGTGCGTTACTATACTGACTGTAAAGAGCAGCATGTGTTACTATACTGACTGTAAAGTGCAGCGTGCGTTACTATACTGACTGTAAAGTGGCGCATGTGTTACTATACTGACTGTAAAGTGCCGAATGTGTTACTATACTGACTGTAAAGTGCCGCATGTGTTACTATACTGACTGTAAAGTGCCGCATGTGTTACTATACTGACTGTAAAGTGACGCATGTGTTACTATACTGACTGTAAAGTGCAGTGTGCGTTACTATACTGAATGTGAAGTGCAGCGTGCATTACTATACTGACTGTAAAGTGACGCATGTGTTATTATACTGACTGTAAAGTGGCGCATGTGTTACTATACTGACTGTAAAGTGCCGCATGTGTTACTATACTGACTGTAAAATGCTGCATGTGTTACTATACTGACTGTAAAGTGCTGCATGTGTTACTATACTGACTGTAAAGTGCAGCGTGCTTTACTATACTGATTGTAAAGTGCAGCGTGTGTTACTATACTGACTGTAAAGTGCAGCGTGCGTTACTATACTGACTGTAAAGTGCCGCGTATGTTACTATACTGACTGTAAAGTGCCGCATGTGTTACTATACTGACTGTAAAGTGCAGCGTGCGTTACTATACTGACTGTAAAGTGCCGCATGTGTTACTATACTGACTGTAAAGTGCCGCATGTGTTACTATACTGACTGTAAAGTGCCGCATGTGTTACTGTACTGACTGTAAAGTGCAGCATGTGTTACTATACTGACTGTAAAGTGCAGCGTGCGTTACTATACTGACTGTAAAGAGCAGCATGTGTTACTATACTGACTGTAAAGTGCAGCGTGCGTTACTATACTGACTGTAAAGTGCCGCATGTGTTACTATACTGACTGTAAAGTGCCGCATGTGTTACTATACTGACTGTAAAGTGCAGCATGTGTTACTATACTGACTGTAAAGTGCAGCGTGTGTTACTATACTGACTGTAAAGTGCAGCGTGCATTACTATACTGACTGTAAAGTGCCGCATGTGTTACTATACTGACTGTAAAGTGCCGCATGTGTTACTATACTGACTGTAAAGTGCCGCATGTGTTACTATACTGACTGTAAAGTGCCGCATGTGTTACTATACTGACTGTAAAGTGCAGCGTGCGTTACTATACTGACTGTAAAGTGCAGCGTGCGTTACTATACTGACTGTAAAGAGCAGCATGCTTTACGATACTGACTGTAAAGAGCAGCATGTGTTACTATACTGACTGTAAAGTGCCGCATGTGTTACTATACTGACTGTAAAGTGCCGCATGTGTTACTATACTGACTGTAAAGTGCCGCATGTGTTACTATACTGACTGTAAAGTGCAGCGTGCGTTACTATACTGACTGTAAAGTGCAGCGTGCATTACTATACTGACTGTAAAGTGCCGCATGTGTTACTATACTGACTGTAAAGTGCCGCATGTGTTACTATACTGACTGTAAAGTGCCGCATGTGTTACTATACTGACTGTAAAGTGCAGCGTGCGTTACTATACTGACTGTAAAGTGCAGCGTGTGTTACTATACTGACTGTAAAGAGCAGCATGCTTTACTATACTGACTGTAAAGTGCAGCGTGCGTTACTATACTGACTGTAAAGTGCAGCGTGCATTACTATACTGACTGTAAAGTGCCGCATGTGTTACTATACTGACTATAAAGTGCCGCATGTGTTACTATACTGACTGTAAAGTGCCACATGTGTTACTATACTGACTGTAAAGTGCAGCGTGCGTTACTATACTGACTGTAAAGTGCAGCGTGTGTTACTATACTGACTGTAAAGAGCAGCATGCTTTACTATACTGACTGTAAAGAGCAGCATGTGTTACTATACTGACTGTAAAGTGTTGCATGTGTTACTATACTGACTGTAAAGTGCCGCATGTGTTACTATACTGACTGTAAAGTGCCGCATGTGTTACTATACTGACTGTAAAGTGCAGCGTGCGTTACTATACTGACTGTAATGTGCAGCGTGCATTACTATACTGACTAAAGTGCCGCATGTGTTACTATACTGACTGTAAAGTGCCGCATGTGTTACTTTACTGACTGTAAAGTGCCGCATGTGTTACTATACTGACTGTAAAGTGCCGCATGTGTTACTATACTGACTGTAAAGTGCAGCGTGCGTTACTATACTGACTGTAAAGTGCAGCGTGTGTTACTATACTGACTGTAAAGAGCAGCATGATTTACTATACTGACTGTAAAGTGCAGCGTGCGTTACTATACTGACTGTAAAGAGCAGCATGCTTTACTATACTGACTGTAAAGTGCAGCATGCGTTACTATACTGACTGTAAAGTGCCGCATGTGTTACTATACTGACTGTAAAGAGCAGCATGTGTTACTATGCTGACTGTAAAGTGCCGAATGTGTTACTATACTGACTGTAAAGTGCCGCATGTGTTACTATACTGACTGTAAAGTGCCGCATGTGTTACTATACTGACTGTAAAGTGACGCATGTGTTACTATACTGACTGTAAAGTGCAGTGTGCGTTACTATACTGAATGTGAAGTGCAGCGTGCATTACTATACTGACTGTAAAGTGACGCATGTGTTATTATACTGACTGTAAAGTGGCGCATGTGTTACTATACTGACTGTAAAGTGCCGCATGTGTTACTATACTGACTGTAAAATGCTGCATGTGTTACTATACTGACTGTAAAGTGCTGCATGTGTTACTATACTGACTGTAAAGTGCAGCGTGCTTTACTATACTGATTGTAAAGTGCAGCGTGTGTTACTATACTGACTGTAAAGTGCAGCGTGCGTTACTATACTGACTGTAAAGTGCCGCGTATGTTACTATACTGACTGTAAAGTGCCGCATGTGTTACTATACTGACTGTAAAGTGCAGCGTGCGTTACTATACTGACTGTAAAGTGCCGCATGTGTTACTATACTGACTGTAAAGTGCCGCATGTGTTACTATACTGACTGTAAAGTGCCGCATGTGTTACTGTACTGACTGTAAAGTGCAGCATGTGTTACTATACTGACTGTAAAGTGCAGCGTGCGTTACTATACTGACTGTAAAGAGCAGCATGTGTTACTATACTGACTGTAAAGTGCAGCGTGCGTTACTATACTGACTGTAAAGTGCCGCATGTGTTACTATACTGACTGTAAAGTGCCGCATGTGTTACTATACTGACTGTAAAGTGCAGCATGTGTTACTATACTGACTGTAAAGTGCAGCGTGTGTTACTATACTGACTGTAAAGTGCAGCGTGCATTACTATACTGACTGTAAAGTGCCGCATGTGTTACTATACTGACTGTAAAGTGCCGCATGTGTTACTATACTGACTGTAAAGTGCCGCATGTGTTACTATACTGACTGTAAAGTGCCGCATGTGTTACTATACTGACTGTAAAGTGCAGCGTGCGTTACTATACTGACTGTAAAGTGCAGCGTGCGTTACTATACTGACTGTAAAGAGCAGCATGCTTTACGATACTGACTGTAAAGAGCAGCATGTGTTACTATACTGACTGTAAAGTGCCGCATGTGTTACTATACTGACTGTAAAGTGCCGCATGTGTTACTATACTGACTGTAAAGTGCCGCATGTGTTACTATACTGACTGTAAAGTGCAGCGTGCGTTACTATACTGACTGTAAAGTGCAGCGTGCATTACTATACTGACTGTAAAGTGCCGCATGTGTTACTATACTGACTGTAAAGTGCCGCATGTGTTACTATACTGACTGTAAAGTGCCGCATGTGTTACTATACTGACTGTAAAGTGCAGCGTGCGTTACTATACTGACTGTAAAGTGCAGCGTGTGTTACTATACTGACTGTAAAGAGCAGCATGCTTTACTATACTGACTGTAAAGTGCAGCGTGCGTTACTATACTGACTGTAAAGTGCAGCGTGCATTACTATACTGACTGTAAAGTGCCGCATGTGTTACTATACTGACTATAAAGTGCCGCATGTGTTACTATACTGACTGTAAAGTGCCACATGTGTTACTATACTGACTGTAAAGTGCAGCGTGCGTTACTATACTGACTGTAAAGTGCAGCGTGTGTTACTATACTGACTGTAAAGAGCAGCATGCTTTACTATACTGACTGTAAAGAGCAGCATGTGTTACTATACTGACTGTAAAGTGTTGCATGTGTTACTATACTGACTGTAAAGTGCCGCATGTGTTACTATACTGACTGTAAAGTGCCGCATGTGTTACTATACTGACTGTAAAGTGCAGCGTGCGTTACTATACTGACTGTAATGTGCAGCGTGCATTACTATACTGACTAAAGTGCCGCATGTGTTACTATACTGACTGTAAAGTGCCGCATGTGTTACTTTACTGACTGTAAAGTGCCGCATGTGTTACTATACTGACTGTAAAGTGCCGCATGTGTTACTATACTGACTGTAAAGTGCAGCGTGCGTTACTATACTGACTGTAAAGTGCAGCGTGTGTTACTATACTGACTGTAAAGAGCAGCATGATTTACTATACTGACTGTAAAGTGCAGCGTGCGTTACTATACTGACTGTAAAGAGCAGCATGCTTTACTATACTGACTGTAAAGTGCAGCATGCGTTACTATACTGACTGTAAAGTGCCGCATGTGTTACTATACTGACTGTAAAGAGCAGCATGTGTTACTATGCTGACTGTAAAGTGCCGCATGTGTTACTATACTGACTGTAAAGTGCCGCATGTGTTACTATATTGACTGTAAAGTGCCGCATGTGTTACTATACTGACTGTAAAGTGCAGCGTGCGTTACTATACTGACTGTAAAGTGCAGCGTGCGTTACTATACTGACTGTAAAGTGCAGCGTGCGTTACTATACTGACTGTAAAGTGCAGCGTGCGTTACTTTACTGACTGTAAAGTGCCGCGTATGTTACTATACTGACTGTAAAGTGCCGCATGTGTTACTATACTGACTGTAAAGTGCAGCGTGCGTTACTATACTGACTGTAAAGTGCAGCGTGCGTTACTATACTGACTGTAAAGTGCCGCATGTGTTACTATACTGACTGTAAAGTGCCGCATGTGTTACTATACTGACTGTAAAGTGCCGCATGTGTTACTGTACTGACTGTAAAGTGCAGCGTGCGTTACTATACTGACTGTAAAGAGCAGCATGTGTTACTATACTGACTGTAAAGAGCAGCGTGTGTTACTATACTGACTGTAAAGTGCAGCGTGCGTTACTATACTGACTGTAAAGAGCAGCATGTGTTACTATACTGACTGTAAAGTGCAGCGTGCCTTACTATACTGACTGTAAAGTGCCGCATGTGTTACTATACTGAATGTAAAGTGCCGCATGTGTTACTATACTGACTGTAAAGTGCCGCATGTGTTACTATACTGACTGTAAAGTGCAGTGTGCATTACTATACTGAATGTAAAGTGCAGCGTGCGTTACTATACTGACTGTAAAGTGCCGCATGTGTTACTATACTGACTGTAAAGTGCAGCGTGCGTTACTATACTGACTGTAATGTGCAGCGTGAATTACTATACTGACTGTAAAGTGCCGCATGTGTTACTATACTGACTGTAAAGTGCCGCATGTGTTACTATACTGACTGTAAAGTGCAGTGTGCGTTACTATACTGACTGTAAAGTGCAGCGTGCGTTACAATACTGACTGTAAAGTGCCGCATGTGTTACTATACTGACTGTAAAGTGACGCATGTGTTACTATACTGACTGTAAAGTGCAGTGTGCGTTACTATACTGAATGTGAAGTGCAGCGTGCATTACTATACTGACTGTAAAGTGACGCATGTGTTACTATACTGACTGTAAAGTGGCGCATGTGTTACTATACTGACTGTAAAGTGCCGCATGTGTTACTATACTGACTGTAAAATGCTGCATGTGTTACTATACTGACTGTAAAGTGCTGCATGTGTTACTATACTGACTGTAAAGTGCAGCGTGCTTTACTATACTGACTGTAAAGTGCAGCGTGTGTTACTATACTGACTGTAAAGTGCAGCGTGCGTTACTATACTGACTGTAAAGTGCCGCATATGTTACTATACTGACTGTAAAGTGCCGCATGTGTTACTATACTGACTGTAAAGTGCAGCGTGCGTTACTATACTGACTGTAAAGTGCCGCATGTGTTACTATACTGACTGTAAAGTGCCGCATGTGTTACTATACTGACTGTAAAGTGCCGCATGTGTTACTGTACTGACTGTAAAGTGCAGCATGTGTTACTATACTGACTGTAAAGTGCAGCGTGCGTTACTATACTGACTGTAAAGAGCAGCATGTGTTACTATACTGACTGTAAAGTGCAGCGTGCGTTACTATACTGACTGTAAAGTGCCGCATGTGTTACTATACTGACTGTAAAGTGCCGCATGTGTTACTATACTGACTGTAAAGTGCAGCATGTGTTACTATACTGACTGTAAAGTGCAGCGTGTGTTACTATACTGACTGTAAAGTGCAGCGTGCATTACTATACTGACTGTAAAGTGCCGCATGTGTTACTATACTGACTGTAAAGTGCCGCATGTGTTACTATACTGACTGTAAAGTGCCGCATGTGTTACTATACTGACTGTAAAGTGCCGCATGTGTTACTATACTGACTGTAAAGTGCAGCGTGCGTTACTATACTGACTGTAAAGTGCAGCGTGCGTTACTATACTGACTGTAAAGAGCAGCATGCTTTACTATACTGACTGTAAAGAGCAGCATGTGTTACTATACTGACTGTAAAGTGCCGCATGTGTTACTATACTGACTGTAAAGTGCCGCATGTGTTACTATACTGACTGTAAAGTGCCGCATGTGTTACTATACTGACTGTAAAGTGCAGCGTGCGTTACTATACTGACTGTAAAGTGCAGCGTGCATTACTATACTGACTGTAAAGTGCCGCATGTGTTACTATACTGACTGTAAAGTGCCGCATGTGTTACTATACTGACTGTAAAGTGCCGCATGTGTTACTATACTGACTGTAAAGTGCCGCATGTGTTACTATACTGACTGTAAAGTGCAGCGTGCGTTACTATACTGACTGTAAAGTGCAGCGTGTGTTACTATACTGACTGTAAAGAGCAGCATGCTTTACTATACTGACTGTAAAGTGCAGCGTGCGTTACTATACTGACTGTAAAGTGCAGCGTGCATTACTATACTGACTGTAAAGTGCCGCATGTGTTACTATACTGACTATAAAGTGCTGCATGTGTTACTATACTGACTGTAAAGTGCCACATGTGTTACTATACTGACTGTAAAGTGCAGCGTGCGTTACTATACTGACTGTAAAGTGCATTGTGTGTTACTATACTGACTGTAAAGAGCAGCATGCTTTACTATACTGACTGTAAAGAGCAGCATGTGTTACTATACTGACTGTAAAGTGTTGCATGTGTTACTATACTGACTGTAAAGTGCCGCATGTGTTACTATACTGACTGTAAAGTGCCGCATGTGTTACTATACTGACTGTAAAGTGCAGCGTGCGTTACTATACTGACTGTAAAGTGCAGCGTGTGTTACTATACTGACTGTAAAGAGCAGCATGATTTACTATACTGACTGTAAAGTGCCGCATGTGTTACTTTACTGACTGTAAAGTGCCGCATGTGTTACTATACTGACTGTAAAGTGCCGCATGTGTTACTATACTGACTGTAAAGTGCAGCGTGCGTTACTATACTGACTGTAAAGTGCAGCGTGTGTTACTATACTGACTGTAAAGAGCAGCATGATTTACTATACTGACTGTAAAGTGCAGCATGCGTTACTATACTGACTGTAAAGAGCAGCATGCTTTACTATACTGACTGTAAAGTGCAGCATGCGTTACTATACTGACTGTAAAGTGCCGCATGTGTTACTATACTGACTGTAAAGAGCAGCATGTGTTACTATGCTGACTGTAAAGTGCCGCATGTGTTACTATACTGACTGTAAAGTGCCGCATGTGTTACTATATTGACTGTAAAGTGCCGCATGTGTTACTATACTGACTGTAAAGTGCAGCGTGCGTTACTATACTGACTGTAAAGTGCAGCGTGCGTTACTATACTGACTGTAAAGTGCAGCGTGCGTTACTATACTGACTGTAAAGTGCAGCGTGCGTTACTTTACTGACTGTAAAGTGCCGCGTATGTTACTATACTGACTGTAAAGTGCCGCATGTGTTACTATACTGACTGTAAAGTGCAGCGTGCGTTACTATACTGACTGTAAAGTGCAGCGTGCGTTACTATACTGACTGTAAAGTGCCGCATGTGTTACTATACTGACTGTAAAGTGCCGCATGTGTTACTATACTGACTGTAAAGTGCCGCATGTGTTACTATACTGACTGTAAAGTGCAGTGTGCGTTACTATACTGAATGTAAAGTGCAGCGTGCGTTACTATACTGACTGTAAAGTGCCGCATGTGTTACTATACTGACTGTAAAGTGCAGCGTGCGTTACTATACTGGCTGTAATGTGCAGCGTGAATTACTATACTGACTGTAAAGTGCAGCATGTGTTACTATACTGACTGTAAAGTGCCGCATGTGTTACTATACTGACTGTAAAGTGCAGTGTGCGTTACTATACTGAATGTAAAGTGCAGCGTGCGTTACTATACTGACTGTAAAGTGCCGCATGTGTTACTATACTGACTGTAAAATGCTGCATGTGTTACTATACTGACTGTAAAGTGCCGCATGTGTTACTATACTGACTGTAAAGTGCAGCGTGTGTTACTATACTGACTGTAAAGAGCAGCATGATTTACTATACTGACTGTAAAGTGCAGCGTGCGTTACTATACTGACTGTAAAGAGGAGCATGTGTTACTATACTGACTGTAAAGTGCCGCATGTGTTACTATACTGACTGTAAAGAGGAGCATGTGTTACTATACTGACTGTAAAGTGCTGCATGTGTTACTATACTGACTGTAAAGTGCTGCATGTGTTACTATACTGACTGTAAAGTGCCGCATGTGTTACTATACTGACTGTAAAGTGCTGCATGTGTTACTATACTGACTGTAAAGTGCAGCGTGCGTTACTATACTGACTGTAAAGTGCAGTGTGCGTTACTATACTGACTGTAAAGTGCAGCGTGCGTTACTATACTGACTGTAAAGTGCAGCGTGCGTTACTATACTGACTGTAAAGTGCCGCGTATGTTACTATACTGACTGTAAAGTGCCGCATTTGTTACTATACTGACTGTAAAGTGCAGCGTGCGTTACTATACTGACTGTAAAGTGCTGCATGTGTTACTATACTGACTGTAAAGTGCCGCATGTGTTACTATACTGACTGTAAAGTGCCGCGTGCGTTACTATACTGACTGTAAAGTGCCGCGTGCGTTACTATACTGACTGTAAAGTGCCGCGTGCGTTACTATACTGACTGTAAAGTGCCGCGTGCGTTACTATACTGACTGTAAAGTGCCGCATGTGTTACTATACTGACTGTAAATAGCAGCATGTGTTACTATACTGACTGTAAAGTGCCGCATGTGTTACTATACTGACTGTAAAGTGCCGCATGTGTTACTGTACTGACTGTAAAGTGCAGCATGTGTTACTATACTGACTGTAAAGTGCCGCATGTGTTACTATACTGACTGTAAAGTGCAGCATGTGTTACTATACTGACTGTAAAGTGCAGCGTGCGTTACTATACTGACTGTAAAGTGCCGCATGTGTTACTATACTGACTGTAAAGTGAAGTGTGCGTTACTATACTGAATGTAAAGTGCAGCGTGCGTTACTATACTGACTGTAAAGAGCAGCATGTGTTACTATACTGACTGTAAAGTGCCGCATGTGTTACTATACTGACTGTAAAGTGCCGCATGTGTTACTATACTGACTGTAAAGAGCAGCGTGTGTTACTATACTGACTGTAAAGTGCCGCATGTGTTACTATACTGACTGTAAAGTGCTGCATGTGTTACTATACTGACTGTAAAGTGCCGCATGTGTTACTATACTGACTGTAAAGTGCCGCATGTGTTACTATACTGACTGTAAAGTGCAGTGTGCGTTACTATACTGAATGTAAAGTGCAGCGTGCGTTACTATACTGACTGTAAAGTGCCGCATGTGTTACTATACTGACTGTAAAATGCTGCATGTGTTACTATACTGACTGTAAAGTGCAGCGTGCGTTACTATACTGAATGTAAAGTGCAGCGTGCGTTACTATACTGACTGTAAAGTGCCGCATGTGTTACTATACTGACTGTAAAATGCTGCATGTGTTACTATACTGACTGTAAAGTGCAGCGTGCGTTACTATACTGACTGTAAAGTGCAGCGTGCGTTACTATACAGACTGTAAAGTGCAGCGTGCGTTACTATACTGACTGTAAAGTGCCGCGTGTGTTACTATACTGACTGTAAAGTGCAGCATGTGTTACTATACTGACTGTTAAGTGCAGCGTGCGTTACTATACTGACTGTAAAGTGCCGCATGTGTTACTATACTGACTGTAAAGTGCCGCATGTGTTACTATACTGACTGTAAAGTGAAGTGTACGTTACTATACTGAATGTAAAGTGCAGCGTGCTTTACTATACTGACTGTAAAGTGAAGTGTGCGTTACTATACTGAATGTAAAGTGCCGCATGTGTTACTATACTGACTGTAAAGAGCAGCATGTGTTACTATACTGACTGTAAAGTGCCGCATGTGTTACTATACTGACTGTAAAGTGCAGCATGTGTTACTATACTGACTGTAAAGTGCTGCATGTGTTACTATACTGACTGTAAAGAGCAGCGTGTGTTACTATACTGACTGTAAAGTGCCGCATGTGTTACTATACTGACTGTAAAGTGCCGCATGTGTTACTATACTGACTGTAAAGTGCCGCATGTGTTACTATACTGACTGTAAAGTGCCGCATGTGTTACTATACTGACTGTAAAGTGCAGTGTGCGTTACTATACTGAATGTAAAGTGCAGCGTTCGTTACTATACTGACTGTAAAGTGCCGCATGTGTTACTATACTGACTGTAAAATGCCGCATGTGTTACTATACTGACTGTAAAGAGCAGCGTGCGTTACTATACTGACTGTAAAATGCCGCATGTGTTACTATACTGACTGTAAATAGCAGCATTTGTTACTATACTGACTGTAAAGTGCCGCATGTGTTACTATACTGACTGTAAAGTGAAGTGTGCGTTACTATACTGAATGTAAAGTGCAGCGTGCGTTACTATACTGACTGTAAAGAGCAGCATGTGTTACTATACTGACTGTAAAGTGCAGCGTGCGTTACTATACTGACTGTAAAGTGCCGCATGTGTTACTATACTGACTGTAAAGAGCAGCGTGTGTTACTATACTGACTGTAAAGTGCCGCATGTGTTACTATACTGACTGTAAAGTGTCGCATGTGTTACTATACTGACTGTAAAGTGCCGCATGTGTTACTATACTGACTGTAAAGTGCAGCATGTGTTACTATACTGACTGTAAAGTGCAGTGTGCGTTACTATACTGAATGTAAAGTGCAGCGTGCGTTACTATACTGACTGTAAAGTGCCGCATGTGTTACTATACTGACTGTAAAATGCCGCATGTGTTACTATACTGACTGTAAAGTGCCGCATGTGTTACTATACTGACTGTAAAGTGCAGCGTGCTTTACTATACTGACTGTAAAGTGCAGTGTGCGTTACTATACTGACTGTAAAGTGCAGCGTGCGTTACTATACTGACTGTAAAGTGCCGCGTACGTTACTATACTGACTGTAAAGTGCCGCATGTGTTACTATACTGACTGTAAAGTGCAGCGTGCGTTACTATACTGACTGTAAAGTGCCGCATGTGTTACTATACTGACTGTA
Source organism: Rhinoderma darwinii (assembly GCF_050947455.1). Classification (NCBI taxonomy): domain Eukaryota; kingdom Metazoa; phylum Chordata; class Amphibia; order Anura; family Rhinodermatidae; genus Rhinoderma; species Rhinoderma darwinii. The sequence goes on along the minus strand of NW_027461967.1, from coordinate 340,886 downwards.
AAGTGCCGCATGTGTTACTATACTGACTGTAAAATGCCGCATGTGTTACTATACTGACTGTAAAGTGCCGCATGTGTTACTATACTGACTGTAAAATGCTGCATGTGTTACTATACTGACTGTAAAGTGCCGCATGTGTTACTATACTGACTGTAAAGTGCAGCGTGCTTTACTATACTGACTGTAAAGTGCAGCGTGCGTTACTATACTGACTGTAAAGTGCAGCGTGCGTTACTATACTGACTGTAAAGTGCAGCGTGCGTTACTATACTGACTGTAAAGTGCCGCGTACGTTACTATACTGACTGTAAAGTGCCGCATGTGTTACTATACTGACTGTAAAGTGCAGCGTGCGTTACTATACTGACTGTAAAGTGCCGCATGTGTTACTATACTGACTGTAAAGTGCCGCATGTGTTACTATACTGAATTTAAAGTGCCGCATGTGTAACTGTACTGACTGTAAAGTGCAGCATGTGTTACTATACTGACTGTAAAGTGCAGCGTGCATTACTATACTGACTGTACAGAGCAGCATGTGTTACCATACTGACTGTAAAGTGCAGCGTGCGTTACTATACTGACTGTAAAGTGCCGCATGTGTTACTATACTAACTGTAAAGTGCCGCATGTGTTACTATACTGACTGTAAAGTGCAGCATGTGTTACTATACTGACTGTAAAGTGCAGCGTGCGTTACTATACTGACTGTAAAGTCCGCATGTGTTACTATACTGACTGTAAAGTGCAGCGTGCGTTACTATACTGACTGTAAAGTGCCGCGTATGTTACTATACTGACTGTAAAGTGACGCTTGTGTTACTATACTGACTGTAAAGTGCAGCGTGTGTTACTATACTGACTGTAAAGTGCCGCATGTGTTACTATACTGACTGTAAAGTGCCGCATGTGTTACTATACTGACTGTAAAGTGGCGCATGCGTTACTATACTGACTGTAAAGTGCTGCATGTGTTACTATACTGACTGTAAAGTGCCGCATGTGTTACTATACTGACTGTAAAGTGCAGTGTGCGTTACTATACTGAATGTGAAGTGCAGCGTGCGTTACTATACTGACTGTAAAGTGCCGCATGTGTTACTATACTGACTGTAAAATGCCGCATGTGTTACTATACTGACTGTAAAGTGCCGCATGTGTTACTATACTGACTGTAAAGTGCAGCGTGCTTTACTATACTGACTGTAAAGTGCAGCGTGCGTTACTATACTGACTGTAAAGTGCCGCATGTATTACTATACTGACTGTAAAGTGCCGCATGTGTTACTATACTGACTGTAAAGTGCCGCATGTGTTACTATACTGACTGTAAAGTGCCGCATGTGTTACTATACTGACTGTAAAGTGCCGCATGTGTTACTATACTGACTGTAAAGTGCAGCGTGCGTTACTATACTGACTGTAAAGTGCAGCATGTGTTACTATACTGACTGTAAAGTGCAGCATGTGTTACTATACTGACTGTAAAGTGCAGCATGTGTTACTATACTGACTGTAAAGTGCCGCATGTGTTACTATACTGACTGTAAAGTGCCGCATGTGTTACTATACTGACTGTAAAGTGCCGCATGTGTTACTATACTGGCTGTAAAGTGCAGCGTGCGTTACTATACTGACTGTAAAGTGCAGCGTGCGTTACTATACTGACTGTAAAGTGCCGCATGTGTTACTATACTGACTGTAAAGTGCCGCATGTGTTACTATACTGACTGTAAAGTGAAGTGTGCGTTACTATACTGAATGTAAAGTGCAGCGTGCGTTACTATACTGACTGTAAAGTGAAGTGTGCGTTACTATACTGAATGTAAAGTGCCGCATGTGTTACTATACTGACTGTAAAGAGCAGCATGTGTTACTATACTGACTGTAAAGTGCCGCATGTGTTACTATACTGACTGTAAAGTGCAGCGTGCGTTACTATACTGACTGTAAAGTGCCGCATGTGTTACTATACTGACTGTAAAGTGCCGCATGTGTTACTATACTGACTGTAAAGTGCCGCATGTGTTACTATACTGACTGTAAAGTGAAGTGTGCGTTACTATACTGAATGTAAAGTGCAGCGTATGTTACTATACTGACTGTAAAGTGCCGCGTATGTTACTATACTGACTGTAAAGTGCCGCATTTGTTACTATACTGACTGTAAAGTGCAGCGTGCGTTACTATACTGACTGTAAAGTGCCGCATGTGTTACTATACTGACTGTAAAGTGCCGCATGTGTTACTATACTGACTGTAAAGTGCCGCGTGCGTTACTATACTGACTGTAAAGTGCCGCGTATGTTACTATACTGACTGTAAAGTGCCGCATGTGTTACTATACTGACTGTAAATAGCAGCATGTGTTACTATACTGACTGTAAAGTGCCGCATGTGTTACTATACTGACTGTAAAGTGCCGCATGTGTTACTGTACTGACTGTAAAGTGCAGCATGTGTTACTATACTGACTGTAAAGTGCCGCATGTATTACTATACTGACTGTAAAGTGCCGCATGTGTTACTATACTGACTGTAAAGTGCAGCATGTGTTACTATACTGACTGTAAAGTGCAGCGTGCGTTACTATACTGACTGTAAAGTGCCGCATGTGTTACTATACTGACTGTAAAGTGCCGCATGTGTTACTATACTGACTGTAAAGTGCCGCATGTGTTACTATACTGACTGTAAAGTGAAGTGTGCGTTACTATACTGAATGTAAAGTGCAGCGTGCGTTACTATACTGACTGTAAAGAGCAGCATGTGTTACTATACTGACTGTAAAGTGCCGCATGTGTTACTATACTGACTGTAAAGAGCAGCGTGTGTTACTATACTGACTGTAAAGTGCCGCATGTGTTACTATACTGACTGTAAAGTGCCGCATGTGTTACTATACTGACTGTAAAGTGCCGCATGTGTTACTATACTGACTGTAAAGTGCCGCATGTGTTACTATACTGACTGTAAAGTGCAGTGTGCGTTACTATACTGAATGTAAAGTGCAGCGTGCGTTACTATACTGACTGTAAAGAGCAGCATGTGTTACTATACTGACTGTAAAGTGCCGCATGTGTTACTATACTGACTGTAAAGTGCCGCATGTGTTACTATACTGACTGTAAAGTGCCGCATGTGTTACTATACTGACTGTAAAATGCCGCATGTGTTACTATACTTACTGTAAAGAGCAGCGTGCGTTACTATACTGACTGTAAAGTGCAGCGTGCGTTACTATACTGACTGTAAAGTGCAGCGTGCGTTACTATACTGACTGTAAAGTGCCGCGTATGTTACTATACTGACTGTAAAGTGCCGCATTTGTTACTATACTGACTGTAAAGTGCAGCGTGCGTTACTATACTGACTGTAAAGTGCCGCATGTGTTACTATACTGACTGTAAAGTGTCGCATGTGTTACTATACTGACTGTAAAGTGCCGCGTGCGTTACTATACTGACTGTAAAGTGCCGCGTATGTTACTATACTGACTGTAAAGTGCCGCGTGTGTTACTATACTGACTGTAAATAGCAGCATGTGTTACTATACTGACTGTAAAGTGCCGCATGTGTTACTATACTGACTGTAAAGTGCCGCATGTGTTACTGTACTGACTGTAAAGTGCAGCATGTGTTACTATACTGACTGTAAAGTGCTGCATGTGTTACTATACTGACTGTAAAGTGCAGCATGTGTTACTATACTGACTAAAGTGCAGCGTGCGTTACTATACTGACTGTAAAGTGCAGCATGTGTTACTATACTGACTGTAAAGTGCAGCGTGCGTTACTATACTGACTGTAAAGTGCCGCATGTGTTACTATACTGACTGTAAAGTGCCGCATGTGTTACTATACTGACTGTAAAGTGCCGCATGTGTTACTATACTGACTGTAAAGTGAAGTGTGCGTTACTATACTGAATGTAAAGTGCAGCGTGCGTTACTATACTGACTGTAAAGAGCAGCATGTGTTACTATACTGACTGTAAAGTGCAGCGTGCGTTACTATACTGACTGTAAAGTGCCGCATGTGTTACTATACTGACTGTAAAGTGCCGCATGTGTTACTATACTGACTGTAAAGTGCAGTGTGCGTTACTATACTGAATGTAAAGTGCAGCGTGCGTTACTATACTGACTGTAAAGTGCCGCATGTGTTACTATACTGACTGTAAAATGCCGCATGTGTTACTATACTGACTGTAAAGTGCCGCATGTGTTACTATACTGACTGTAAAGTGCAGCGTGCTTTACTATACTGACTGTAAAGTGCAGCGTGCGTTACTATACTGACTGTAAAGTGCAGCGTGCGTTACTATACTGACTGTAAAGTGCCGCGTACGTTACTATACTGACTGTAAAGTGCCGCATGTGTTACTATACTGACTGTAAAGTGCAGCGTGCGTTACTATACTGACTGTAAAGTGCCGCATGTGTTACTATACTGACTGTAAAGTGCCGCATGTGTTACTATACTGACTTTAAAGTGCCGCATGTGTAACTGTACTGACTGTAAAGTGCAGCATGTGTTACTATACTGACTGTAAAGTGCAGCGTGCATTACTATACTGACTGTAAAGAGCAGCATGTGTTACCATACTGACTGTAAAGTGCAGCGTGCGTTACTATACTGACTGTAAAGTGCCGCATGTGTTACTATACTGACTGTAAAGTGCCGCATGTGTTACTATACTAACTGTAAAGTGCCGCATGTGTTACTATACTGACTGTAAAGTGCAGCATGTGTTACTATACTGACTGTAAAGTGCAGCGTGCGTTACTATACTGACTGTAAAGTGCCGCATGTGTTACTATACTGACTGTAAAGTGCAGCTTGCGTTACTATACTGACTGTAAAGTGGCGCGTATGTTACTATACTGACTGTAAAGTGACGCATGTGTTACTATACTGACTGTAAAGTGCAGCGTGTGTTACTATACTGACTGTAAAGTGCCGCATGTGTTACTATACTGACTGTAAAGTGCCGCATGTGTTACTATACTGACTGTAAAGTGGCGCATGCGTTACTATACTGACTGTAAAGTGCTGCATGTGTTACTATACTGACTGTAAAGTGCCGCATGTGTTACTATACTGACTGTAAAGTGCAGTGTGCGTTACTATACTGAATGTAAAGTGCAGCGTGCGTTACTATACTGACTGTAAAGTGCCGCATGTGTTACTATACTGACTGTAAAATGCCGCATGTGTTACTATACTGACTGTAAAGTGCTGCATGTGTTACTATACTGACTGTAAAGTGCAGCGTGCTTTACTATACTGACTGTAAAGTGCAGCGTGCGTTACTATACTGACTGTAAAGTGCCGCATGTATTACTATACTGACTGTAAAGTGCCGCATGTGTTACTATACTGACTGTAAAGTGCCGCATGTGTTACTATACTGACTGTAAAGTGCCGCATGTGTTACTATACTGACTGTAAAGTGCCGCATGTGTTACTATACTGACTGTAAAGTGCAGCGTGCGTTACTATACTGACTGTAAAGTGCAGCATGTGTTACTATACTGACTGTAAAGTGCAGCATGTGTTACTATACTGACTGTAAAGTGCAGCATGTGTTACTATACTGACTGTAAAGTGCCGCATGTGTTACTATACTGACTGTAAAGTGCCGCATGTGTTACTATACTGACTGTAAAGTGCCGCATGTGTTACTATACTGACTGTAAAGTGCAGCGTGCGTTACTATACTGACTGTAAAGTGCAGCGTGCGTTACTATACTGACTGTAAAGTGCCGCATGTGTTACTATACTGACTGTAAAGTGCAGCATGTGTTACTATACTGACTGTAAAGTGCAGCGTGCATTACTATACTGACTGTAAAGAGCCGCATGTGTTACTATACTGACTGTAAAGTGCCGCATGTGTTACTATACTGACTGTAAAGTGCCGCATGTGTTACTATACTGACTGTAAAGTGCCGCATGTGTTACTATACTGACTGTAAAGTGCCGCATGTGTTACTATACTGACTGTAAAGTGCAGTGTGCGTTACTATACTGAATGTAAAGTGCAGCGTGCGTTACTATACTGACTGTAAAGTGCCGCATGTGTTACTATACTGACTGTAAAATGCTGCATGTGTTACTATACTGACTGTAAAGTGCCGCATGTGTTACTATACTGACTGTAAAGTGCAGCGTGCTTTACTATACTGACTGTAAAGTGCAGCGTGCGTTACTATACTGACTGTAAAGTGCAGCGTGCGTTACTATACTGACTGTAAAGTGCCGCGTACGTTACTATACTGACTGTAAAGTGCCGCATGTGTTACTATACTGACTGTAAAGTGCAGCGTGCGTTACTATACTGACTGTAAAGTGCCGCATGTGTTACTATACTGACTGTAAAGTGCCGCATGTGTTACTATACTGACTTTAAAGTGCCGCATGTGTAACTGTACTGACTGTAAAGTGCAGCATGTGTTACTATACTGACTGTAAAGTGCAACGTGCATTACTATACTGACTGTAAAGAGCAGCATGTGTTACCATACTGACTGTAAAGTGCAGCGTGCGTTACTATACTGACTGTAAAGTGCCGCATGTGTTACTATACTAACTGTAAAGTGCCGCATGTGTTACAATACTGACTGTAAAGTGCAGCATGTGTTACTATACTGACTGTAAAGTGCAGCGTGCGTTACTATACTGACTGTAAAGTGCCGCATGTGTTACTATACTGACTGTAAAGTGCAGCGTGCGTTACTATACTGACTGTAAAGTGCCGCATGTGTTACTATACTGACTGTAAAGTGCCGCATGTGTTACTATACTGACTGTAAAGTGCCGCATGCGTTACTATACTGACTGTAAAGTGCTGCATGTGTTACTATACTGACTGTAAAGTGCCGCAGGTGTTACTATACTGACTGTAAAGTGCCGCATGCGTTACTATACTGACTGTAAAGTGCTGCATGTGTTACTATACTGACTGTAAAGTGCCGCATGTGTTACTATACTGACTGTAAAGTGCAGTGTGTGTTACTATACTGAATGTAAAGTGCAGCGTGCGTTACTATACTGACTGTAAAGTGCCGCATGTGTTACTATACTGACTGTAAAATGCCGCATGTGTTACTATACTGACTGTAAAGTGCCGCATGTGTTACTATACTGACTGTAAAGTGCAGCGTGCTTTACTATACTGACTGTAAAGTGCAGCGTGCGTTACTATACTGACTGTAAAGTGCCGCATGTATTACTATACTGACTGTAAAGTGCCGCATGTGTTACTATACTGACTGTAAAGTGCCGCATGCGTTACTATACTGACTGTAAAGTGCTGCATGTGTTACTATACTGACTGTAAAGTGCCGCAGGTGTTACTATACTGACTGTAAAGTGCCGCATGCGTTACTATACTGACTGTAAAGTGCTGCATGTGTTACTATACTGACTGTAAAGTGCCGCATGTGTTACTATACTGACTGTAAAGTGCAGTGTGTGTTACTATACTGAATGTAAAGTGCAGCGTGCGTTACTATACTGACTGTAAAGTGCCGCATGTGTTACTATACTGACTGTAAAATGCCGCATGTGTTACTATACTGACTGTAAAGTGCCGCATGTGTTACTATACTGACTGTAAAGTGCAGCGTGCTTTACTATACTGACTGTAAAGTGCAGCGTGCGTTACTATACTGACTGTAAAGTGCCGCATGTATTACTATACTGACTGTAAAGTGCCGCATGTGTTACTATACTGACTGTAAAGTGCCGCATGTGTTACTATACTGACTGTAAAGTGCCGCATGTGTTACTATACTGACTGTAAAGTGCCGCATGTGTTACTATACTGACTGTAAAGTACAGCGTGCGTTACTATACTGACTGTAAAGTGCAGCATGTGTTACTATACTGACTGTAAAGTGCAGCATGTGTTACTATACTGACTGTAAAGTGCAGCATGTGTTACTATACTGACTGTAAAGTGCCGCATGTGTTACTATACTGACTGTAAAGTGCCGCATGTGTTACTATACTGACTGTAAAGTGCCGCATGTGTTACTATACTGACTGTAAAGTGCAGCGTGCGTTACTATACTGACTGTAAAGTGCAGCGTGCGTTACTATACTGACTGTAAAGAGCCGCATGTGTTACTATACTGACTGTAAAGTGCCGCATGTGTTACTATACTGACTGTAAAGTGCAGCATGTGTTACTATACTGACTGTAAAGTGCAGCATATGTTACTATACTGACTGTAAAGTGCAGCATGTGTTACTATACTGACTGTAAAGTGCAGCGTGCGTTACTATACTGATATGTGTTACTATACTGACTGTAAAGTGCAGCATGCGTTACTATACTGACTGTAAAGAGCAGCGTGTGTTACTATACTGACTGTAAAGTGCCGCATGTGTTACTATACTGACTGTAAAAGTCCAGCTGGCGTTACTATACTGACTGTAAAGTGCCGCGTGTGTTACTATACTGACTGTAAAGTGATGCATGTGTTACTATACTGACTGTAAAGTGCAGCATGTGTTACTATACTGACTGTAAAGTGCATCGTGCGTTACTATACTGACTGTAAAGTGCAGCAGGCGTTACTATACTGACTGTAAAGTGCCACATGTGTTACTATACTGACTGTAAAGTGCAGCATGTGTTACTATACTGACTGTAAAGTGCCGCATGTGTTACTATACTGACTGTAAAGTGCCGCATGCATTACTATACTGACTGTAAAGTGCCGCATGCATTACTATACTGACTGTAAAGTGCCGCATGTGTTACTATACTGACTGTAAAGTGCAGCATGTGTTACTATACTGACTGTAAAGTGCCGCATGTGTTACTATACTGACTGTAAAGTGCCGCATGCATTACTATACTGACTGTAAAGTGCCGCATGTGTTACTATACTGACTGTAAAGTGCAGCATGTGTTACTATACTGACTGTAAAGTGCCGCATGTGTTACTATACTGACTGTAAAGTGCAGCAGGCGTTACTATACTGACTGTAAAGTGCAGCAGGCGTTACTATACTGACTGTAAAGTGCCGCATGTGTTACTATACTGACTGTAAAGTGCAGCATGTGTTACTATACTGACCGTAAAGTGCAGCATGTGTTACTATACTGACTGTAAAGTGCAGCAGGTGTTACTATACTGACTGTAAAGTGCAGCATGTGTTACTATACTGACTGTAAAGTGCAGCGTGCGTTACTATACTGACTGTAAAGTGCAGCGTGCATTACTATACTGACTGTAAAGTGTCGCATGTGTTACTATACTGACTGTAAAGTGCCGCATGTGTTACTATACTGACTGTAAAGTGCCGCATGTGTTACTATACTGACTGTAAAGTGCCGCATGTGTTACTATACTGACTGTAAAGTGCAGCGTGCGTTACTATACTGACTGTAAAGTGCAGCGTGTGTTACTATACTGACTGTAAAGAGCAGCATGCTTTACTATACTGACTGTAAAGTGCAGCGTGCGTTACTATACTGACTGTAAAGTGCAGCGTGCATTACTATACTGACTGTAAAGTGCCGCATGTGTTACTATACTGACTATAAAGTGCCGCATGTGTTACTATACTGACTGTAAAGTGCCGCATGTGTTACTATACTGACTGCAAAGTGCCGCATGTGTTACTATACTGACTGTAAAGTGCAGCGTGCGTTACTATACTGACTGTAATGTGCAGCGTGCATTACTATACTGACTGTAAAGTGCAGCGTGCGTTACTATACTGACTGTAAATAGCAGCATGTGTTACTATACTGACTGTAAAGTGCAGCGTGCGTTACTATACTGACTGTAAAGAGCAGCATGTGTTACTATACTGACTGTAAAGTGCAGCGTGCGTTACTATACTGACTGTAAAGTGGCGCATGTGTTACTATACTGACTGTAAAGTGCCGCATGTGTTACTATACTGACTGTAAAGTGCAGCATGTGTTACTATACTGACTGTAAAGTGCAGCGTGTGTTACTATACTGACTGTAAAGTGCCGCATGTGTTACTATACTGACTGTAAAGTGCAGTGTGCGTTACTATACTGAATGTGAAGTGCAGCGTGCATTACTATACTGACTGTAAAGTGCTGCATGTGTTACTATACTGACTGTAAAGTGGCGCATGTGTTACTATACTGACTGTAAAGTGCCGCATGTGTTACTATACTGACTGTAAAGTGCAGTGTGCGTTACTATACTGAATGTAAAGTGCAGCGTGCGTTACTATACTGACTGTAAAGTGCCGCATGTGTTACTATACTGACTGTAAAATGCTGCATGTGTTACTATACTGTCTGTAAAGTGCTGCATGTGTTACTATACTGACTGTAAAGTGCAGCGTGCTTTACTATACTGACTGTAAAGTGCAGCGTGCGTTACTATACTGACTGTAAAGTGCAGCGTGCGTTACTATACTGACTGTAAAGTGCCACATATGTTACTATACTGACTGTAAAGTGCCGCATGTGTTACTATACTGACTGTAAAGTGCCGCATGTGTTACTGTACTGACTGTAAAGTGCAGCATGTGTTACTATACTGACTGTAAAGTGCAGCGTGCGTTACTATACTGACTGTAAAGGGCAGCATGTGTTACTATACTGACTGTAAAGTGCAGCGTGCGTTACTATACTGACTGTAAAGTGCCGCATGTGTTACTATACTGACTGTAAAGTGCCGCATGTGTTACTATACTGACTGTAAAGTGCAGCATGTGTTACTATACTGACTGTAAAGTGCAGCGTGCGTTACTATACTGACTGTAAAGTGCAGCGTGCATTACTATACTGACTGTAAAGTGCCGCATGTGTTACTATACTGATTGTAAAGTGCCGCATGTGTTACTATACTGACTGTAAAGTGCCGCATGTGTTACTATACTGACTGTAAAGTGCCGCGTTTGTTACTATACTGACTGTAAAGTGCAGCGTGCGTTACTATACTGACTGTAAAGTGCAGCGTGCGTTACTATACTGACTGTAAAGTGCAGCGTGCGTTACTATACTGACTGTAAAGAGCAGCATGTGTTACTATACTGACTGTAAAGTGCTGCATGTGTTACTATACTGACTGTAAAGTGCCGCATGTGTTACTATACTGACTGTAAAGTGCCGCATGTGTTACTATACTGACTGTAAAGTGCAGCGTGCGTTACTATACTGACTGTAAAGTGCAGCGTGCATTACTATACTGACTGTAAAGTGCCGCATGTGTTACTATACTGACTGTAAAGTGCCGCATGTGTTACTATACTGACTGTAAAGTGCCGCATGTGTTACTATACTGACTGTAAAGTGCCGCATGTGTTACTATACTGACTTTAAAGTGCCGCATGTGTAACTGTACTGACTGTAAAGTGCAGCATTTGTTACTATACTGACTGTAAAGTGCAACGTGCATTACTATACTGACTGTAAAGAGCAGCATGTGTTACCATACTGACTGTAAAGTGCCGCGTGCGTTACTATACTGACTGTAAAGTGCCGCATGTGTTATTATACTAACTGTAAAGTGCCGCATGTGTTACAATACTGACTGTAAAGTGCAGCATGTGTTACTATACTGACTGTAAAGTGCAGCGTGCGTTACTATACTGACTGTAAAGTGCCGCATGTGTTACTATACTGACTGTAAAGTGCAGCGTGTGTTACTATACTGACTGTAAAGTGCCGCGTATGTTACTATACTGACTGTAAAGTGATGCATGTGTTACTATACTGACTGTAAAGTGCAGCGTGTGTTACTATACTGACTGTAAAGTGCCGCATGTGTTACTATACTGACTGTAAAGTGCCGCATGTGTTACTATACTGACTGTAAAGTGCCGCATGTGTTACTATACTGACTGTAAAGTGCCGCATGTGTTACTATACTGACTGTAAAATGCTGCATGTGTTACTATACTGACTGTAAAGTGCCGCATGTGTTACTATACTGACGGTAAAGTGCAGCGTGCTTTACTATACTGACTGTAAAGTGCAGCGTGCGTTACTATACTGACTGTAAAGTGCTGAATGTATTACTATACTGACTGTAAAGTGCCGCATGTGTTACTATACTGACTGTAAAGTGCCGCATGTGTTACTATACTGACTGTAAAGTGTCGCATGTGTTACTATACTGACTGTAAAGTGCCGCATGTGTTACTATACTGACTGTAAAGTGCAGCGTGCGTTACTATACTGACTGTAAAGTGCAGCATGTGTTACTATACTGACTGTAAAGTGCAGCATGTGTTACTATACTGACTGTAAAGTGCAGCATGTGTTACTATACTGACTGTAAAGAGCAGCGTGTGTTACTATACTGACTGTAAAGTGCCGCATGTGTTACTATACTGACTGTAAAGTGCAGCATGTGTTACTATACTGACTGTAAAGTGCAGCATGTGTTACTATACTGACTGTAAAGTGCAGCATGTGTTACTATACTGACTGTAAAGTGCAGCATATGTTACTATACTGACTGTAAAGTGCAGCATGTGTTACTATACTGACTGTAAAGTGCAGCGTGCGTTACTATACTGATATGTGTTACTATACTGACTGTAAAGTGCAGCATGCGTTACTATACTGACTGTAAAGAGCAGCGTGTGTTACTATACTGACTGTAAAGTGCCGCATGTGTTACTATACTGACTGTAAAAGTCCAGCTGGCGTTACTATACTGACTGTAAAGTGCCGCGTGTGTTACTATACTGACTGTAAAGTGACGCATGTGTTACTATACTGACTGTAAAGTGCAGCATGTGTTACTATACTGACTGTAAAGTGCATCGTGCGTTACTATACTGACTGTAAAGTGCAGCAGGCGTTACTATACTGACTGTAAAGTGCCACATGTGTTACTATACTGACTGTAAAGTGCAGCATGTGTTACTATACTGACTGTAAAGTGCCGCATGTGTTACTATACTTTCTGTAAAGTGCCGCATGCATTACTATACTGACTGTAAAGTGCCGCATGCATTACTATACTGACTGTAAAGTGCCGCATGTGTTACTATACTGACTGTAAAGTGCAGCATGTGTTACTATACTGACTGTAAAGTGCCGCATGTGTTACTATACTGACTGTAAAGTGCCGCATGTGTTACTATACTGACTGTAAAGTGCCGCATGCATTACTATACTGACTGTAAAGTGCCGCATGTGTTACTATACTGACTGTAAAGTGCAGCATGTGTTACTATACTGACTAAAGTGCCGCATGTGTTACTATACTGACTGTAAAGTGCAGCAGGCGTTATTATACTGACTGTAAAGTGCAGCAGGCATTACTATACTGACTGTAAAGTGCCGCATGTGTTACTATACTGACTGTAAAGTGCAGCATGTGTTACTATACTGACCGTAAAGTGCAGCATGTGTTACTATACTGACTGTAAAGTGCAGCAGGTGTTACTATACTGACTGTAAAGTGCAGCATGTGTTACTATACTGACTGTAAAGTGTAGCGTGCGTTACTATACTGACTGTAAAGTGCAGCGTGCATTACTATACTGACTGTAAAGTGCCGCATGTGTTACTATACTGACTGTAAAGTGCCGCATGTGTTACTATACTGACTGTAAAGTGCAGCGTGCGTTACTATACTGACTGTAAAGTGCAGCGTGTGTTACTATACTGACTGTAAAGAGCAGCATGCTTTACTATACTGACTGTAAAGTGCAGCGTGCGTTACTATACTGACTGTAAAGTGCCGCATGTGTTACTATACTGACTGTAAAGAGCAGCATGTGTTACTATACTGACTGTAAAGTGCAGCGTGCGTTACTATGCTGACTGTAAAGAGCAGCATGTGTTACTATACTGACTAATGTGCAGCGTGCATTACTATACTGACTGTAAAGTGCCGCATGTGTTACTATACTGACTGTAAAGTGCAGTGTGCGTTACTATACTGAATGTAAAGTGCAGCGTGCGTTACTATACTGACTGTAAAGTGCCGCATGTGTTACTATACTGACTGTAAAATGCTGCATGTGTTACTATACTGACTGTAAAGTGCCGCATGTGTTACTATACTGACTGTAAAGTGCAGCGTGTGTTACTATACTGACTGTAAAGAGCAGCATGATTTACTATACTGACTGTAAAGTGCAGCGTGCGTTACTATACTGGCTGTAAAGTGCCGCATGTGTTACTATACTGACTGTAAAGTGCCGCATGTGTTACTGTACTGACTGTAAAGTGCAGCGTGCGTTACTATACTGACTGTAAAGTGCAGCATGTGTTACTATACTGACTGTAAAGTGCCGCATGTGTTACTATACTGACTGTAAAGTGCCGCATGTGTTACTGTACTGACTGTAAAGTGCAGCGTGCGTTACTATACTGACTGTAAAGAGCAGCATGTGTTACTATGCTGACTGTAAAGTGCCGCATGTGTTACTATACTGACTGTAAAGTGCCGCATGTGTTACTATATTGACTGTAAAGTGCCGCATGTGTTACTATACTGACTGTAAAGTGCAGCGTGCGTTACTATACTGACTGTAAAGTGCAGCGTGCGTTACTATACTGACTGTAAAGTGCAGCGTGCGTTACTATACTGACTGTAAAGAGCAGCATGTGTTACTATACTGACTGTAAAGTGCAGCGTGCGTTACTATACTGACTGTAAAGAGCAGCATGTGTTACTATACTGACTGTAAAGTGGCGCATGTGTTACTATACTGACTGTAAAGTGCCGCATGTGTTACTATACTGACTGTAAAGTGCCGCATGTGTTACTATACTGACTGTAAAGTGCAGTGTGCGTTACTATACTGAATGTAAAGTGCAGCATGCGTTACTATACTTACTGTAAAGTGCCGCATGTGTTACTATACTGACTGTAAAGTGCAGCGTGCGTTACTATACTGACTAATGTGCAGCGTGCATTACTATACTGACTGTAAAGTGCCGCATGTGTTACTATACTGACTGTAAAGTGCCGCATGTGTTACTATACTGACTGTAAAGTGCAGCGTGCGTTACTATCCTGAATGTAAAGTGCAGCGTGCGTTACTATACTGACTGTAAAGTGCCGCATGTGTTACTATACTGACTGTAAAATGCCGCATGTGTTACTATACTGACTGTAAAGTGCCGCATGTGTTACTATACTGACTGTAAAGTGCCGCATGTGTTACTATACTGACTGTAAAGTGCTGCATGTGTTACTATACTGACTGTAAAGTGCAGCGTGCATTACTATACTGACTGTAAAGTGCAGCGTGCGTTACTATACTGACTGTAAAGTGCAGCGTGCGTTACTGTACTGACTGTAAAGTGCAGCGTGCGTTACTATAGTGACTGTAAAGTGCCGCGTATGTTACTATACTGACTGTAAAGTGCCGCATTTGTTACTATACTGACTGTAAAGTGCAGCGTGCGTTACTATACTGACTGTAAAGTGCCGCATGTGTTACTATACTGACTGTAAAGTGCCGCATGTGTTACTATACTGACTGTAAAGTGCCGCGTGCGTTACTATACTGACTGTAAAGCGCCGCGTATGTTACTATACTGACTGTAAAGTGCCGCATGTGTTACTATACTGACTGTAAATAGCAGCATGTGTTACTATACTGACTGTAAAGTGCCGCATGTGTTACTATACTGACTGTAAAGTGCCGCATGTGTTACTATACTGACTGTAAAGTGGCGCATGTGTTACTATACTGACTGTAAAGTGCCGCATGTGTTACTATACTGACTGTAAAGTGCTGCATGTGTTACTATACTGACTGTAAAGTGCAGCGTGCATTACTATACTGACTGTAAAGTGCAGCGTGCGTTACTATACTGACTGTAAAGTGCAGCGTGCGTTACTGTACTGACTGTAAAGTGCAGCGTGCGTTACTATAGTGACTGTAAAGTGCCGCGTATGTTACTATACTGACTGTAAAGTGCCGCATTTGTTACTATACTGACTGTAAAGTGCAGCGTGCGTTACTATACTGACTGTAAAGTGCCGCATGTGTTACTATACTGACTGTAAAGTGCAGCATGTGTTACTATACTGACTGTAAAGTGCCGCATGTGTTACTATACTGACTGTAAATAGCAGCATGTGTTACTATACTGACTGTAAAGTGCTGCATGTGTTACTATACTGACTGTAAAGTGCCGCATGTGTTACTATACTGACTGTAAAGTGGCGCATGTGTTACTATACTGACTGTAAAGTGCCGCATGTGTTACTATACTGACTGTAAAATGCTGCATGTGTTACTATACTGACTGTAAAGTGCTGCATGTGTTACTATACTGACTGTAAAGTGCAGTGTGCGTTACTATACTGAATGTAAAGTGCAGCGTGCGTTACTATACTGACTGTAAAGTGCCGCATGTGTTACTATACTGACTGTAAAATGCCGCATGTGTTACTATACTGACTGTAAAGTGCTGCATGTGTTACTATACTGACTGTAAAGTGCAGCGTGCTTTACTATACTGACTGTAAAGTGCAGCGTGCGTTACTATACTGACTGTAAAGTGCAGCGTGCGTTACTATACTGACTGTAAAGTGCCGCGTATGTTACTATACTGACTGTAAAGTGCCGCATGTGTTACTATACTGACTGTAAAGTGCAGCGTGCATTACTATACTGACTGTAAAGTGCCGCATGTGTTACTATACTGACTGTAAAGTGCTGCATTTGTTACTATACTGACTGTAAAGTGCAGCATGTGTTACTATACTGACTGTAAAGTGCAGCGTGCGTTACTATACTGACTGTAAAGTGCAGCGTGCATTACTATACTGACTGTAAAGTGCCGCATGTGTTACTATACTGACTGTAAAGTGCCGCATGTGTTACTATACTGACTGTAAAGTGCCGCATGTGTTACTATACTGACTGTAAAGTGCCGCATGTGTTACTATACTGACTGTAAAGTGCAGTGTGCGTTACTATACTGACTGTAAAGTGCCGCATGTGTTACTATACTGACTGTAAAGTGCTGCATGTGTTACTATACTGACTGTAAAGTGCAGCGTGCATTACTATACTGACTGTAAAGTGCAGCGTGCGTTACTATACTGACTGTAAAGTGCAGCGTGCGTTACTGTACTGACTGTAAAGTGCAGCGTGCGTTACTATACTGACTGTAAAGTGCCGCGTATGTTACTATACTGACTGTAAAGTGCTGCATTTGTTACTATACTGACTGTAAAGTGCAGCGTGCGTTACTATACTGACTGTAAAGTGCCGCATGTGTTACTATACTGACTGTAAAGTGCCGCATGTGTTACTATACTGACTGTAAAGTGCCGCGTGCGTTACTATACTGACTGTAAAGTGCCGCGTATGTTACTATACTGACTGTAAAGTGCCGCATGTGTTACTATACTGACTGTAAATAGCAGCATGTGTTACTATACTGACTGTAAAGTGCTGCATGTGTTACTATACTGACTGTAAAGTGCCGCATGTGTTACTATACTGACTGTAAAGTGGCGCATGTGTTACTATACTGACTGTAAAGTGCCGCATGTGTTACTATACTGACTGTAAAGTGCAGTGTGCGTTACTATACTGAATGTAAAGTGCAGCGTGCGTTACTATACTGACTGTAAAGTGCCGCATGTGTTACTATACTGACTGTAAAATGCCGCATGTGTTACTATACTGACTGTAAAGTGCAGCGTGCTTTACTATACTGACTGTAAAGTGCAGCGTGCGTTACTATACTGACTGTAAAGTGCAGCGTGCGTTACTATACTGACTGTAAAGTGCCGCGTATGTTACTATACTGACTGTAAAGTGCCGCATGTGTTACTATACTGACTGTAAAGTGCAGCGTGCATTACTATACTGACTGTAAAGTGCCGCATGTGTTACTATACTGACTGTAAAGTGCTGCATGTGTTACTATACTGACTGTAAAGTGCAGCATGTGTTACTATACTGACTGTAAAGTGCAGCGTGCGTTACTATACTGACTGTAAAGTGCAGCGTGCATTACTATACTGACTGTAAAGTGCCGCATGTGTTACTATACTGACTGTAAAGTGCCGCATGTGTTACTATACTGACTGTAAAGTGCCGCATGTGTTACTATACTGACTGTAAAGTGCCGCATGTGTTACTATACTGACTGTAAAGTGCAGCGTGCGTTACTATACTGACTGTAAAGTGCAGCGTGCGTTACTATACTGACTGTAAAGTGCAGCGTGCGTTACTATACTGACTGTAAAGAGCAGCATGCTTTACTATACTGACTGTAAAGAGCAGCATGTGTTACTATACTGACTGTAAAGTGCCGCATGTGTTACTATACTGACTGTAAAGTGCCGCATGTGTTACTATACTGACTGTAAAGTGCCGCATGTGTTACTATACTGACTGTAAAGTGCAGCGTGCGTTACTATACTGACTGTAAAGTGCAGCGTGCATTACTATACTGACTGTAAAGTGCCGCATGTGTTACTATACTGACTGTAAAGTGCCGCATGTGTTACTATACTGACTGTAAAGTGCCGCATGTGTTACTATACTGACTGTAAAGTGCCGCATGTGTTACTATACTGACTGTAAAGTGCAGCGTGTGTTACTATACTGACTGTAAAGAGCAGCATGCTTTACTATACTGACTGTAAAGTGCAGCGTGTGTTACTATACTGACTGTAAAGTGCAGCGTGCATTACTATACTGACTGTAAAGTGCCGCATGTGTTACTATACTGACTATAAAGTGCCGCATGTGTTACTATACTGACTGTAAAGTGCAGCGTGCGTTACTATACTGACTGTAAAGTGCAGCGTGTGTTACTATACTGACTGTAAAGAGCAGCATGCTTTACTATACTGACTGTAAAGAGCAGCATGTGTTACTATACTGACTGTAAAGTGTTGCATGTGTTACTATACTGACTGTAAAGTGCCGCATGTGTTACTATACTGACTGTAAAGTGCCGCATGTGTTACTATACTGACTGTAAAGTGCAGCGTGCATTACTATACTGACTGTAATGTGCAGCGTGCATTACTATACTGACTGTAAAGTGCAGCATGTGTTACTATACTGACTGTAAAGTGCCGCATGTGTTACTATACTGACTGTAAAGTGCAGCAGGCGTTACTATACTGACTGTAAAGTGCAGCAGGCGTTACTATACTGACTGTAAAGTGCCGCATGTGTTACTATACTGACTGTAAAGTGCAGCATGTGTTACTATACTGACCGTAAAGTGCAGCATGTGTTACTATACTGACTGTAAAGTGCAGCAGGTGTTACTATACTGACTGTAAAGTGCAGCATGTGTTACTATGCTGACTGTAAAGTGCAGCGTGCGTTACTATACTGACTGTAAAGTGCAGCGTGCATTACTATACTGACTGTAAAGTGCCGCATGTGTTACTATACTGACTGTAAAGTGCCGCATGTGTTACTATACTGACTGTAAAGTGCCGCATGTGTTACTATACTGACTGTAAAGTGCAGCGTGCGTTACTATACTGACTGTAAAGTGCAGCGTGTGTTACTATACTGACTGTAAAGAGCAGCATGCTTTACTATACTGACTGTAAAGTGCAGCGTGCGTTACTATACTGACTGTAAAGTGCAGCGTGCATTACTATACTGACTGTAAAGTGCCGCATGTGTTACTATACTGACTATAAAGTGCCGCATGTGTTACTATACTGACTGTAAAGTGCCGCATGTGTTACTATACTGACTGCAAAGTGCCGCATGTGTTACTATACTGACTGTAAAGTGCAGCGTGCGTTACTATACTGACTGTAATGTGCAGCGTGCATTACTATACTGACTGTAAAGTGCAGCGTGCGTTACTATACTGACTGTAAATAGCAGCATGTGTTACTATACTGACTGTAAAGTGCAGCGTGCGTTACTATACTGACTGTAAAGAGCAGCATGTGTTACTATACTGACTGTAAAGTGCAGCGTGCGTTACTATACTGACTGTAAAGTGGCGCATGTGTTACTATACTGACTGTAAAGTGCCGCATGTGTTACTATACTGACTGTAAAGTGCAGCATGTGTTACTATACTGACTGTAAAGTGCAGCGTGTGTTACTATACTGACTGTAAAGTGCCGCATGTGTTACTATACTGACTGTAAAGTGCAGTGTGCGTTACTATACTGAATGTGAAGTGCAGCGTGCATTACTATACTGACTGTAAAGTGCTGCATGTGTTACTATACTGACTGTAAAGTGGCGCATGTGTTACTATACTGACTGTAAAGTGCCGCATGTGTTACTATACTGACTGTAAAGTGCAGTGTGCGTTACTATACTGAATGTAAAGTGCAGCGTGCGTTACTATACTGACTGTAAAGTGCCGCATGTGTTACTATACTGACTGTAAAATGCCGCATGTGTTACTATACTGTCTGTAAAGTGCTGCATGTGTTACTATACTGACTGTAAAGTGCAGCGTGCTTTACTATACTGACTGTAAAGTGCAGCGTGCGTTACTATACTGACTGTAAAGTGCAGCGTGCGTTACTATACTGACTGTAAAGTGCCACATATGTTACTATACTGACTGTAAAGTGCCGCATGTGTTACTATACTGACTGTAAAGTGCCGCATGTGTTACTGTACTGACTGTAAAGTGCAGCATGTGTTACTATACTGACTGTAAAGTGCAGCGTGCGTTACTATACTGACTGTAAAGAGCAGCATGTGTTACTATACTGACTGTAAAGTGCCGCATGTGTTACTATACTGACTGTAAAGTGCCGCATGTGTTACTATACTGACTGTAAAGTGCCGCATGTGTTACTATACTGACTGTAAAGTGCCGCGTTTGTTACTATACTGACTGTAAAGTGCAGCGTGCGTTACTATACTGACTGTAAAGTGCAGCGTGCGTTACTATACTGACTGTAAAGTGCAGCGTGCGTTACTATACTGACTGTAAAGAGCAGCATGTGTTACTATACTGACTGTAAAGTGCTGCATGTGTTACTATACTGACTGTAAAGTGCCGCATGTGTTACTATACTGACTGTAAAGTGCCGCATGTGTTACTATACTGACTGTAAAGTGCAGCGTGCATTACTATACTGACTGTAAAGTGCAGCGTGCATTACTATACTGACTGTAAAGTGCCGCATGTGTTACTATACTGACTGTAAAGTGCCGCATGTGTTACTATACTGACTGTAAAGTGCCGCATGTGTTACTATACTGACTGTAAAGTGCCGCATGTGTTACTATACTGACTTTAAAGTGCCGCATGTGTAACTGTACTGACTGTAAAGTGCAGCATTTGTTACTATACTGACTGTAAAGTGCAACGTGCATTACTATACTGACTGTAAAGAGCAGCATGTGTTACCATACTGACTGTAAAGTGCCGCGTGCGTTACTATACTGACTGTAAAGTGCCGCATGTGTTACTATACTAACTGTAAAGTGCCGCATGTGTTACAATACTGACTGTAAAGTGCAGCATGTGTTACTATACTGACTGTAAAGTGCAGCGTGCGTTACTATACTGACTGTAAAGTGCCGCATGTGTTACTATACTGACTGTAAAGTGCAGCGTGTGTTACTATACTGACTGTAAAGTGCCGCGTATGTTACTATACTGACTGTAAAGTGACGCATGTGTTACTATACTGACTGTAAAGTGCAGCGTGTGTTACTATACTGACTGTAAAGTGCCGCATGTGTTACTATACTGACTGTAAAGTGCCGCATGTGTTACTATACTGACTGTAAAGTGCCGCATGTGTTACTATACTGACTGTAAAGTGCCGCATGTGTTACTATACTGACTGTAAAATGCTGCATGTGTTACTATACTGACTGTAAAGTGCCGCATGTGTTACTATACTGACGGTAAAGTGCAGCGTGCTTTACTATACTGACTGTAAAGTGCAGCGTGCGTTACTATACTGACTGTAAAGTGCTGCATGTATTACTATACTGACTGTAAAGTGCCGCATGTGTTACTATACTGACTGTAAAGTGCCGCATGTGTTACTATACTGACTGTAAAGTGCCGCATGTGTTACTATACTGACTGTAAAGTGCCGCATGTGTTACTATACTGACTGTAAAGTGCAGCGTGCGTTACTATACTGACTGTAAAGTGCAGCATGTGTTACTATACTGACTGTAAAGTGCAGCATGTGTTACTATACTGACTGTAAAGTGCAGCATGTGTTACTATACTGACTGTAAAGAGCAGCGTGTGTTACTATACTGACTGTAAAGTGCCGCATGTGTTACTATACTGACTGTAAAGTGCAGCATGTGTTACTATACTGACTGTAAAGTGCAGCATGTGTTACTATACTGACTGTAAAGTGCAGCATGTGTTACTATACTGACTGTAAAGTGCAGCATATGTTACTATACTGACTGTAAAGTGCAGCATGTGTTACTATACTGACTGTAAAGTGCAGCGTGCGTTACTATACTGATATGTGTTACTATACTGACTGTAAAGTGCAGCATGCGTTACTATACTGACTGTAAAGAGCAGCGTGTGTTACTATACTGACTGTAAAGTGCCGCATGTGTTACTATACTGACTGTAAAAGTCCAGCTGGCGTTACTATACTGACTGTAAAGTGCCGCGTGTGTTACTATACTGACTGTAAAGTGACGCATGTGTTACTATACTGACTGTAAAGTGCAGCATGTGTTACTATACTGACTGTAAAGTGCATCGTGCGTTACTATACTGACTGTAAAGTGCAGCAGGCGTTACTATACTGACTGTAAAGTGCCACATGTGTTACTATACTGACTGTAAAGTGCAGCATGTGTTACTATACTGACTGTAAAGTGCCGCATGTGTTACTATACTTTCTGTAAAGTGCCGCATGCATTACTATACTGACTGTAAAGTGCCGCATGCATTACTATACTGACTGTAAAGTGCCGCATGTGTTACTATACTGACTGTAAAGTGCAGCATGTGTTACTATACTGACTGTAAAGTGCCGCATGTGTTACTATACTGACTGTAAAGTGCCGCATGTGTTACTATACTGACTGTAAAGTGCCGCATGCATTACTATACTGACTGTAAAGTGCCGCATGTGTTACTATACTGACTGTAAAGTGCCGCATGTGTTACTATACTGACTGTAAAGTGCCGCATGTGTTACTATACTGACTGTAAAGTGCAGCAGGCGTTACTATACTGACTGTAAAGTGCAGCAGGCATTACTATACTGACTGTAAAGTGCCGCATGTGTTACTATACTGACTGTAAAGTGCAGCATGTGTTACTATACTGACCGTAAAGTGCAGCATGTGTTACTATACTGACTGTAAAGTGCAGCAGGTGTTACTATACTGACTGTAAAGTGCAGCATGTGTTACTATACTGACTGTAAAGTGTAGCGTGCGTTACTATACTGTAAAGTGCAGCGTGCATTACTATACTGACTGTAAAGTGCCGCATGTGTTACTATACTGACTGTAAAGTGCCGCATGTGTTACTATACTGACTGTAAAGTGCAGCGTGCGTTACTATACTGACTGTAAAGTGCAGCGTGTGTTACTATACTGACTGTAAAGAGCAGCATGCTTTACTATACTGACTGTAAAGTGCAGCGTGCGTTACTATACTGACTGTAAAGTGCAGCGTGCATTACTATACTGACTGTAAAGTGCCGCATGTGTTACTATACTGACTATAAAGTGCCGCATGTGTTACTATACTGACTGTAAAGTGCCGCATGTGTTACTATACTGACTGTAAAGTGCCGCATGTGTTACTATACTGACTGTAAAGTGCAGCGTGCGTTACTATACTGACTGTAATGTGCAGCGTGCATTACTATACTGACTGTAAAGTGCCGCATGTGTTACTATACTGACTGTAAAGTGCAGCGTGCGTTACTATACTGACTGTAAAGTGCAGCGTGTGTTACTATACTGACTGTAAAGAGCAGCATGCTTTACTATACTGACTGTAAAGTGCCGCATGTGTTACTATACTGACTGTAAAGAGCAGCATGTGTTATTATGCTGACTGTAAAGTGCCGCATGTGTTACTATACTGACTGTAAAGTGCCGCATGTGTTACTATACTGACTGTAAAGTGCCGCATGTGTTACTATATTGACTGTAAAGTGCCGCATGTGTTACTATACTGACTGTAAAGTGCAGCGTGCGTTACTATACTGACTGTAAAGTGCAGCGTGCGTTACTATACTGACTGTAAAGTGCAGTGTGCGTTACTATACTGACTGTAAAGTGCCGCGTATGTTACCATACTGACTGTAAAGTGCCGCATGTGTTACTATACTGACTGTAAAGTGCAGCGTGCGTTACTATACTGACTGTAAAGTGCCGCATGTGTTACTATACTGACTGTAAAGTGCCGCATGTGTTACTATACTGACTGTAAAGTGCCGCATGTGTTACTGTACTGACTGTAAAGTGCAGCGTGCGTTACTATACTGACTGTAAAGAGCAGCATGTGTTACTATACTGACTGTAAAGTGCAGCGTGCGTTACTATACTGACTGTAAAGAGCAGCATGTGTTACTATACTGACTGTAAAGTGGCGCATGTGTTACTATACTGACTGTAAAGTGCCGCATGTGTTACTATACTGACTGTAAAGTGCCGCATGTGTTACTATACTGACTGTAAAGTGCAGTGTGCGTTACTATACTGAATGTAAAGTGCAGCGTGCGTTACTATACTGACTGTAAAGTGCCGCATGTGTTACTATACTGACTGTAAAGTGCAGCGTGCGTTACTATACTGACTAATGTGCAGCGTGCATTACTATACTGACTGTAAAGTGCCGCATGTGTTACTATACTGACTGTAAAGTGCCGCATGTGTTACTATACTGACTGTAAAGTGCAGTGTGCGTTACTATACTGACTGTAAAGTGCCGCATGTGTTACTATACTGACTGTAAAATGCCGCATGTGTTACTATACTGACTGTAAAGTGCCGCATGTGTTACTATACTGACTGTAAAGTGCCGCATGTGTTACTGTACTGACTGTAAAGTGCAGCGTGCGTTACTATACTGACTGTAAAGAGCAGCATGTGTTACTATACTGACTGTAAAGTGCAGCGTGCGTTACTATGCTGACTGTAAAGAGCAGCATGTGTTACTATACTGACTAATGTGCAGCGTGCATTACTATACTGACTGTAAAGTGCCGCATGTGTTACTATACTGACTGTAAAGTGCCGCATGTGTTACTATACTGACTGTAAAGTGCAGTGTGCGTTACTATACTGAATGTAAAGTGCAGCGTGCGTTACTATACTGACTGTAAAGTGCCGCATGTGTTACTATACTGACTGTAAAATGCTGCATGTGTTACTATACTGACTGTAAAGTGCCGCATGTGTTACTATACTGACTGTAAAGTGCAGCGTGTGTTACTATACTGACTGTAAAGTGCAGCAGGCATTACTATACTGACTGTAAAGAGCAGCATGATTTACTATACTGACTGTAAAGTGCAGCGTGCGTTACTATACTGGCTGTAAAGTGCCGCATGTGTTACTATACTGACTGTAAAGTGCCGCATGTGTTACTGTACTGACTGTAAAGTGCAGCGTGCGTTACTATACTGACTGTAAAGTGCAGCATGTGTTACTATACTGACTGTAAAGTGCCGCATGTGTTACTATACTGACTGTAAAGTGCCGCATGTGTTACTGTACTGACTGTAAAGTGCAGCGTGCGTTACTATACTGACTGTAAAGAGCAGCATGTGTTACTATGCTGACTGTAAAGTGCCGCATGTGTTACTATACTGACTGTAAAGTGCCGCATGTGTTACTATATTGACTGTAAAGTGCCGCATGTGTTACTATACTGACTGTAAAGTGCAGCGTGCGTTACTATACTGACTGTAAAGTGCAGCGTGCGTTACTATACTGACTGTAAAGTGCAGCGTGCGTTACTATATTGACTGTAAAGTGCCGCGTATGTTACCATACTGACTGTAAAGTGCCGCATGTGTTACTATACTGACTGTAAAGTGCAGCGTGCGTTACTATACTGACTGTAAAGTGCCGCATGTGTTACTATACTGACTGTAAAGTGCCGCATGTGTTACTATACTGACTGTAAAGTGCCGCATGTGTTACTGTACTGACTGTAAAGTGCAGCGTGCGTTACTATACTGACTGTAAAGAGCAGCATGTGTTACTATACTGACTGTAAAGTCCAGCGTGCGTTACTATACTGACTGTAAAGAGCAGCATGTGTTACTATACTGACTGTAAAGTGGCGCATGTGTTACTATACTGACTGTAAAGTGCCGCATGTGTTACTATACTGACTGTAAAGTGCCGCATGTGTTACTATACTGACTGTAAAGTGCAGTGTGCGTTACTATACTGAATGTAAAGTGCAGCGTGCGTTACTATACTGACTGTAAAGTGCCGCATGTGTTACTATACTGACTGTAAAGTGCAGCGTGCGTTACTATACTGACTAATGTGCAGCGTGCATTACTATACTGACTGTAAAATGCCGCATGTGTTACTATACTGACTGTAAAGTGCCGCATGTGTTACTATACTGACTGTAAAGTGCAGTGTGCGTTACTATCCTGAATGTAAAGTGCAGCGTGCGTTACTATACTGACTGTAAAGTGCCGCATGTGTTACTATACTGACTGTAAAATGCCGCATGTGTTACTATACTGACTGTAAAGTGCCGCATGTGTTACTATACTGACTGTAAAGTGCCGCATGTGTTACTATACTGACTGTAAAGTGCTGCATGTGTTACTATACTGACTGTAAAGTGCAGCGTGCATTACTATACTGACTGTAAAGTGCAGCATGGGTTACTATACTGACTGTAAAGTGCAGCGTGCGTTACTGTACTGACTGTAAAGTGCAGCGTGCGTTACTATAGTGACTGTAAAGTGCCGCGTATGTTACTATACTGACTGTAAAGTGCCGCATTTGTTACTATACTGACTGTAAAGTGCAGCGTGCGTTACTATACTGACTGTAAAGTGCCGCATGTGTTACTATACTGACTGTAAAGTGCCGCATGTGTTACTATACTGACTGTAAAGTGCCGCGTGCGTTACTATACTGACTGTAAAGTGCCGCGTATGTTACTATACTGACTGTAAAGTGCCGCATGTGTTACTATACTGACTGTAAATAGCAGCATGTGTTACTATACTGACTGTAAAGTGCCGCATGTGTTACTATACTGACTGTAAAGTGCCGCATGTGTTACTATACTGACTGTAAAGTGGCGCATGTGTTACTATACTGACTGTAAAGTGCCGCATGTGTTACTATACTGACTGTAAAGTGCTGCATGTGTTACTATACTGACTGTAAAGTGCAGCGTGCATTACTATACTGACTGTAAAGTGCAGCGTGCGTTACTATACTGACTGTAAAGTGCAGCGTGCGTTACTGTACTGACTGTAAAGTGCAGCGTGCGTTACTATAGTGACTGTAAAGTGCCGCGTATGTTACTATACTGACTGTAAAGTGCCGCATTTGTTACTATACTGACTGTAAAGTGCAGCGTGCGTTACTATACTGACTGTAAAGTGCCGCATGTGTTACTATACTGACTGTAAAGTGCCGCATGTGTTACTATACTGACTGTAAAGTGCCGCATGTGTTACTATACTGACTGTAAATAGCAGCATGTGTTACTATACTGACTGTAAAGTGCTGCATGTGTTACTATACTGACTGTAAAGTGCCGCATGTGTTACTATACTGACTGTAAAGTGGCGCATGTGTTACTATACTGACTGTAAAGTGCCGCATGTGTTACTATACTGACTGTAAAGTGCAGTGTGCGTTACTATACTGAATGTAAAGTGCAGCGTGCGTTACTATACTGACTGTAAAGTGCCGCATGTGTTACTATACTGACTGTAAAATGCCGCATGTGTTACTATACTGACTGTAAAGTGCTGCATGTGTTACTATACTGACTGTAAAGTGCAGCGTGCTTTACTATACTGACTGTAAAGTGCAGCGTGCGTTACTATACTGACTGTAAAGTGCAGCGTGCGTTACTATACTGACTGTAAAGTGCCGCGTATGTTACTATACTGACTGTAAAGTGCCGCATGTGTTACTATACTGACTGTAAAGTGCAGCGTGCATTACTATACTGACTGTAAAGTGCCGCATGTGTTACTATACTGACTGTAAAGTGCTGCATGTGTTACTATACTGACTGTAAAGTGCAGCATGTGTTACTATACTGACTGTAAAGTGCAGCGTGCGTTACTATACTGACTGTAAATTGCAGCGTGCATTACTATACTGACTGTAAAGTGCCGCATGTGTTACTATACTGACTGTAAAGTGCCGCATGTGTTACTATACTGACTGTAAAGTGCCGCATGTGTTACTATACTGACTGTAAAGTGCCGCATGTGTTACTATACTGACTGTAAAGTGCAGTGTGCGTTACTATACTGACTGTAAAGTGCCGCATGTGTTACTATACTGACTGTAAAGTGCTGCATGTGTTACTATACTGACTGTAAAGTGCAGCGTGCATTACTATACTGACTGTAAAGTGCAGCGTGCGTTACTATACTGACTGTAAAGTGCAGCGTGCGTTACTGTACTGACTGTAAAGTGCAGCGTGCGTTACTATACTGACTGTAAAGTGCCGCGTATGTTACTATACTGACTGTAAAGTGCTGCATTTGTTACTATACTGACTGTAAAGTGCAGCGTGCGTTACTATACTGACTGTAAAGTGCCGCATGTGTTACTATACTGACTGTAAAGTGCCGCATGTGTTACTATACTGACTGTAAAGTGCCGCGTGCGTTACTATACTGACTGTAAAGTGCCGCGTATGTTACTATACTGACTGTAAAGTGCCGCATGTGTTACTATACTGACTGTAAATAGCAGCATGTGTTACTATACTGACTGTAAAGTGCTGCATGTGTTACTATACTGACTGTAAAGTGCCGCATGTGTTACTATACTGACTGTAAAGTGGCGCATGTGTTACTATACTGACTGTAAAGTGCCGCATGTGTTACTATACTGACTGTAAAGTGCAGTGTGCGTTACTATACTGAATGTAAAGTGCAGCGTGCGTTACTATACTGACTGTAAAGTGCCGCATGTGTTACTATACTGACTGTAAAATGCCGCATGTGTTACTATACTGACTGTAAAGTGCTGCATGTGTTACTATACTGACTGTAAAGTGCAGCGTGCTTTACTATACTGACTGTAAAGTGCAGCGTGCGTTACTATACTGACTGTAAAGTGCAGCGTGCGTTACTATACTGACTGTAAAGTGCCGCGTATGTTACTATACTGACTGTAAAGTGCCGCATGTGTTACTATACTGACTGTAAAGTGCAGCGTGCATTACTATACTGACTGTAAAGTGCCGCATGTGTTACTATACTGACTGTAAAGTGCTGCATGTGTTACTATACTGACTGTAAAGTGCAGCATGTGTTACTATACTGACTGTAAAGTTCAGCGTGCGTTACTATACTGACTGTAAAGTGCAGCGTGCATTACTATACTGACTGTAAAGTGCCGCATGTGTTACTATACTGACTGTAAAGTGCCGCATGTGTTACTATACTGACTGTAAAGTGCCGCATGTGTTACTATACTGACTGTAAAGTGCCGCATGTGTTACTATACTGACTGTAAAGTGCAGCGTGCGTTACTATACTGACTGTAAAGTGCAGCGTGCGTTACTATACTGACTGTAAAGTGCAGCGTGCGTTACTATACTGACTGTAAAGAGCAGCATGCTTTACTATACTGACTGTAAAGAGCAGCATGTGTTACTATACTGACTGTAAAGTGCCGCATGTGTTACTATACTGACTGTAAAGTGCCGCATGTGTTACTATACTGACTGTAAAGTGCCGCATGTGTTACTATACTGACTGTAAAGTGCAGCGTGCGTTACTATACTGACTGTAAAGTGCAGCGTGCATTACTATACTGACTGTAAAGTGCCGCATGTGTTACTATACTGACTGTAAAGTGCTGCATGTGTTACTATACTGACTGTAAAGTGCAGCGTGCATTACTATACTGACTGTAAAGTGCAGCGTGCGTTACTATACTGACTGTAAAGTGCAGCGTGCATTACTATACTGACTGTAAAGTGCCGCATGTGTTACTATACTGACTATAAAGTGCCGCATGTGTTACTATACTGACTGTAAAGTGCAGCGTGCGTTACTATACTGACTGTAAAGTGCAGCGTGTGTTACTATACTGACTGTAAAGAGCAGCATGCTTTACTATACTGACTGTAAAGAGCAGCATGTGTTACTATACTGACTGTAAAGTGTCGCATGTGTTACTATACTGACTGTAAAGTGCCGCATGTGTTACTATACTGACTGTAAAGTGCCGCATGTGTTACTATACTGACTGTAAAGTGCAGCGTGCGTTACTATACTGACTGTAATGTGCAGCGTGCATTAGTATACTGACTGTAAAGTGCCGCATGTGTTACTATACTGACTGTAAAGTGCCGCATGTGTTACTTTACTGACTGTAAAGTGCCGCATGTGTTACTATACTGACTGTAAAGTGCAGCGTGTGTTACTATACTGACTGTAAAGAGCAGCATGCTTTACTATACTGACTGTAAAGTGCAGCATGCGTTACTATACTGACTGTAAAGTGCTGCATGTGTTACTATACTGACTGTAAAGAGCAGCATGTGTTACTATGCTGACTGTAAAGTGCCGCATGTGTTACTATACTGACTGTAAAGTGCCGCATGTGTTACTATATTGACTGTAAAGTGCCGCATGTGTTACTATACTGACTGTAAAGTGCAGCGTGCGTTACTATACTGACTGTAAAGTGCAGCGTGCGTTACTATACTGACTGTAAAGTGCAGCGTGCGTTACTATACTGACTGTAAAGTGCCGCGTATGTTACCATACTGACTGTAAAGTGCCGCATGTGTTACTATACTGACTGTAAAGTGCAGCGTGCGTTACTATACTGACTGTAAAGTGCCGCATGTGTTACTATACTGACTGTAAAGTGCCGCATGTGTTACTATACTGACTGTAAAGTGCCGCATGTGTTACTGTACTGACTGTAAAGTGCAGCGTGCGTTACTATACTGACTGTAAAGAGCAGCATGTGTTACTATACTGACTGTAAAGTGCAGCGTGCGTTACTATACTGACTGTAAAGAGCAGCATGTGTTACTATACTGACTAATGTGCAGCGTGCATTACTATACTGACTGTAAAGTGCCGCATGTGTTACTATACTGACTGTAAAGTGCTGCATGTGTTACTATACTGACTGTAAAGTGCAGTGTGCGTTACTATACTGAATGTAAAGTGCAGCGTGCGTTACTATACTGACTGTAAAGTGCCGCATGTGTTACTATACTGACTGTAAAATGCCGCATGTGTTACTATACTGACTGTAAAGTGCCGCATGTGTTACTATACTGACTGTAAAGTGCAGCGTGTGTTACTATACTGACTGTAAAGAGCAGCATGATTTACTATACTGACTGTAAAGTGCAGCGTGCGTTACTATACTGGCTGTAAAGTGCCGCATGTGTTACTATACTGACTGTAAAGTGCCGCATGTGTTACTGTACTGACTGTAAAGTGCTGCGTGCGTTACTATACTGACTGTAAAGTGCAGCATGTGTTACTATACTGACTGTAAAGTGCCGCATGTGTTACTATACTGACTGTAAAGTGCCGCATGTGTTACTGTACTGACTGTAAAGTGCAGCGTGCGTTACTATACTGACTGTAAAGAGCAGCATGTGTTACTATGCTGACTGTAAAGTGCCGCATGTGTTACTATACTGACTGTAAAGTGCCGCGTGCGTTACTATACTGACTGTAAAGTGCCGCGTATGTTACTATACTGACTGTAAAGTGCCACATGTGTTACTATACTGACTGTAAATAGCAGCATGTGTTACTATACTGACTGTAAAGTGCCGCATGTGTTACTATACTGACTGTAAAGTGCCGCATGTGTTACTATACTGACTGTAAAGTGGCGCATGTGTTACTATACTGACTGTAAAGTGCCGCATGTGTTACTATACTGACTGTAAAGTGCAGTGTGCGTTACTATACTGAATGTAAAGTGCAGCGTGCGTTACTATACTGACTGTAAAGTGCCGCATGTGTTACTATACTGACTGTAAAATGCTGCATGTGTTACTATACTGACTGTAAAGTGCTGCATGTGTTACTATACTGACTGTAAAGTGCAGCGTGCTTTACTATACTGACTGTAAAGTGCAGCGTGCGTTACTATACTGACTGTAAAGTGCAGCGTGCGTTACTATACTGACTGTAAAGTGCCGCGTATGTTACTATACTGACTGTAAAGTGCCGCATGTGTTACTATACTGACTGTAAAGTGCAGCGTGCGTTACTATACTGACTGTAAAGTGCCGCATGTGTTACTATACTGACTGTAAAGTGCTGCATGTGTTACTATACTGACTGTAAAGTGCAGCATGTGTTACTATACTGACTGTAAAGTGCAGCGTGCGTTACTATACTGACTGTAAAGTGCAGCGTGCATTACTATACTGACTGTAAAGTGCCGCATGTGTTACTATACTGACTGTAAAGTGCCGCATGTGTTACTATACTGACTGTAAAGTGCCGCATGTGTTACTATACTGACTGTAAAGTGCCGCATGTGTTACTATACTGACTGTAAAGTGCAGCGTGCGTTACTATACTGACTGTAAAGTGCAGCGTGCTTTACTATACTGACTGTAAAGTGCAGCGTGCGTTACTATACTGACTGTAAAGAGCAGCATGCTTTACTATACTGACTGTAAAGAGCAGCATGTGTTACTATACTGACTGTAAAGTGCTGCATGTGTTACTATACTGACTGTAAAGTGCAGCGTGCGTTACTATACTGACTGTAAAGTGCAGCGTGTGTTACTATACTGACTGTAAAGAGCAGCATGCTTTACTATACTGACTGTAAAGAGCAGCATGTGTTACTATACTGACTGTAAAGTGTCGCATGTGTTACTATACTGACTGTAAAGTGCCGCATGTGTTACTATACTGACTGTAAAGTGCCGCATGTGTTACTATACTGACTGTAAAGTGCAGCGTGCGTTACTATACTGACTGTAATGTGCAGCGTGCATTAGTATACTGACTGTAAAGTGCCGCATGTGTTACTATACTGACTGTAAAGTGCCGCATGTGTTACTTTACTGACTGTAAAGTGCCGCATGTGTTACTATACTGACTGTAAAGTGCAGCGTGTGTTACTATACTGACTATAAAGTGCCGCATGTGTTACCATACTGACTGTAAAGTGCAGCATGCGTTACTATACTGACTGTAAAGTGCAGCGTGTGTTACTATACTGACTGTAAAGAGCAGCATGCTTTACTATACTGACTGTAAAGAGCAGCATGTGTTACTATACTGACTGTAAAGTGTCGCATGTGTTACTATACTGACTGTAAAGTGCCGCATGTGTTACTATACTGACTGTAAAGTGCCGCATGTGTTACTATACTGACTGTAAAGTGCAGCGTGCGTTACTATACTGACTGTAATGTGCAGCGTGCATTACTATACTGACTGTAAAGTGCCGCATGTGTTACTATACTGACTGTAAAGTGCCGCATGTGTTACTTTACTGACTGTAAAGTGCCGCATGTGTTACTATACTGACTGTAAAGTGCAGCGGGTGTTACTACACTGACTGTAAAGAGCAGCATGCTTTACTATACTGACTGTAAAGTGCAGCATGCGTTACTATACTGACTGTAAAGTGCCGCATGTGTTACTATACTGACTGTAAAGAGCAGCATGTGTTACTATGCTGACTGTAAAGTGCTGCATGTGTTACTATACTGACTGTAAAGTGCCGCATGTGTTACTATATTGACTGTAAAGTGCCGCATGTGTTACTATACTGACTGTAAAGTGCAGCGTGCGTTACTATACTGACTGTAAAGTGCAGCGTGCGTTACTATACTGACTGTAAAGTGCCGCGTATGTTACCATACTGACTGTAAAGTGCCGCATGTGTTACTATACTGACTGTAAAGTGCAGCGTGCGTTACTATACTGACTGTAAAGTGCCGCATGTGTTACTATACTGACTGTAAAGTGCCGCATGTGTTACTATACTGACTGTAAAGTGCCGCATGTGTTACTGTACTGACTGTAAAGTGCAGCGTGCGTTACTATACTGACTGTAAAGAGCAGCATGTGTTACTATACTGACTGTAAAGTGCAGCGTGCGTTACTATACTGACTGTAAAGAGCAGCATGTGTTACTATACTGACTAATATGCAGCGTGCATTACTATACTGACTGTAAAGTGCCGCATGTGTTACTATACTGACTGTAAAGTGCCGCATGTGTTACTATACTGACTGTAAAGTGCAGTGTGCGTTACTATACTGAATGTAAAGTGCAGCGTGCGTTACTATACTGACAGTAAAGTGCCGCATGTGTTACTATACTGACTGTAAAGTGCCGCATGTGTTACTATACTGACTGTAAAGTGCCGCATGTGTTACTATACTGACTGTAAAGTGCAGCGTGTGTTACTATACTGACTGTAAAGAGCAGCATGATTTACTATACTGACTGTAAAGTGCAGCGTGCGTTACTATACTGGCTGTAAAGTGCCGCATGTGTTACTATACTGACTGTAAAGTGCCGCATGTGTTACTGTACTGACTGTAAAGTGCTGCGTGCGTTACTATACTGACTGTAAAGTGCAGCATGTGTTACTATACTGACTGTAAAGTGCCGCATGTGTTACTATACTGACTGTAAAGTGCCGCATGTGTTACTGTACTGACTGTAAAGTGCAGCGTGCGTTACTATACTGACTGTAAAGAGCAGCATGTGTTACTATGCTGACTGTAAAGTGCTGCATGTGTTACTATACTGACTGTAAAGTGCCGCATGTGTTACTATATTGACTGTAAAGTGCCGCATGTGTTACTATACTGACTGTAAAGTGCAGCGTGCGTTACTATACTGACTGTAAAGTGCAGCGTGCGTTACTATACTGACTGTAAAGTGCAGCGTGCGTTACTATACTGACTGTAAAGTGCCGCGTATGTTACCATACTGACTGTAAAGTGGCGCATGTGTTACTATACTGACTGTAAAGTGCAGCGTGCGTTACTATACTGACTGTAAAGTGCCGCATGTGTTACTATACTGACTGTAAAGTGCCGCATGTGTTACTATACTGACTGTAAAGTGCCGCACGTGTTACTGTACTGACTGTAAAGTGCAGCGTGCGTTACTATACTGACTGTAAAGAGCAGCATGTGTTACTATACTGACTGTAAAGTGCAGCGTGCGTTACTATACTGACTGTAAAGAGCAGCATGTGTTACTATACTGACTGTAAAGTGGCGCATGTGTTACTATACTGACTGTAAAGTGCCGCATGTGTTACTATACTGACTGTAAAGTGCCGCATGTGTTACTATACTGACTGTAAAGTGCAGTGTGCGTTACTATACTGAATGTAAAGTGCAGCGTGCGTTACTATACTGACTGTAAAGTGCCGCATGTGTTACTATACTGACTGTAAAGTGCAGCGTGCGTTACTATACTGACTAATGTGCAGCGTGCATTACTATACTGACTGTAAAGTGCCGCATGTGTTACTATACTGACTGTAAAGTGCCGCATGTGTTACTATACTGACTGTAAAGTGCAGTGTGCGTTACTATACTGAATGTAAAGTGCAGTGTGCATTACTATACTGACTGTAAAGTGCCGCATGTGTTACTATACTGACTGTAAAATGCTGCATGTGTTACTATACTGACTGTAAAGTGCAGCATGTGTTACTATACTGACTGTAAAGTGCAGTGTGCGTTACTATACTGAATGTAAAGTGCAGTGTGCATTACTATACTGACTGTAAAGTGCCGCATGTGTTACTATACTGACTGTAAAATGCCGCATGTGTTACTATACTGACTGTAAAGTGCCGCATGTGTTACTATACTGACTGTAAAGTGCCGCATGTGTTACTATACTGACTGTAAAGTGCCGCATTTGTTACTATACTGACTGTAAAGTGCAGCGTGCGTTACTATACTGACTGTAAAGTGCCGCATGTGTTACTATACTGACTGTAAAGTGCCGCATGTGTTACTATACTGACTGTAAAGTGCCGCGTGCGTTACTATACTGACTGTAAAGTGACGCGTATGTTACTATACTGACTGTAAAGTGCCGCATGTGTTACTATACTGACTGTAAATAGCAGCATGTGTTACTATACTGACTGTAAAGTGCCGCATGTGTTACTATACTGACTGTAAAGTGCCGCATGTGTTACTGTACTGACTGTAAAGTGCAGCATGTGTTACTATACTGACTGTAAAGTGCAGCATGTGTTACTATACTGACTGTAAAGTGCAGCGTGCGTTACTATACTGACTGTAAAGTGCCGCATGTGTTACTATACTGACTGTAAAGTGCAGCATGTGTTACTATACTGACTGTAAAGTGCAGCGTGCGTTACTATACTGACTGTAAAGTGCCGCATGTGTTACTATACTGACTGTAAAGTGCCGCATGTGTTACTATACTGACTGTAAAGTGCCGCGTGCGTTACTATACTGACTGTAAAGTGCCGCGTATGTTACTATACTGACTGTAAAGTGCCGCATGTGTTACTATACTGACTGTAAATAGCAGCATGTGTTACTATACTGACTGTAAAGTGCCGCATGTGTTACTATACTGACTGTAAAGTGCCGCATGTGTTACTATACTGACTGTAAAGTGCAGTGTGCGTTACTATACTGAATGTAAAGTGCAGCGTGCGTTACTATACTGACTGTAAAGTGCCGCATGTGTTACTATACTGACTGTAAAGTGCAGCGTGCGTTACTATACTGACTAATGTGCAGCGTGCATTACTATACTGACTGTAAAGTGCCGCATGTGTTACTATACTGACTGTAAAGTGCCGCATGTGTTACTATACTGACTGTAAAGTGCAGTGTGCGTTACTATACTGAATGTAAAGTGCAGTGTGCATTACTATACTGACTGTAAAGTGCCGCATGTGTTACTATACTGACTGTAAAATGCCGCATGTGTTACTATACTGACTGTAAAGTGCCGCATGTGTTACTATACTGACTGTAAAGTGCAGTGTGCGTTACTATACTGAATGTAAAGTGCAGTGTGCATTACTATACTGACTGTAAAGTGCCGCATGTGTTACTATACTGACTGTAAAATGCCGCATGTGTTACTATACTGACTGTAAAGTGCCGCATGTGTTACTATACTGACTGTAAAGTGCCGCATGTGTTACTATACTGACTGTAAAGTGCCGCATTTGTTACTATACTGACTGTAAAGTGCAGCGTGCGTTACTATACTGACTGTAAAGTGCCGCATGTGTTACTATACTGACTGTAAAGTGCCGCATGTGTTACTATACTGACTGTAAAGTGCCGCATGTGTTACTGTACTGACTGTAAAGTGCAGCATGTGTTACTATACTGACTGTAAAGTGCAGCATGTGTTACTATACTGACTGTAAAGTGCAGCGTGCATTACTATACTGACTGTAAAGTGCCGCATGTGTTACTATACTGACTGTAAAGTGCAGCATGTGTTACTATACTGACTGTAAAGTGCAGCGTGCGTTACTATACTGACTGTAAAGTGCCGCATGTGTTACTATACTGACTGTAAAGTGCCGCATGTGTTACTATACTGACTGTAAAGTGCCGCGTGCGTTACTATATTGACTGTAAAGTGCCGCGTATGTTACTATACTGACTGTAAAGTGCCGCATGTGTTACTATACTGGTCAGGTGTCTAAATAGTTATCAGGACAGGGCCAACGCGCAGTTGTTGTTTGATGGTTTTAATGTGGGTTTTTGTATCCCCTCCCCTCCTCACAGGTTTCCCTTTTCCATAAAAGATCTGAAGTCAGCTTACCAGCATCCTGACGTGGTTAGGGAGAAATTGGCAAAAGACATGGATTTGGGGCGCATGGCGAGGCCCTTTAGTTCTCTCCCCATCCCGGGTTTGGTCGTCTCCCCGCTGGGGGTTGTCCCGAAGAAGGAGGCGAACAAATACCATTATCCTAAGGGCTTGTCGGTTAATGACGGGATAGATAGGGATATTTTCTCGGTCGTGTATACGTCATTCGACGCGGCGGTGCAGTGGGTGCGTTTCCATGGTAGGGGGGCGTTAATAGCCAAGACGGATGTCAAGGCGGCTTTTCGGCTGTTGCCGGTGCATGTGGATAATCAGCGCTTACTGGGGTGTTTTTGGGGGGCAGTTTTTATGTGGATCGGTGTCTCCCCATGGGTTGTTCCATTTCTTGCGAGTACTTTGAGGCATTTAACTCATTTTTGGAATGGGTGGTCAAATCTGTGGCGGGGGTGGATTCGATCATTCATTATTTAGATGATTTCTTGTGCGCAACGATCTTGGGGCCCGCCCGTTCCGTGAATTGGTTCGGGACATAAAACACGATCTGTTGCACCTGTGGTCGTTGTACCCGAACTTGATCACGGTGTGGTCGGATATTGTGCCTTGAAAATCCTGGCGTTTGGCACGGTCGGTGGAGCGGATCAACAAAGCCAGGATAAAAGTTAACAGGGCGGTGTCTGCATTTGTTGCGCGGAATGGTGGTATATGTGTTCGGCACTGGGACTTGGAAGCTGGAGTTGGAGCGTATTGGAGTGCAGATGGTGTTCACCTGAGTGATGTGGGAACAGATTTGTGGTGCTTGGGCTTGCAGGATTGCATTGTGAGGGCTATTTTCTTGGGGCGGGACTCTCAGGCTTGAGGTGGTCAAGGCCTGTTCGCTGTGGCTGGGGAGTCCTTGGAGTTAGACAAATAATTATGGGGGGGATGCATCGTGCGTATGGATCCCCCCGGGTTTTAAAAATGAAAGGACACTGTCTGGCGGTTGGATAGTGTCGTTTCCTTAGGGTGTTATTCCTTGGGAGAGGTGGCAGTTACCTTACGGCATCTGCCAGGAATATTGGTGCCTCTGAGCCGGGTTTTTATGGCTGGGTGTAAAATGGTGGGGCAGATAGCCGGTAACATAAAAAGTTAATGATAGCTCCAAGGACTTGGGTGCTTTTGGGCCCCTGGGTTGCTCCCTCTGCAGGAGCGGTGCTGCGGTGGCGGTAGCCGCCATGCGGTGCTGCAACCGCTAGAGTAGGGACCCACTTTAAAGAGGTCGCCATGAAGTGGCAAGTGGGCTTATACAGTTTGATCAAAATGTTTACAAAGAACCTCGTGTTCATTTTTATAAATTATGCCTAGCGGCTCAGATCAACGTATATACTGTGGATTGTGCGGTCCATGTCTAGTTTCTCACAATGCTAACGTTTATATTTATTTCTTAATAAAATGGCTGCTGTGGCCACTTTATCCAAACCCTCGGTGTCGAGTCTTCTTGAGAGAAAGGTGTGGGTTATGAATGGGGAACAGATATATAGGTAAGTGTAATTTGCATACACATACATCACTCGACTTACCCCAAGTCAAGCACAGGCCGGACGGACCATACCACAGTCGAGGGTAGGCCAGACATGACGAGGATAGGAGGGAGGATCGTGTCACAGCCAAAGGGGAGGGTTAGTGGAGGGGGTGGGTTTAGGAGAGGGACGGGATCCGGTGAGGGTTAGCCAGAAGTGCGCTGACTTCCCGGTCTTTTGGTCGGGAGCAGCGCACGGAGTAAGAAATCCCCGCCCGCCCTCCCCCTTTTTTGTTAGTATTCGATCATATGGTCAGGGAAGTATGAGAACAGGTGGGGTCTTTCAGTGGGTATTTTCGTTTTGTCATGGCAGCTGCTGGGGAGTCCTTGGAGTTAGACAAATAATTATAGGGGGGGGAATGCATTGTGGGTATGGCTCTCCCCGGGTTTTAAAGATGAAATGACAGTGTCTGGCGGTTGGATAGTGTGGTTTCCTTAGGGTGTTATCCCTTGGGAGAGGTGGAAGTTACCTTGCGGCATCTGCCAGGAATATTGGTGCCTCTGAGCCGGGTTTTTACGGCTGGGGGTAAAATGGTGGGGCAGAAAGCCGGTAACATAAAAAGTTAATGATAGCTCCAAGGACTTCTCCTAGTCTATGTTTTAATGTTTGTTTGTCAGTGGTGTCCG
Organism: Rhinoderma darwinii; assembly: GCF_050947455.1. Lineage (NCBI taxonomy): Eukaryota > Metazoa > Chordata > Amphibia > Anura > Rhinodermatidae > Rhinoderma > Rhinoderma darwinii. The sequence goes on along the minus strand of NW_027461967.1, from coordinate 300,787 downwards.
ACGTTTTTGGGTTATAATTTATGGTTCGTGCATTATTGATTTATTATTGTTTTTGTTAATAAATAATATGGATATTATTTATTTATGGTTAATTGAGTTAACTAACTTTTATATTTATTTCTTAATAAAATGGCTGCTGTGGCCACTTTATCCAAACCCTCGGTGTCGAGTCTTCTTGAGAGAAAGGTGTGGGTTATGAATGGGGAACAGATATATAGGTAAGTGTAATTTGCATACACATACATCACTCAACTTACCCCAAGTCATGCAAAATAAAGACACAAAACATTATAATTGGGTGTTAAATGGTCAAAACTTTGATTATATTATATGACCAAACCCAAAATGGCAAACCTCCAACTCACGAAGAGTCACCCTCCAGCACGCAGGAAAGGAAAAACCCCCTGTGGGGGAAACCTCTAGGGAAACCTTGGCTGGAAGATGGCCCTTCCTCTGGGCTTAGAAGGTGCCAAAATAGAATTTGTAACAGAATTTGTACGTTTTCTCAGATTTTCAAGGAAAGACATTACAATGAACGAACGACATAAAACACATAAATCGGCTGATCTGGTTGGCTAGGCGGAAGTCTCTCTTCCTGTGCACCCATTAAAATGAATGGGCGATGCTCGGTTGAGACGGGTCCTCCAGAGGGGTCCTCCAGATGCCTCCTTGTAGCACCTGTCTCCGCTCTGGCTAATAGAGGGGAATCTCCTGTTGGAAACCCCCCTCTATTACAGACAACCCGTATGAAGAGGATGGCATCACTGTGATGAAGAAGTGGTCTTGGGTGAAGGGTTTCCCTGCTAGAACCTCCAAATCACATCAGGTCGGCATTGGTGGGGAAGTCAGGCTCAAGGTCCTCAGTCCCATCTAATATGGCGCTGAATGTGGCAGTAAAACCTTCTAATATGGAATCTTCTTTACGTCATAAACATTTGTATTTATGACATCAGCGCATTCATCATCATTACTGCAAGAGTTTATTAACACTGCTGCCTCATTCATTGTGACGTCACCCACAGTGGTCTGAAGTGTTAACCCTTTAATGACTGGCAGTGTACATACCACAGAGGCCATAAAGCTGAATAGAACATATCAGCGGCCATAAAGGAAAAGGGATAATGCAGGGAGCATCTCCGCACAAGAACAATCCATGACAAAGAGTTGTCCAGGATAAGATAACTTGTCTGCTTTCTCCAAAAACCAGCACCACACCTGTCCATAGGTTGTGTGTGGTACTACAGCTCATTACCGTTCACTTCAATGGAGCAAACCTGCAATACCAGATACAACCTGTGGATAGGTGTGGTGCTGTTTTTGGAAGAAAGCAGCCATATTTTTCTAATCCTGCACAGCCCCTGTTAGAAATAGAAAAAAAAAGGGGGGAGAAAAGAAATTAAAAAAAGGTAAAAAGAGGAACTCTGAGGTAAAAGAAATCAAACTAGACTGAAATTAGTCTGCTGGAGGTGCCAGATGGTAAGACATATTTCTGCCATGGGGACCAGATTAGTTGAAATGTATCTTGAAGGGGGGCTTCAGAGAGTGGGTTTTAACCCCTTCCCGCCCTATGAAGTGCTGTTGCATTGGAAAAACTATGCAGTTCATCTTCAATTGCAGCGTCACAAAAACAAATTATTTTGTAAAAAATAAAACTTTATAAATTTGGTATCACCATAATCGTAACGAACCGCAGAATCAAGTTATCATGCAATTCATGCCGCCCGATGAACATTGTAAAATCAAAACAGAAAAGGCGGAATTACAGGTTTTTTTTCAATTCACCCCACAAAATGTAGGTTTTTTTAAAAAAAAATGTGAAAACATTATATGGTACATTATGCCGCAGGGTAAATTCCACATAAACATCGCCATTCATCGGTTAACTGTTTAAATGATACCAGTTCAAGTGACCTTTATTGAAAAACACCATAAGAAATTTTTTCACAATTAACCTTCTAATTGGGCCTAGCATGTGTGGTACTGTCTGCTAAGCCTTTGTATCTAAGCATATTATATGTGATACTGTCTGCAAAGCCGCTGTCTCCTATCAAGTAGCAGAGCTATCAGGTGCCATAGTGTAATGAAACGGGGTAGGGAGACGGACAGGTGAGCCCTAATCTACCCGAAACTCAGTCCCTGCCTACTTGCACGGCCCGTCCTAGACGACGGCGTACAACTGGGCGACGGTCCCTAAGCTCAATATGTGCACAACAGACAAACAGACAAGGGTACACAGAAGCTAAGGGTAATGGGGCAGTTGCCCACGGCAACACCGTGAGCAACAAGAGTAGTGAACGAGTCGAGTCAAACCAGGAGTGTACGTGGTGCCAAACGCAGAGCAGGAGAGTAGTCAGTAAAGCCAGGGTCAATATGAAGCAGAGGTCAAAAGGAAAAGCAGGAACAGCAGAGCCAGGAAGGAAGAGAATCACAGGCAAAGGACAAGCAGCAAGTGAAGGTATAAGTAGACAAAGGGCGGTATCTAGGACCGTCTGGCAAGGCTGTGATAGGTTCTCCCACTCCTCAGCCTACCAGCCTGAGTGGTAGCAGAACGAGTCACTCTAGCAGACCTAGGCACAGATGCAGGCTGATTACCCACGGGCATTGACACAAACGCTGTGTCTGGCAAATCCTTTACACTTAGCCATTAAATGGGCCTTTGAAGAGTGGCGCCACTTCCTGGAGGGGGCTGGGCACCAGGTAACGGTCCTTACTGACCACAAGAATCTGGTTTTCTTAGAATCTGCCCGGAGGCTAAACCCGAGACAAGCTCGATGGGCGTTGTTTTTTTACGAGATTCAACTTTGTGGTTACCTATAGGGCTGGGTCAAAACATATTAAAGCTGATGCTCTGTCGCGTAGCCTCATGGCCAGCCCTCCTCCTGAGGAGGATCCTGCTTGTATTTTGCCCCCAGGTATAATCATATCCTCTGTGGATTCAGACTTAGTCTCCAAAATTGCGGCTGATCAAGCTTCTGCTCCCCAGAACCTTCCTGAGAACAAGCTATTTGTTCCCATGCAAATCCGGCTAAGGTTGCTCAGGGAGAACCATGACTTCGCACTATCTGGCCATCCAGGCATCCTGGGTACCAAGCACCTCATTTCTAGAACCTATTGGTGGTCTAGGTTGCTTAAAGACGTTAAGGCCTACGTCGCCGCTTGTGAAATTTGTGCTAGGTCCAAGACTCCCAGGTCCTGACCTGCGTACTTACTATGTTCTTTGCCCATTCCCCATAGACCTTGGACCCTTATCTCCATGGATCTTAGTCCCTGCCTACTTGCACGGCTCGTCCTAAGTGATGGCGTACAACTGGGCAACGTTCCCTACGCTCAATAAGTGCAAGACAGACAACACAAGACAAGGGCACACAGAAGAAAAAGGGGGAGGTAGGGGCATTTGCCCACGGAAACACTGTGAGCAACAGGCAGTGGTAAACGAGCCGAGACAAACCAGGAGAGTACAAAGTAGCAAATCAGAGCAGGAGAATAGTCAGTTAAGCCAGGGTCAATAGGTAACAACGGTTAATAAGGTAAATAGCAAGAATCGCAGAGCCAGGAAACCAGACAATCACAGGCAAGGAATATGCTGCAAGTGAGGGTAAAAATAGACCAAGGGCGGGAGCTAGAACCGTCAGGCCAGGCTGTGATAGGTTCTCCCTCTCCTCAGCCTGCCAGCCTGAGGAGGATCCCCCTTGAATTTTGCCCCCAGGTATAATCATATCCTCTGTGTATTCAGACTTAGTCTCCGAAATTGCGGCTGATCAAGGTTCAGCTCCCAAGAATCTTCCTGAGAACAAGATGTTTGTTCCCCTGCAATTCCGGCTAAGGTTGCTCAGGGAGAATCATGACTCGGCACTATCTGGCCATCCAGGCATCCTGGGTACCAAGCACCTAATTTCTAGAACCTATTGGTGGCCTGGATTGCCTAAAGACTTTAAGGCCTACGTCGCCGCTTGTGAAATTTGTGCTAGGTCCAAGACTCCCAGGTCCTGACCAGCGGGCTTACTAAGTTCCTTGCCCATTCCCCAGAGACCTTGGACACATATCTCCATGGATTTTATCACTGATCTGCCTCCATCCGAAGGTAAGTCGGTGGTGTGGGTTGTAGTAGACCGCTTCAGTAAGATGTGCCACTTTGTACCCCTCAAGAAACAATCCAATGCCAAGACGTTAGCTACCTTGTTTGTCAAACACATTCTGCGTCTCCATGGGGTTCCTGTCAATATTGTTTCTGACAGAGGGGTACAATTTGTTTCATTGTTTTAGAGAGCCTTCTGTAAGAGTCTGGAGATTGATCTGTCCTTCTCCTCAGCCTTCCATCCTGAAACTAATGGCCAAACTGAGAGGACTAATCAGTCTCTAGAACAATATTTAAGGTGTTTTATCTCTGACTGTCAAGATGATTGGGTCTCCTTCATTCCCCTCACCGAATTTTCCCTTAATAACCGGGTCAGTAACTCGTCAGGGGTCTCCCCCTTTTTCTGTAATTTTGGGTTTAACCCATGGTTCTCCTCCGTTTCTCCTGGTGGGTCCAACAATCCCGAGGTAGATGTCGTTCATCGGGAACTGTGCACAGTCTGGGCCCAGGTTCAGAAGAACCTTGAGGCGTCCCAGCACACAAAAGACTCAGGCAGATAAAAGGCGTTCTACTAAACCCTTGTTTGTGGTCGGGGATCTGGTGTGGTTGTCTTCAAAAAATGTGCGCCTTAAAGTTCCGTCCAAAAAATTTGCTCCCCAGTATATAGGGCCGTACAAGGTCAGTGAGGTCCTTAACCCTGTCTCCTTCCGGCTGAGGTTACCCCCATCTTTTCAAATACACAACGTGTTACATGCCTCCCTCCTGAAACGCTGCTCCCCATCCTTGGCTACCTCGAGGAAACCTCCGGTCCCTGTTCTGACCCCTGAAGGGGTAGAATTCGAGGTGGCCAAGATTGTGGACAGCAGAATGGTCCAAGGCTCCCTGCAGTACCTGGTCCATTGGAGAGGATACGGGCCTGAGGAGAGGACTTGGGTCCCCCCCCGGATGTTCACGCCGGGTTATTGCTTAGGAAGTTCCATCTTTGGTTCCCCAACAAGCCAGGTCCACCTAGGAAGGGTCCAGTGGTCTCTCATAAAAGAGGGGGTATTGCAAAGAATTTATCAGACACAGCGTCTGTGTCAACGCCCGTGGTTAATCAGCCTGCATCTGTGCCTAGGTCTGCTAGAGTGACTTGTTATGCTACCACTCAGGCTGGTAGGCTGAGGAGTGGGAGAACCTATCACAGCCTGGCCAGACGGTCCTAGCTCACGCCCTTTGTCTGCTTATACCTTCATTTCCTGCTTGTCCTTTGCCTGTGATTCTCTTGCTTCCTGGCTCTGCTGTTCCTGCTTTTCCTATTGACCTCTGCTTCATATTGACCCTGGTTTTACTGACTACTCTCCTGCTCTGCGTTTGGCACCACGTACACTCCTGGTTTGACTCGACTCGTTCACTACTCTTGTTGCTCACGGTGTTGCCGTGGGCAACTGCCCCATTTCCCTTAGCTTCTGTGTACCCTTGTCTGTTTGTCTGTCGTGCACATATTGAGAGTAGGGACCGTCGCCCAGTTGTACGCCGTCGCCTAGGATGGGCCGTGCAAGTAGGCAGGGACTGAGTTGCGGGTAGATTAGGGCTCACCGGTCTGTCTCCCTACCCCGACATAACACTAAGAGTTTGCGGTTGCCAACGTCATAGTTTCTCTCAGTGGAGGAGAACTTCCTGGAGAAGTAGGCACGGGGACGGAGATGGGTGAGAGACCTAGTACCCTGGGACAAGACAACACCCACTCCCACCTCGGAGGCGTCAACCTCCACGATGAATGGCTCCATTTGGTTAGCACCTCTTAAGGACCTCAAAAGCCTGGACCGCCTCTGGAGGCCAGTGGAGATCAGCACCTTTACGAGTAAGGTCCGTAAGAGGCTTAGCGATAACCAACAAGTTAGCAATAAATCTCCTGTAATAATTAGCAAACCCCAGGAAACACTGTAAGGCCTTCAGGGAGGCAGGGCGGACCCATTCTGCCACGGCCTGAACCTTGGCAGGGTCCATGCGGAGTTCATTAGGAGTGAGGATTTGTCCCAAAAATGGTATCTCCTGCACACCAAACACACATTTTTCGTTTTTTGCAAAGAGTTTGTTTTTCCGAAGGGCCTGGAGCACCATCCTGACATGCTCAATGTGGGAGGACCAGTCCTTAGAAAACACAAGTAAATCATCAAGGTACACTACAAGAAATACCCACAGATAGTCTCCTAAAATCTCATTTATGAAATTCTGTAAGACCGCGGGAGCATTACACAACCCAAAGGGCATGACGAGATATTCTAAATGACCTTCGGGTGTATTAAACGCAGTCTTCCACTGGAAGAAAAAACAGAACCAAGATCCAGCGCTGGGTGTGCGTTAAAAAGGAACTCCTCTTCCAATTTTATTGGTATAACAAAGATAAAAATGATAGAACTATATGGAGTAGTTCTGTGGCAGAGTACAGGAATGAATGTTAGGTGAAGGATAGCAGTAAGCCCTGTTCAAATGTGCCTACGCGTTTCTGACACGTCTGTGTCCTTATTCATGGCATGCGTCTCCATGGGGTTCCTGTCATGCCATGAATAAGGACACAGACGTGTCAGAAACGCGTAGGCACATTTGAACAGGGCTTACTGCTATCCTTCACCTAACATTCATTCCTGTACTCTGCCACAGAACTACTCCATATAGTTCTATCATTTTTATCTTTGTTATACCAATAAAATTGGAACAGGAGTTCCTTTTTAACGCACACCCAGCGCTGGATCTTGGTTCTGTTTTTTCTTCCTGTTGTGTACCGCTGGCCGCGCGGGAATCCGGGCGCTGTCTGCACTCAGACACAACTAAACGGTGAGCTGGAGGTCTACCTCCCCCCTCTTCCCCAATCATTAATTTTGTGCAGTCTTCCACTCATCCCCCTCTCTGATCCGGATAAGGTTATAAGCCCCCCGAAGATCGAACTTCAGAACCATTGGACCTCCTGAACCTGATTGAAGAGATCAGGAATCAAAGGAAGGGGATATTGGTTCCTTACAGTGATCTTATTTAAATTTCGGTAATCGATGCACGGCCTAAGACCACCATCCTTGTTCCCCACGAAGAAGAAGCCAGCACCTACCGGAGAAGTAGAGGGGCGAATGTAACCCTTGGCCAGGCTTTCTTGGATATATTCTCTCATGGCTTCACGTTCAGGACAAGAGAGATTAAATATCCTACCTTTAGGGAGCTTAGCTCCTGGTACCAAATCGATTGCGCAATCGTACTCTCTATGAGGAGGTAACTGTTCAGAGGCCCTTTTAGAAAAGACATCAGCGAAGTCCTGACTAAACTCAGGTAGAGTGTTCACCTCCTCAACGAGAGAAACCAATTATTAGAAAAACATGACGTCATGCATTCATTACCCCATTTAGTAAGATCACCAGTATTCCAGTTAAAAGTGGGATTATGCGTCTGCAACCAAGAAAGGCCTAAAATCAAATCGGACGATAACCCCTGCATCACTAACACAGAACACTGCTCCAAATGAATGGAGCCAGCATTGAGTTCAAAAACAGGGGTATGCTGCTTAAAATAACCATTAGCAAGCGGAGTGGAATCAATACCCACTACCGCGACAGGTTTAGGCAAATCAATTAATGGCATAGCTAGAGACATAGCAAATTCCACAGACATAATATTAGTAGCAGACCCTGAATTCACAAAGGCACTGTCAGTGGCAGACCTTCCATCAAAAGAGACCTGAGAGGGAAGCAAGATTTTATTAGGCTTCATGTTTGCTGGAAATACCTGTGCGCCCAAGCAAGGGTAAAAATAGACCAAGGGCGGGAGCTAGAACCGTCAGGCCAGGCTGTGATAGGTTCTCCTTCTCCTTAGCCTGCCAGACTGAGTGGTAAGAGATCGCGTCACTCTAGCAGACCTTGGAGCTGATGAAGGCTGATTAACCCCGGGCGTCGGCACTGAACCTGTGTCTGGCAAACCCTTTACACATAGTCTTAGGGTTCACACGCAAAGTCAAAAATGGCTGAAAATTTCAGAGCTGTTTTCAGAGAACAGATATCAGTCAGATATCAGGCATTCTGCAGACCATATACACTGCCGTTGAAAAGTTTAGGGTCACTAAGAAATTTCCTTATTTTTGAAAGAAAAGCACAGTTTTTTTCAATGAAGATAAAATTAAATTAATTAGAAATACACTCTATACATTGTTAATGTGGTAAATGACTATTCTAGCTGCAAACGTCTCGTTTTTAATGCAATATCTACATAGGTGTATAGAGGCCCATTTACAGCAACCATCACTCCAGTGTTCTAATGGTACATTCTGTTTGCTAACTGTGTTAGAAGGCTAATGGATGATTATAAAACACTTGAAAACCCTTGTGCAATTATGTTAGCACCGCTGTAAACAGTTTTGCTGTTTAGAGGAGCTATAAAACTGACCTTCCTTTGAGCTAGTTGAGAATCTGGAGCATTACATTTGTGGGTTCGATTAAACTCTCCAAATGGCTAGAAAAAGAGAGCTTTCATGTGAAACTCGACAGTCTATTCTTGTTCTTAGAAATGAAGGCTATTCCATGCGAGAAATTGCCAAGAAACTGAAGATTTCCTACAACGGTGGGTATTACTCCCTTCAGAGGACAGCACAAACAGGCTCTAACCAGAGTAGAAAGACAAGTGGGAGGCCCCGCTGCACAACTGAGCAACAAGACAAGTACATTAGAGTCTCTACTTTGAGAAATAGATGCCTCACAGGTCCTCAACTGGCAGCTTCATTAAATAGTACCCGCAAAACGCCAGTGTCAACGTCTACAGTGAAGAGGTGACTCCGGGATGCTGGTCTTCAGGGCAGAGTGGCAAAGAAAAAGCCATATCTGAGACTGGCTAATAAAAGGAAAAGATTAATATGGGCAAAAGCACACAGACATTGGACAGAGGAAGATTGGAAAAAAGTGTTATGGACAGACGAATCGAAGTTTGAGGTGTTTGGATCACACAGAAGAACATTTGTGAGACGCAGAACAACTGAAAAGATGCTGGAAGAGTGCCTGACGCCATCTGTCAAGCATGGTGGAGGTAATGTGATGGTCTGGGGTTGCTTTGGTGCTGGTAAAATGGGAGATTTGTACAAGGTAAAAGGGATTTTGAATAAGAAAGGCTATCACTCATATCACTATCTCACATTTTGCATATCACTATCGCACATTTTGCAACGCCATGCCATACCCTGTGGACAGCGCTTGATTGGAGCCAATTTCATCCTACAACAGGACAATGACCCAAAGCACACCTCCAAATTATGCAAGAACTATTTAGGGAAGAAGCAGGCAGCTGGTATTCTATCTGTAATGGAGTGGCCAGCGCAGCCATCAGATCTCAACCCCATAGAGCTGTTGTGGGAGCAGCTTGACCGTACGGTACGCAAGAAGTGCCCATCAAGGCAATCCAAGTTGTGGGAGGGACTTCTGGAAGCATGGGGTGAAATTTCTCCCGAATACCTCAGCAAATTAACAGCTAGAATGCCAAAGGTCTGCAATGCTGTAATTGCTGCAAATGGAGCATTCTTTGACGAAAGCAAAGTTTGAAGGAGAAAATTATTATTTCAAATAAAAAACATTATTTCTAATCTTGTCAATGTCTTGACTATATTTTCTAGCCATTTTGCAACTCATTTGATAAATATAAGTGTGAGTTTTCATGGAAAACACAAAATTGTCTGGGTGACCCCAAACTTTTGAACGGTAGTGTAAGTGAATACAGTGCAGTGAAATTCAGTGACTCACACGTGACATCTTCTCAGAATGGAGTCGTTCATGTTCTCTTTTCTTCTTCATCCGGCCCAGAACACCATGTTGACTTCCGGTCTTCTTCATCTCCAATGCCCAAGCGCAAACCACAAGATATGTCATGAAAGTGTTGATGTAACCTGTATACCACGTTCACGTGACCCAATGTGCCACGTCACAGCTTATTCAAATCATGGAAGCGTTCAGTCTACATGACTACCGCCCGTCACGGTGCGCATACCTTAGATCAAAATTTCGACATATAACTAACTCTAAACCTCATAAGCTAATTTTCTTTAGCTATTATACTAGGATGTACAATTCTATATTAAAATATTATCATATTAGTCATGTGTCCTAGTATACCCACATCCAGCGATGGGTGGGATGGGTGAAACATAAAATAGTTTTCCATGAGTTTTGGACTGCGATGTGCTGCTGATCTCCCCTTTTGGAGGTAATATACAGGGAATATGGGGGTTATATAAGGGACTCCAATCATCCCTGTATATACCAGCCATCATCCCCATATATAACCATCATTATCCGTGTATGTACCAGCCCACCATTATCTCAGTATAAAATCTCCATCACCCCTGTATATACCATTAGGGCGGGCACTGTCAGCTTGCTGTGGCGTACAGGCATTGTGCTAAAGAAGAAGTAAATGGGGTGGGCATTTAGGACACCGTGGACCAATAGGATGTCTGAAATGCCGGTATATGGGAGAAGTCCAGCAGAATCTGAAAATATGCCTCCTGATTGCTTAGGCTGGGTTCACACGACCTATTTTCAGACGTAAACGAGGCGTATTATGCCTCGTTTTACGTCTGAAAATAAGGCTACAATACATCGGCAAACATCTGCCCATTCATTTGAATGGGTTTGCCGACGTACTGTGCAGACGACCTGTAATTTACGCGTCGTCGTTTGACAGCTGTCAAACGACGAAGCGTAAAAATACAGCCTCGTCAAAAGAAGTGCAGGGCACTACTTTCAGACGTAATTTGAGCCGTTTCTTCATTGAACTCAATGAACCACAGCTCAAAATTTACGGCTGTCAGAGAAGCCTCGCAAAATGCGAGGAGGAGCATTTACGTCTGAAACGAGGCAGCTGTTTTCTCCTGAAAACAGTCTGTCTTTTCAGACATAAAAGCCTGCTACCGTGTGCACATACCCTTAAAGGCTATGTACACCTTTGCACTGTTTTTTTTTTAATTGCCTTGTATGTATTTTGTAAAATAAATCACATTTCTAATTGGTCTACCATTTGTCTTCTGTACCTGCAGTGTATTTCAGTTCATGGCCAGCTGCTGTATTCAGTTATCTCTCTAGGCCCTGTTCACACCTGCATTGGTGTGTTTCGTTGTTCTGCTCCATCAGTGGTGCAGAACAAAGGAATAACGGAAGCAACTGTTCCGTCGCACAACGGACACCGCCACCTGCCGACAGAACCCATTGACTTTAGTGGGTTCCATTGGCTTTCCGTCAGGCGGGGGGCCATGATTTTACCAGAGACAATAGTGCAGATGTGAACGAGGCCTTATCCGTCAGTCATCACCCTAATGGCAAACTGAGCAGCTCCTCCTTTGCAGGCTCATGAACAAGCATTTACTGTGGAATCTGCGCATGTGCATGGTCTTAATTACTGCATACCTCCTAACCGTCCCGGATATAGGGGGGCAGTCCAGGATTCCGGGCGCTGTTACGCTGTCCCAAGCGGCCGGTGGTATGTCTTGGTGTCAACTGTATCTGTGTCCTCATGATGCAGATACATAGTTACATAGTTAGTATGGCTGAAAAAAGACACATGTCCATCAGGTTCAACCAAGGGACGGGAAAAGGGAAGGAAAAATTTCTATACATAGGAGCTAATACTTTTTTGTTCTAGGAAATTATCTAACCCTTTTTTAAAGCCATCTACTGTCCCTGCTGTGACCAGCTCCTGCGGTAGTCTATTCCATAGATTCACAGTTCTCACAGTAAAGAAGGCTTGTCGCCTCTGCAGGTTGAACCTTTTTTTCTCCAGACGGAGGGAGAGCCCCCTTATTTTTTGAGGGGGTTTTACATGGAACAGGATTTCACCATATTTTTTGTATGTGCCATTAATATATTTATATAAGTTAATCATGTCCCCCCTTAGTCGTCTTTTTTCAAGACTAAATAGGTTTAATTCTTTTAATCTTTCCTCATAACTTAAATTCTCCATGCCCCTAATTAGCTTAGTTGCTCTTCTTTGTATTTTTTCCAACTCCAGGGCATCCTTTCTATGAGCTGGAGCCCAGAACTGAACTGCATATTCTAGATGAGGCCTCACTAATGCTTTGTAAAGTGGCAATATTACATCCCTGTCCCGTGAGTCCATGCCTCTTTTAATACACGACAATATCCTGCTGGCCTTTTTAGCAGCTGATTGACACTGCATGCTGTTATTTAGTTTATGATTTACAAGTACACCCAGATCCTTCTCAACAAGTGAATCCGCCAGTGTAGCTCCCCCTAGGACATATGATGCATGCAGGTTCTTGGTACCCAGATGCATAACTTTACATTTATCTACATTAAACTTCATCTGCCAAGTGGATGCCCAAACACTTAGTTTGTTTAAATCCGCTTGCAATTCATGAACATCTTCCATAGTCTGAACTATATTACATAGCTTGGTGTCATCTGCAAAAATAGAAATAGTGCTATTAATCCCATCCTCTATATCATTAATAAATAAGTTGAATAATAGTGGTCCCAGCACTGAACCCTGGGGTACACCACTTATTACCGGGGACCATTCAGAGTAGGAATCATTGACCACAACTCTCTGGATACGGTCCTTGAGCCAATTCTCAATCCAATTACAAATTATATTTTCTAAACCTATAGTCCTTAATTTACCCATTAGGCGTCTATGGGGGACAGTGTCAAATGCCTTTGCAAAGTCCAAAAACAATAAATCCACAGCGGCCCCTGTGTCTAGGCCTCTGCTCACCTCTACATAAAAACAGATTAGGTGTAATGGCAGGAAGGAGGTGAAGGGAAAGTGAGCCCTAATCTACCCACCGCCCTGTCCCTGCCTACTTGCAACGACCCGCCCTAGGCGACGAGGTACAACTGGGCGGCGGTCCCTACGCTGTCTAAGTGCACAGGAAAACAAACAGGGAACATGCAAGGGAAGGGGCAGTAGCCACGGAACGCCACGAGGAAACGGAGCGGCGAACGGACAGTCAGGACCAGGACGAAGTGAGTACACCCAAGCGGGCAAGGAGACAGAAGCAAGCCAGGGGCAAAGCAAAGCAGGTCAAGCAGAACTGCAGCAAGGCAGAAGCACGGCAGAAGCAGGCTGGAGCAAGCAGCAGTGGGGCCAGGAATCCAAAAGAATTACAAGCACTGAGGGAGAGAACAGGGCAGGTAATAAAGGACAGGGGGCGGAGCTAACTCCGACAGACCAGGCCGCGATAGGCTCTCCCACTCCTGAGCCTGCCACCCTGGTTGGTGGGAGATGGTGTCAGTCGAACAGGTCTGGCCTCAGGTGTGGATTGATTAATCCCAGGAGTATACCTAGATGAAGTACCTGGCAGATCCCTAACAGTACTCCCCCTTTTATGAGGGGCCACCGGACCCTTACTAAGGGGACCCGGTTTAGTGGGGAAGAGAAGGTGGAACCTCCTGATCAATACCCCAGCGTGAACATCACGGGCAGGTACCCAAGTCCTCTCCTCCGGCCCGTATCCTCTCCAATGGACCAGGTACTGGAGGGAGCCCTGGACCATCCTACTGTCCATAATCTTGGCCACCTCGAATTCCACCCCCTCAGGGGTGAGAACGGGAACAGGAGGTATCCTCGAGGGGGACCAGGACGGGGAGCAGCGTTTAAGGAGGGAGGCATGGAAGACGTCATGTATGCGAAATGATGGGGGGAGCTCCAGACGGAAGGATACAGGGTTGAGGACTTCAATGATCTTATAAGGTCCAATAAATCGGGGAGCAAACTTCCTGGACGGGACCTTAAGGCGCAAGTTCCTGGACGACAACCAGACCAAATCCCCGACGACAAACCGGGGGTTAGCAGAACGTCTACTATCCGCCTGAATCTTTTGTGGGCTCTGGGACGCCTATAGGTTCTTCTGAACCTGGGCCCAGACAGTGCACAGTTCCCGATGAACATCCTCTACCTCAGGATTATTGGAACAACCAGGGGAGACGGAGGAGAATCTTGGGTTAAACCCGAAATTACAGAAAAACGGGGAGACCCCTGACGAGTTACTGACCCGGTTATTCAAGGAAAATTCAGCAAGGGGAAGGAATGAGACCCAATCGAATTGACAGTCAGAGATGAAACACCTTAAATATTGTTCCAGGGATTGGTTGGTCCTTTCCGTTTGGCCATTAGTTTCGGGATGGAAGGCGGAGGAGAAGGACAGATCAATCTCCAACTTTTTACAAAAAGCTCTCCAAAATAAGGAAACAAATTGTACCCCTCTGTCAGAAACGATATTGACTGGGGCCCCATGGAGACGCAGGATGTGTTTCACAAACAAAGAAGCTAACGTCTTGGCGTTAGGTAGCTTCTTAAGGGGCACAAAGTGGCACATCTTGCTGAAGTGGTCGACTACCACCCACACCACCGACTTGCCCTGAGATGGAGGCAAATCGGTGATAAAATCCATGGAGATATGGGTCCAAGGTCTCTGGGGAATGGGCAAGGAACGTAGTAGGCCCGCAGGTCGGGACCTAGGGGTTTTGGACCTAGCGCAAACCTCACAAGCGGTGACGTAAGCCCTAACGTCTTTAGGCAACCCAGGCCACCAATAGTTTCTGGTAATGAGGTGTTTGGTGCCCAAGATGCCAGGATGACCAGATAGAGCGGAGTCATGGTTTTCCCTGAGTACCCTCAGCCGGTATTGCAGGGGAACAAACAGTTTGTCCCCAGGGACGTTCCCGGGAGCTGCACCCTGATCAGCCGCGATATCAGAAGCTAAATCAGAATCCGTGGCAGAGACGATTATACCAGGGGGTAAAATACAAGCAGGATCCTTCTCAGAAGGAGGATTGGCCATGAAACTACGTGACAGAGCATCAGCCTTAATATTCTTGGACCCAGCCCTATAGGTAACCAAGAAATTAAATCTGGTAAAGAATAGTGCCCACCGAGCTTGTCTAGGATTAAGCCTCCGGGCCGATTCTAGGAAAACCAGATTCTTGTGATCCGTAAGGACCGTTACCTGGTGTCTGGCCCCCTCCAGGAAGTGCCGCCACTCCTCAAAAGCCCATTTAATGGCTAGAAGTTCGCGGTTGCCAATATCATAGTTACTCTCCGTGGGCGAAAACTTCCTAGAGAAGTAAGCACAGGGGCAGAGATGGGTGAGGGAGCTGGTACCCTGGGACAAGACGGCCCCCACTCCCACCTCGGAAGCGTCAACCTCCACAATAAATGGCTCCTCTTGGTTGGGCTGAATCAGCACGGGGGCCGAGATAAAGCACTTCTTGAGGGTCTCAAAGGCCTGGACGGCCTCAGGGGGCCAATGGAGGACATCAGCACCCTTGCGGGTAAGGTCCGTAAGAGGCTTAGCGACGACCGAGAAGTTGGCAATAAATCTCCTGTAATAGTTGGCGAACCCTAAAAAACACTGTAACGCCTTAAGGGAGGCAGGTTGGACCCATTCCGCCACAGCCTGAACCTTGGCAGGGTCCATGCGGAATTCATGAGGAGTGAGGATTTGCCCTAAAAATGGTATCTCCTGTTCCCCAAAGACACATTTTTCAGTCTTAGCAAACAGATTATTCTCCCGAAGGACCTGGAGCACCTTCCTGACATGCTCCACGTGGGAGGACCAGTCCTTGGAAAACACCAGTATGTCATCAAGGTACACAACAAGAAAATTACCCAGGTACTCTCTCAGGATTTCATTAATAAAATTCTGGAAGACAGCAGGGGCATTACACAACCCAAAGGGCATGACCAGGTATTCGAAATGACCCTCGGGTGTGTTGAACGCAGTTTTCCACTCATCCCCCTCTTTGATGCGGATAAGGTTATATGCCCCCCGTAGATCGAACTTAGAAAACCATTGGGCTCCCTGAACCTGATTAAAAAGATCCGGAATCAAAGGAAGTGGGTACTGGTTCCTTACGGTGACCTTATTCAGGTTACGATAATCAATGCACGGCCTAAGACCACCATCCTTCTTCCCAACGAAGAAGAAGCCAGCACCTACAGGAGAAGTCGAGGGGCGAATGAAACCCTTGGCCAGGCATTCTTGGATATACACCCTCATGGCTTCACGTTCAGGACATGAAAGATTAAATATCCTACCCTTAGGAAGCTTGGCACCAGGCACCAAATCGATAGCGCAATCGTAATCTCTATGGGGGGGCAACACCTCAGAGGCCTCCTTAGAAAACACATCGGCGAAGTCCTGAACAAACTCAGGAAGCGTGTTTACCTCCTCCCGGGGAGAAATAGAGTTAACAGAAAGACATGACATAAGACATTCATTACCCCATTTGGTGAGATCCCCAGTATTCCAATCAAACGTGGGATTATGCAACTGCAACCAGGGAAGGCCTAAAACCAGATCAGACGATAATCCCTGCATCACCAGTACAGAGCACTGCTCCAAATGCATGGAGCCAACCAGGAGTTCAAAAACAGGAGTATGCTGAGTAAAATAACCATTAGCAAGGGGAGTTGAGTCGATTCCTACTACAGGGATAGGATAAGGTAAATCAATACAAGGCATCTTTAGAGACATAGCAAATTCCACAGACATGATATTAGCAGATGACCCTGAATCCACGAAAGCACTGCCCGTGGCAGCCCGGCCAGCAAACGAGACCTGAAAGGGAAGCAAAATTTTATTGCGTTTCACATTAACGGGAAATACCTGTGCGCCCAAGTGACCTCCCCGATGATCACTTAGGCGCGGAAGTTTTCCGGCTTCTTATTCTTGCGCCTGGGACAGGTGTTCAGTAGATGCTTGTCGTCCCCACAGTAGAAGCAGAGACCATTCATTCTGCGAAACTCCCTACGTTGTCGAGGGGACATGGAGGCCCCGAGTTGCATAGGTACCTCCGAGTCCTCCGTGGAGGGGCGAGGAGACGGGACCTCGGGGGGGGTATCGCAGAAAAGTCAGAGGGGAGCACACTGAAGCGTTCTAGCTGACGTTCCCTGAGACGTCGGTCAAGTTGTACTGCTAGGGCCATAACCTGGTCAAGGGAGTCAGACGAGGGGTAGCTAACCAGCAGGTCCTTCAGGGCGTCCGATAATCCTAACCTAAACTGGCACCTTAGGGCCGGATCGTTCCACTGAGAAGCTACGCACCACCTCCTAAAATCAGAACAGTATTCCTCAACCGGTCTCCTACCCTGACGTAAGGTCACCAGCTGACTCTCGGCTAAAGCAGTCCTGTCAGTCTCGTCGTAAATGAGTCCGAGGGCAGAGAAAAAACGATCAACAGAGGGAAGTTCAGGGGCGTCAGGAGCCAAGGAGAAGGCCCACTCTTGGGGCCCTTCCTGGAGTCGGGATATGATGATACCCACCCGCTGGTTCTCGGAACCTGAGGAGTGGGGCTTTAGGCGGAAATACAGTCTGCAACTCTCCCGGAAGGAGAGAAACGTCTTACGGTCCCCTGAGAACCGGTCAGGTAACTTGAGGTCGGGTTCTAGAGGTGAGGTGAGGGGTACTACTAAAGCAGCGTCACCCTGATTGACCCTTTGGGCCAGGGCCTGGACCTGTAGGGAGAGGCCCTGCATCTGCTGGGTCAGGGTCTCAAGGGGGTCCATGATAGCGTCAGCGTAGGAGAAATGGTAGACTAGGTAAGGGCTTGTAATTATGTAATGGCAGGAAGGAGGTGAAGGGAAAGTGAGCCCTAATCTACCCACCGCCCTGTCCCTGCCTACTTGCAACGACCCGCCCTAGGCGACGAGGTACAACTGGGCGGCGGTCCCTACGCTGTCTAAGTGCACAGGAAAACAAACAGGGAACATGCAAGGGAAGGGGCAGTAGCCACGGAACGCCACGAGGAAACGGAGCGGCGAACGGACAGTCAGGACCAGGACGAAGTGAGTACACCCAAGCGGGCAAGGAGACAGAAGCAAGCCAGGGGCAAAGCAAAGCAGGTCAAGCAGAACTGCAGCAAGGCAGAAGCACGGCAGAAGCAGGCTGGAGCAAGCAGCAGTGGGGCCAGGAATCCAAAAGAATTACAAGCACTGAGGGAGAGAACAGGGCAGGTAATAAAGGACAGGGGGCGGAGCTAACTCCGACAGACCAGGCCGCGATAGGCTCTCCCACTCCTGAGCCTGCCACCCTGGTTGGTGGGAGATGGTGTCAGTCGAACAGGTCTGGCCTCAGGTGTGGATTGATTAATCCCAGGAGTATACCTAGATGAAGTACCTGGCAGATCCCTAACATTAGGTTAGTTTGACAACTTCTGTCCTTAGTAAAACCGTGCTGGCTGTCACTTATAATACTATTTTTTGTCACATAATCCTGTATATAGTCCCTCAATAGCCCCTCAAACATTTTCCCCACGATGGATGTTAAGCTTACTGGTCTATAATTACCCGGGGAAGACCTAGAGCCCTTTTTGAAAATAGGCACCACATTTGCCCTGCGCCAGTCCCTTGGCACTATACCAGTCACTAGAGATTCTCTGAATATTATGAAAAGGGGAACAGAAATAACTGAACTAAGCTCTTTAAGAATTCTAGGGTGTATCCCATCTGGTCCCGGGGCCTTGTGCACATTTATTTTATTTTATTTAGCTTGGACCATATCTACATTCATCAAATTTAGTATATAGACTGATATATTAACAGCACTGGCACCGGCTACATCAGCTGCTCTTTCTTCAGTTGTATATACAGAGCTAAAGAACCCATTTAGTAACTCTGCCTTCTCTTGATCCCCTGTGACCAACTTCCCATTACCATTATCTAGGGGTCCTACATGTTCAGACCTTGGCTTTTTAGCATTTATATACTTGAAGAATTTTTGGGGATTTGTTTTACTATCCTTGGCCACCTGCCTTTCATTTTGTATTTTTGCTAATTTTATTAAATTTTCACAGATTTTATTAAGCTCTTTATATTTTACAAAGGCTACAGCTGTACCCTCAGATTTGTATTTTTTAAATGCCCTTTTTTGTCATGTATTGCCCCTTTCACAGAAGGTGTAAGCCATGTGGGGTTTAATTTGAGTCGTTTATACTTGTTACCTATAGGAATAAATTTTGCACTATAATAACTCAAAGTAGATTTGAAAATCTCCCATTTATCATTTGTCCCATTATTTGACATTAGTTCTTCCCAGTCCATATCCTGAATTGCCGCCCTCATCCTGGGGAATTTGGCTTTCTTAATATTAAATGTTTTTGCCCTCCCAGCCTGCGTTTGTTTTTTACAGTATAGGTAAAATGTAACTATATTGTGATCACTGTTACCAAGGTTTTCACGAACATTGACATTCCCAACAAGATCTGCATTATTAGAAATGACCAGATCCAACAGAGCTTCACCTCTAGTCGGGTCTTCCACAAACTGGCCCATAAAATTTTCCTGCAACAGGTTGAGGAAATGTCTCCCCTTTGCAGTTGAAGCTGAACTATGACACCAATTAATATCCCGGAAATTAAAATCTCCCATTATCACTACAGTACCCGCCTGTGCAGCCCGCTCCATCTGTTTATATAGCTGACCTTCCATCTCCTCAGTTATATTGGGGGGGTCTATAGATTACACCAAAAGTAATTTTTTCAGTGTTTACCTCCCTTTCTAGTTCCACCCACAAGGTTTCAACCTCCTCACAATCTTCACCCACTATTATACAGTTTAATCCAATGCTAATGAAAGGGATCGTCGGCTCCCTGATTCTGTATTAGTACCACTCGCCGAGGAATTCCCGGGCACAGCGCTACTTTAAGTGCGGAGCCCCTTGTCTCACTATCCATATATGAACATAGACGTCGGGGACTACTCCTGGAACGGAATCCACTGCCTTTGCATTGCCGATGGTCTGGCCGGGGATTCCGCTCCTAGGCGGAACCCCTGATGTCACTGTCCATATATGTACAATTACATCAAGGGCTCCTCCTGGAGAGCAATCCTTGGCCACAACGTGGCCAGAGATTCTGCTCCTATAGGGAATGCCTTACGTCACTGTCCATATATGGACAGTGACGGCAGGGGCTCCTCCTGGAGTGGAATCCCTGGGGGGGTGGCACCATCTACATGGGCACTGTGTGTGACACTATCTATATGGGCACTGGCGCTTTATATGTGCGCACTGGTACTAGGGGTAGCTAAGGGGGCATTAAACTGTATGGGGACAGCTATTTGTCATTATACTGTGTGGGGGGTCCCATGGGAACATAATAATGAGTGGGCTGAACCGGGTATGTGTGGGCGGAGAATACTTAGATTAGATACTTGAAAGTTGGTAGGTATGTTTACTGGTGTGTGCTGGGGCAGAGCGAGTGTGCCTACTCCAAATTTGCAGCATAAGGCAATGAGGTTTCTTTACCACATGCCAATGCTGCAATTTTGGGAATTGCTCCCTCTAGTGACCAGCACATGAAAATGTTATAAATTAGAATCTGATTTATAATATTTCCTGACTTGTGAAAAATAAAAAAATTAAAACAATTTTTAATCACTTATATACTAACTGTTTAACTGAAAAAAAATAAAAATTCTAGCGACACATTCCCTTTAATACTGGCGTTTCATACACCAGCCCTATTAAACAGTTTGCTGGAGTAAGATGCAACACATTTATTAACAGGCGAACGACTCTTAATAAATGTGTCGCATCTTTTAGCTGCAACGCGGCCTGTCATCAGTACTTTCTATGTGCTGCGGCCTGCTGTACATTTAAAGTACATTTTTTAAATGTATTTTATTGTCTGATTGGGGGGGCATACAGTCTGATTGGGGGGGGGAGGTATGGGACCTTTGCCTTGTTACACCCCCCAGAGATTAATCTGTGCCGCATTATACATATAGATTTCTGCTATAATTTACATCAGTTACTGGCGTAAATTATAGTAAAATTGTTGGCCATTTCTGCTAAGCCCCGCTCATTTTTTTGCCCCGAAAAATTCTGACATTTGCGTATTTTGTGAATTTTCTACGCTAATAAACTGTTGTAGAAAGGTTAATATATTCCCCCCAAAGGCTACAGACCGTAATACAATATCTTAATGTAAGGATGTGTACACTTAATAGTGCTGCAACGCTTGTTGTCTCCATTCTATGTCAGAGTGGGAAGTAGATGTCCGGCCTTATGATTTTATGATATGTGATAGACCCAGAATCCCAATCACCAAACCAAAGAATGCAAAATAAAGACACAAAACATTATAATTGGGTGTTAAATGGTCAAAACTTTTATTATACTATATGACCAAACCCAAAATGGCAAACCTCCGACTCACGAAGAGTCACCCTCCAGCACGCAGGAAAGGAAAAACCCCCTGTGGGGGAAACCTCTAGGGAAACCATGGCTGGAGGATTGCCCTTCCTCTAGGCTTAGAAGGTGCCAAAATATAATTTGTAACAGAATTTGTACGTTTTCTCAGATTTTTAAGGAAAGACAATACAATGAACGAACGACATAAAACACATAAATCGGCTGATCTGGTTGGCTAGGCGGGTGTCTCTCTTCCTGGGCACCCATTAAAATTAATGGGCGATCCACGGATGAGACGGGTCCTCCAGATGCCTCCTTGTAGCATCTGTCTCCGCTCTGGCTAATAGAGGGGGATCTCCTGCTGGAAACCCCCCTCTATTACAGACAACCCATATGAAGAGGATGGCATCACTGTGATGAAGAAGTGGTCTGGGGTGAAGGGTTTCCCTGCTAGAACCTCCAAATTAGATCAGGTCGGTATTGGTGGGGAAGTCAAGCTCAAGGTCCTCAGTCTCATCCAATATGGCGCTGAATGTGGCAGTAAAACTTTCTAATATGGAATCTTCTTTATGTCATAAATATTTGTATTTATGACATCAGCGCATTCATCATCATTACTACAGGAATTTATTACCACTGCACAACTCATACATTGTGTCGTCACCCACAGTGGTCTGAAGTGTTAACCCTTTAATTACTGGAAATGTACTTAGTACAGATGTCATAAACCTGAATAGAACATATCATCGGCCATAAAGGAAAAGGGATAATACAGGGAGCATCTCCGCACAGGAACAATCCATGACAAAGGGTTGTCCAGGATGAGATAACTTATCTGCTTTCTCCAAAAACCAGCACCACACCTATCCATAGGTTGTGTGTGGTATTACAGCTCATTACCATTCACTTCAATGGAGCTAACCTGCAATACCAGATACAACCTGTGGATAGGTGTTGTGCTGTTTTTGGAAGAAAGCAGCCATATTTTTCTAATCCTGCACAGCTCCTGTTAGAAATAGTTCAAATAAAGTGCGGGGAGAAGGAGAAGAAGGGGAGAGGGAAAGAAGAAATTAAAAAAAGGTAAAAAGAGGAACTCTGAGGTAAAATAAATCAAACTAGACTGAAAGGAGTCTGCTGGAGGTGCCAGATGGAAAGACATATTTCTGCCATGGGGACCAGATTAGTTGAAATGTATCTTGAAGGGGGGCTTCAGAGAGTGGGTTTAAGCACATTCCTGCCCTATGAAGTGCTGTTGCATTGAAAAACTATGCAGTTCATCCTCGAATGCAGCGTCACAAAAACTAATTATTTAGTAAAAAATAAAACTATATAAATGTGGTATCGCCATAATCGTAACGACACGCAGAATCAAGTTATCATGCAATTCATGCCACCCGATGAACACTGTAAAATCAAAACAGTAATGGCGGAATTACTGTTTTTTTTTTTAATTCACCCCACAAAATGTAGGTTTTTTTACATAGTTTTTTTAATACATTATATGGTACATTAGGCCGCAGGGTAAATTCCATGTAAACAGCGCCATTCATCGGTTAACTGTTTAAATGATACCAGTTCAAGTGACCTTTATCAAAAAACACTATAAGACATTTTTTCCCAATTAACTTTTTAATTGGGGCTAGCATGTGTGATACTGTCTGCTAAGCCGTTGTATCTAAGCAAATTATATGTGATACTGTCTGCTGAGCCGCTGTCTCCTATCAAGTAGCAGAGCTATCAGGTGTCATAGTCTTAGGGTTCACACGCAACGTCAAAAATGGCTGAAAATTACAGAGCTAGTTTCAGAGAAAACAGCCTTTCATTTACAGCCGTTTTTGAAGCTGGAAACGTTTTTTGAGGTGTTTTTTTCTAGCTGTTTTTGGAGCTTTTTTTCCATTGACACAATGAAAAACATCTCCAAAAACGGCTCAAGAAGTGACATGCTCCTTTTTACGTGCCGTTTTAAAATACAATAGGCAGATGTTTGAAGGCATTGGGCTACCGATTTTCAGGCGTATTTGAAGGCGTTTACGCTCCGAAATACGCCTTAAAACACAGCGTTTGAATATACCCTTATAGATACGCTGTCTCAGATATATATATCTTTTTTTTTTTTTAGGGGTATGGGCAAAACACATGTCTTGTGGCACAAAACAGTCTGATTAGTGGGGGAGATACAGGGTCTGGCTTAGGCCTTTTGTTGCACACTCAATGTAAAATTGTACACTAACTCGGAGCTGGCGTTGATTTCTGCTTTACATTACGCCCGTTACTGGCGTAAATGATAGTAAAATTGTCGGCCCTTTCCGCAAAGCGCCACACACTTTTCAAAAAAGTGCCACAGGCAGCGTAAACTGACCGAAAACTTTCCCGCACTTTTGGGATTTTTCTATGCCAGATAAGAGGCTTAGCAAGGTTAATAAATTCTCCTCTAAGGCTACAGACAATAATACAATATCTTAATGCAAGGATCTGTACACTCAGTGTCTGACTAAGGTACCTTGGACCCACCAAAGGAAATAATTCTTGGGGGTCTACCCTTCAACTATATAGAAATAATTCAAACACTCTTAAATGTGTACTAAAAACGTGTGTTGTAAAACAAAGACCAATATTCCCACCATATCAGTCCTACATAGGCATTCTGCAGACCATATAAGTGAATACAGTGCAGTGAAATTCAGTGACTCACACGTGACATCTTCTTAGATTGGAGTCGTTCACGTTCTGTAATGTCGGGGTAGGGAAACAGACAAGTGAGCCATAATCTACCCGCCACTCAGTCCCTTCCTACTTGCAACGACCCGCCCTAGGCGACGGGGTAGAACTGGGCGACGGTCCCTACACTCAATAGGTGCACGACAGACAAACAGACAAGGGTACAAAGAAGCCAGGGAAATGGGGAAGTTGCCCACGGGAACACCGTGAGCAACAAGCGAGGTGAACGAGCCGAGTCAAACCAGGAGATGAGCGAGGTACAAAAACGCAGATGTAAAGGATCTGCCAGGCACTACGTCTGTGGATACTCCCAGGATTAATCAGTCGACACCTGAGGCCAGACCTCTTAGACTGACACCGGCTCCCACCAATCAGGGTGGCAGGCTCAGGAGTGGGAGAGCCTATCGCGGCCTGGTCAGTCGGAGTTAGCTCCGCCCCCTGTCCATTTATACCTGCCGTTTTCTCTTCCTCATTGCTTGTGATTCTTCATGGATTCCTGGCCCCACTGCTGCCTTGCTCCAGCCTGCTTCTGCCGTGCTTCTGCCTTGCTTCAGTTCCCACTTATCCTGCTTCGCTCTGCCCCTGGCTTGCTTCCTGCTCCGTGCTCCGCATATGTATACTCCACTACATCCTGATCCTGACTGGCTCGTTTACCACTCCGTTTCCTCACGGTGTTCCGTGGGCTACTGCCCCATCCCTTGCTTGTTCCCTGTTTGTATCCCCTTGCACTTAGTCAGCGTAGGGACCGCCGCCAAGTTGTACCCCGTCGCCTAGGGCGGGTCGTTGCAAGTAGGCAGGGACAGGGCGGTGGGTAGATTAGGGCTCACTTGTTCCCTTCACCTCCTTCCTGCCATAACATAATCACAAGCCCATACCTAGTCTACCATTTCTCCTACGCTGACGCTATCATGGACCCCCTTGAGACCCTGACCTAGCAGATGCAGGGCCTCTCCCTACAGGTCCAGGCCCTGGCTCAGAGGGTCAACCAGTCTGACGCTGCCATAGTAGTACCCCTCACCTCACCTCTAGAACCCGACCTCAAGTTACCTGACCGGTTCTCAGGGGACCGTAAGACTTTTCTCTCCTTCCGGGAGAGTTGCAGACTTTACTTCCATCTAAAACCTCACTCCTCAGGTTCCGAGAACCAGCGGGTCGGTATCATTATATCCCAACTCCAGGAAGGGCCCCAAGAGTGGGCCTTCTCCTTGGCTCCTGACGCCCCTAAACTTTCCTCCGTTGATCGTTTTTTCTCTGCCCTCGGACTCATTTACGACGAGACTGACAGGACTGCCTTAGCCGAGAGTCAGCTGGTGACCTTACGTCAGGGTAGGAGACCTGTGGAGGAATACTTTTCTGATTTTAGAAAGTGGTACGTAGCTTCTCAGTGGAACGACCCGGCCCTAAGGTGCCAGTTTAGGTTAGGATTATCTGACGCCCTGAAGGATCTGCTTGTTAGCTACCCCTCTTCTGACTCCCTAGACCAGGTTATGGCCCTAGCAGTACGACTTGACCGACGTCACAGGGAACGTCAGCTTGAACGTTTCAATGTTTTCCCCTCTGACTTCCCTGCGATTCCCCCCGAGGTCCCGTCTCCTCGCTCTTCCACGGAAGACTCGGAGGTACCTATGCAACTCGGGGCCTCTATGTCCCCTCGACAACGTAGAGAGTTCCGCAGGAAGAATGGTCTCTGCTTCTATAGTGGGGATGACAAGCATCTACTGAACACCTGTCCCAGGCGCAAGAATAACCAGCCAGAAAACTTCCGCGCCTAAATGATCATCGGGGAGGTCACTTGGGCGCACAGGTATTTCCCGTTAATATGAAACGCAATAAAATTTTGCTTCCCTTTCAGGTCTCGTTTGCTGGCCGGTCTGCCACTGGCAGTGCCTTCGTGGATTCTGGCTCATCTGCTAATATCATGTCTGTGGAATTTGCTATGTCTCTAAAAATGCCTTTTATTGATTTGCCTTATCCTGTCCCGGTAGTGGGTATTGACTCCACTCCTCTTGCTAATGGTTATTTTACTCAGCATACTCCTGTTTTTGAACTCCTTGTTGGCTCCATGCATTTGGAGCAGTGCTCTGTACTGGTGATGCAGGGATTATCGTCCGATCTGGTATTAGGTCTTCCCTGGTTGCAGCTGCATAATCCCACGTTTGATTGGAATACTGGGGATCTCACCAAATGGGGTAGTGAATGCCTGACGTCATGTCTTTCGGTTAACTCTATTTCTCCCCGTGAGGAGGTAAACACGCTACCTGAGTTTGTTCAGGACTTCGCTGATGTGTTTTCAAAGGAGGCCTCCGAGGTGTTGCCCCCTCATAGAGATTACGATTGCGCCATCGATTTGGTACCTGGTGCTAAGCTTCCTAAGGGTAGGATATTTAATCTTTCATGTCCTGAACGTGAAGTTATGAGGGAGTATATCCAAGAATGCCTGGCCATGGGTTTCATTCGCCCCTCGACTTCTCCTGTAGGTGCTGGCTTCTTCTTCGTGGGGAAGAAGGATGGTGGTCTTAGGCCGTGCATTGACTATCGGAACTTGAATAAGGTCACAGTAAGGAACCAGTATCCCCTTCCTTTGATTCCGGATCTTTTTAATCAGGTTCAGGGGGCCCAATGGTTCTCTAAGTTCGATCTACGGGGGGCATATAACCTTATCCGCATCAAAGAGGGGGATGAGTGGAAGACTGCGTTCAACACGCCCGAAGGACATTTAGAATACCTGGTCATGCCCTTTGGGTTGTGTAATGCCCCTGCCGTCTTCCAGAATTTTAATAATGAAATTCTGAGAGATTACCTGGGAAATTTTCTTGTAGTGTACCTTGATGACATACTGTTATTTTCCAAGGACTGGTCCTCCCACGTGGAGCATGTCAGGAAGGTCCTCCAGGTCCTCCGGGAAAATAATCTGTTTGCGAAAACCGAAAAATGTGTGTTTGGGGTACAGGAGATACCATTTTTGGGTCAAATCCTCACTCCTCATGAATTCCGCATGGACCCTGCCAAGGTTCAGGCTGTGGCGGAATGGGTCCAACCTGCCTCCCTGAAGGCGCTACAGTGTTTTTTGGGGTTCGCTAACTATTACAGGAGATTTATTGCCAACTTCTCGGTCGTCGCTAAGCCTCTTACGGACCTCACTCGCAAGGGTGCTGATGTCCTCCACTGGCCTCCTGAGTCCGTCCAGGCTTTTGAGACCCTCAAGAAGTGCTTTATCTCAGCCCCCGTGCTGGTTCAGCCCAACCAAAGGGAGCCATTTATTGTGGAGGTTGACGCGTCCGAGGTGGGAGTGGGGGCCGTCTTGTCCCAGGGTACCAGCTCCCTCACCCATCTCCGCCCCTGTGCTTACTTCTCTAGGAAGTTTTCGCCCACAGAGAGTAACTATGATATTGGCAACCGCGAACTTTTAGCCATTAAATGGTCTTTTGAAGAGAGGCGTCACTTCCTGGAGGGGGCCAGACACCAGATAACGGTCCTTAATGACCACAAGAATCTTGTTTTCCTAGAATCTGCCCGGAGGCTTAATCCTAGACAAGCTCGATGGGCGCTATTCTTTACCAGATTTAACTTCTTGGTTACCTATAGGGCTTGGTCCAAAAATATTAAGGCTGATGCACTGTCACGTAGTTTCATGGCCAATCCTCCTTCTGAGAAGGACCCTGCTTGTATTTTACCCCCTGGTATAATCGTTTCTGCCACGGATTCTGATTTAGCCTCTGACATTGCGGCTGATCAAGGTTCAGCTCCCGGGAACCTCCCTGGGGACAAGCTGTTTGTCCCCCTGCAATACCGGCTAAGGGTACTCAGGGAAAACCATGACTCCGCACTATCTGGTAATCCTGGCATCTTGGGTACCAAACACCTCATTACCAGAAACTATTGGTGGCCTGGGTTGCCTAAAGACGTTAGGGCTTACGTCGCCGCTTGTGAGGTTTGTGCTAGGTCCAAGACCCCTAGGTCCCGACCTGCGGGCTTACTACGTTCTTTGCCCATTCCCCAGAGACCTTGGACCCATATCTCCATGGATTTTATCACCGATTTGACTCCATCTCAAGGCAAGTCGGTGGTGTGGGTGGTAGTAGACCGCTTCAGCAAGATGTGCCACTTTGTGCCCCTTAAGAAACTACCTAACGCCAAGACGTTAGCTTCTTTGTTTGTTAAACACATTCTGCGTCTCCATGGGGCCCCAGTCAATATCGTTTCTGACAGAGGGGTACAATTTGTTTCCTTATTTTGGAGAGCTTTTTGTAAAAAGTTGGAGATTGATCTGTCCTTCTCCTCCGCCTTCCATCCCGAAACTAATGGCCAAACGGAAAGGACTAATCAATCCCTGGAACAATATTTAAGGTGTTTCATCTCTGACTGTCAATTTGATTGGGTCTCATTCCTTCCCCTCGCCGAATTTTCCCTGAATAACCGGGTCAGTAACTCGTCAGGGGTCTCCCCGTTTTTCTGTAATTTCGGGTTTAATCCAAGGTTCTCCTCCGTTTCTCCTGGTTGTTCCAATAATCCCGAGGTAGAGGACGTTCATCGGGAACTGTGCACAGTCTGGGCCCAGGTTCAGAAGAACCTAGAGGCGTCCCAGAGCGTACAAAAGATTCAGGCTGATAGAAGACGTTCTGCTAACCCCGGTTTGTCGTCGGGGATCTGGTGTGGTTGTCGTCTAGGAACTTGCGCCTTAAGGTCCCGTCCAGGAAGTTTGCTCCCCGATTTATTGGGCCTTATAAGGTCATTGAAGTCCTCAACCCTGTATCCTTCCGTCTGGAGCTGCCCCCATCCTTTCGCATACACGACGTCTTTCATGCCTCCCTCCTTAAACGCTGCTCCCCGTCCTGGTCCCCCTCGAGGAAACCTCCTGTTCCCGTTCTCACCCCTGAGGGGGTGGAATTCGAGGTGGCCAAGATTGTGGACAGTAGGATGATCCAGGGCTCCCTCCAGTACCTGGTCCATTGGAGAGGATACGGGCCGGAGGAGAGGACTTGGGTACCTGCTCGAGATGTTCACGCTGGGGTATTGGTCAGGAGGTTCCACCTTCTCTTCCCCACTAAACCGGGTCCTCTTAGTAAGGGTCCGGTGGCCCCTCATAAAAGGGGGAGTACTGTAAAGGATCTGCCAGGCACTACGTCTGTGGATACTCCCAGGATTAATCAGTCGACACCTGAGGCCAGACCTCTTAGACTGACACCGGCTCCCACCAATCAGGGTGGCAGGCTCAGGAGTGGGAGAGCCTATCGCGGCCTGGTCAGTCGGAGTTAGCTCCGCCCCCTGTCCATTTATACCTGCCGTTTTCTCTTCCTCATTGCTTGTGATTCTTCTTGGATTCCTGGCCCCACTGCTGCCTTGCTCCAGCCTGCTTCTGCCGTGCTTCTGCCTTGCTTCAGTTCCCACTTATCCTGCTTCGCTCTGCCCCTGGCTTGCTTCCTGCTCCGTGCTCCGCGTTTGTATACTCCTCTACATCCTGATCCTGACTGGCTCGTTCACCACTCTGTTTCCTCACTGTGTTCCGTGTGCTACTGCCCTTTCCCTTGCTTGTTCCCTGTTTGTATCCCCTTGCACTTAGTCAGCGTAGGGACCGCCGCCAAGTTGTACCCCGTTGCCTAGGGCGGGTCGTTGCAAGTAGGCAGGGACAGGGCGGTAGGTAGATTAGGGCTCACTTGTTCCCTTCACCTCCTTCCTGCCATAACAGCAGAGCAGAAGAGTGGTCAGAAAAGCCAAGGTCAATCACAAGCAGAGGATCAGTAGTTCAAGAAGATGCAGCAGGGCCAGGAAACCAACAGAGAAGAATCACAAGCAAAGGAGGAACAGGAAAGGCAGGTATAAATAGACAGAGAGCGGGTGCTAGCTCCGTCTGGCCAGGCTGTGATAAGCTCTCCCACTCCTAAGCCTGCCATCCTGGGTGGTGGAAGATGGAGTCAGTCTCACAGACATAGAAGCAGGTGCAGACTGATTACCTATGGGTGTCGACACAAGTTGTGTCTGGCAGATCCTTTACAGTACCCCCCCTTTTATGAGGGGCCACCGGACCCTTTCTAGGTGGACCTGGTTTATTGGGGAAACGAAGGTGGAACCTCCTGAGCAATACCCCAGCGTGAACATCCCGGGCGGGTACCCAAGTCCTCTCCTCAGACCCGTGTCCCCTCCAATGGACCAGGTACTGGAGGGAACCTTGGACCATCCTGCTGTCCACAATCTTGGCCACCACGAATTCTACCCCCTCAGGGGTGAGAACAGGGACCGGAGGTTTCCTCGAGGGAGCCAAGGATGGGGAGCAGTGTTTAAGGAGGGAGGAATGAAACACGTTGTGTACTCGAAAAGGCGGGGGCAACTCCAGTCGGAAGGAGACAGGGTTAAGGACTTCAATGACCTTGTATGGCTCTATAAACCGGGGAGAAAACTTCTTGGACGGGACTTTAAGGCGCACATTTTTTGACGATAGCCACACCAGATCCCCGACCACAAACAAGGGGTTAGCAGAACGTCTTCTATCTGCCTGTGTCTTTTGTATGCTCTGGGACTCCTCTAGGTTCTTCTGAAGCTGTGCCCAGACTGTGCACAGTTCCCGATGAACGACATCTACCTCGGCATTGTTGGAACTACCAGGTGAAAAGGAGGAGAACCGTGGATTAAACCCAAAATTACAGAAAAAGGGGGAGACCCCTGACGAGTTACTGACCCGGTTACTAAGGGAAAATTCGGCGTGTTGAATGAATGAGACCCAATCATATTGACAGTCAGAGATAAAACACCTTAAATATTGTTCTTGAGACTGATTAGTCCTCTCAGTTTGGTCACTAGTTTCAGGATGGAAGGCAGAGGAGAAGGACAGATAAATCTCCAACTTTTTACAGAAGGCTCTCCAAAACAATGAAACAAATTGTACCCCTCTGTCAGAAACCCCTCTGTCAGAAACAATATTGACAGGGACCCCATGGAGACGCAGGATGTGTTTGACAAACAAGGTAGCTAACGTCTTAGCATTGGGTAGTTTCTTGAGGGGCACAAAGTGGCACATCTTACTGAAGCGGTCTACTACAACCCACACCACCGACTTGCCTTGAGATGGAGGCAAATCGGTGATGAAATCCATGGAGATATGGGTCCAAGGTCTCTGGGGAATGGGCAAAGAACATAGTAAGCCCGCTGGTCGGGACCTGGGAGTCTTGGACCTAGCACAAACTTCACAAGCGGCGACGTAGGCCTTAACGTCTTTGAGCAACCCAGGCCACCAATAGTTTCTGGCAATGAGGTGCTTGGTACCCCGGATGCCTGGATGGCCAGATAGTGCAGAGTCATGATTTTCCCTAAGTACCCTTAGCCGGAATTGCAGGGGAACAAACAGCTTGTTCTCAGGAAGGTTCCCGGGAGCTGAACCTTGATCAGCCGCAATTTCAGAGACTAAATCAGAATCAATAGAGGAAATGATTATACCTGGAGGCAAAACACAAGCAGGATCTTCCTCCGAAGGAGGGCTGGCCATGAAGCTACGCAACAGTGCATCAGCCTTAATATTTTTAGACCCAGCCCTATAGGTGACCAAAAAGTTGAATCTGGTAAAAAATAACGCCCATCGAGCTTGTCTCGAGTTTAGCCTCCGGGCAGATTCTTGTGGTCGGTAAGGACCGTAACCTGGTGCCTAGCCCCCTCCAGGAAGTGGCGCCACTCTTCAAATGCCCATTTAATGGCTATGAGTTTGCGGTTGCCAATATCATAGTTACTCTCAGTGGGCGAAAACTTCCTGGAGAAGTAGGCACAGGGGCGAAGATGGGTGAGGAACCTGGTACCCTGGGACAAGACAGCCCCCACTCCCACCTCGGACGCGTCAACCTCCACGATAAATGGCTCCATTTGTTTGGGCTGAACCAGCACTGGGGCTGAGATAAAGCACTTCTTAAGGACCTCAAAAGCCTGGACAGCCTCAGGAGGCCAGTGGAGGAGATCAGCACCTTTGCGAGTGAGATCCGTAAAAGGCTTAGCGATTACCGAGTACTTAGCAATAAATCTCCTGTAATAATTAGCGAACCCCAGGAAGCACTGTAACGCCTTCAGGGAGGCAGGTTTGACCCATTCCGCCTTAGCCTGGACCTTGGCGGGGTTCATGTGGAATTCATGAGGAGTGAGGATTTGACCCAAAAACGGTATCTCCTGCACCCCAAACACACATTTTTCGGTCTTAGCAAACAGTTTGTTTTCCCAAAGGGCCTGGAGCACATTCCTGACATGCTCAATGTGGGAGGACCAGTCCTTGGAAAACACAAGTATGTCATCAAGGTACACTACAAGAAATACCCCCAGGTAGTCTCTTAAAACCTCATTTATGAAATTCTGGAAGACCGCGGGAGCATTACACAACCCAAAGGGCATGACGAGGTATTCGAAATGACCTTCGGGCGTGTTAAACGCAGTCTTCCACTCATCCCCCTCTTTGATGCGGATAAGGTTATAAGCCCCCCGTAGATCAAACTTAGAGAACCATTGGGCCCCCTGAACCTGATTGAAGAGATCAGGAATCAAAGGAAGGGGATACTGGTGACCTTATTCAAGTTTCGGTAGTCAATGCATGGGCTAAGACCACCATCCTTCTTCCCTACGAAGAAGAAGCCAGCACCTACCGGAGAAGTAGAGGGGCGAATGTAACCCTTGGCGAGGCATTCCTGGATATACTCTCTCATGGCTTCACGTTCGGGACAAGAGAGATTAAATATCCTACCCTTAGGGAGCTTAGCTCCTGGTACCAAATCAATTGCGCAATCATATTCTCTATGAGGTGGTAACACTTCGGAGGCCTCTTTAGAGAAAACATCAGCGAAGTCCTGAACAAACTCAGGTAGAGTTTTCACCTCCTCAGGGAGAGAAATAGAATTAACAGGAAAACATGACGTCATGCATTCATTACCCAATTTGGGAAGTTCCCCAGTATTCCAGTCAAAAGTGGGATTATGCAACTGCAACCAGGGAAGGCCTAAAACCAAATCGGACGATAATCCCTGCATCACCTGTACAGAGCACTGCTCCAAATGCATGGAGCCCACAAGGAGTTCAAAAACAGGGGTATGCTGTGTAAAATAACCATTAGCAAGAGTAGTGGAGTCGATACCCACTACCGGGACAGGTTTAGGCAAATCAATCAATGGCATAGCTAGAGACATAGCAAATTCCACAGACATAATATTAGCAGAAGACCATGAATCCACGAAGGCACTGCCGGTAGCAGACATACCACCAAAAGAGACCTGAAAGGGAAGCAAGATTTTATTAGGTTTCATATTTACGGGAAATACCTGTGCGCCCAAGTGACCTCCCCGATGGTCACTTAGGCGTGGAAGTTCTTCCGGCTGCTTATTCTTACGCCTAGGACAGTTGTTCACTTGATGCTTGTCATCCTCACAGTAGACCATTCTTCCTGCATAACTCTCTACGTTGTTGGGGGGACACGGAGGCCCCGAGTTGCATAGATACCTCCGAGTCTTCCGTGGAGGCATCATGGGGGAGTCAGAGGAGAAAACACAAACACGTTCAAGTCGTCGTTCCCTGAGACGTCGGTCAAGTCATACTGCTAAAGCCATAACCTGATCTAGGGAGTCAGAATAGGGTTAGCTAACTAGCAGGTCTTTCAGGGCGTTCGACAGACCCAATCTAAATTAGCACCTTAAGGCAGGGTCATTCCACCGAGAAGCTACACACCACTTCCTAAAGTCAGAACAATATTCCTCAACAGGTCTCTTACCCTGTTGTAAGGTCACCAGCTGACTCTCGGCAAAGGCAATCTTGTCAGTCTCGTCATAAATGAGCCCGAGAGCAGAAAAGAAAAGATCAACGGAGGAAAGTTCAGGGGCGTCAGGAGCCAAGGAGAAGGCATTCTTGGGGCCCGTCCTGGAGCCGGGACATAATTATACCCACCCGCTGGCTCTCAGAACCAGAGGAGTGGGGCTTTAAGCGAAAATAGAGTCTACAACTCTCCCGAAAGGAGAAAAAAGTCTTCCGGTCCCCTGAGAACCGGTCAGGCAACTTGAGGTGGGGTTCAAGAGGTTTGGTGAGGGGCCCTACCAGGGCAGCATCAGGCTGGTTGTCCCTCTGAGCCAGGGCCTGGACCTGTAGGGAGAGGCCTTGCATTTGCTGAGCCAGGGTCTAAAGGGGGTCCATAGTAGTGTCAGGGACCAGGTAGACTAGGTATATGGGCTTGTGATTATGTAATGTCGGGGTAGGGAAACAGACAAGTGAGCCCTAATCTACCCGCCACTCAGTCCCTGCCTACTTGCAACGACCCGCCCTAGGCGACGGGGTACAACTGGGCGACGGACCCTACACTCAATAGGTGCACAACAGACAAACAGACAAGGGTACAAAGAAGCCAGGGAAATGGGGATGTTGCCCACGGGAACACCGTAAGCAACAAGCGAGGTGAACGAGCCGAGTCAAACCAGGAGATGAGCGAGGTACAAAAACGCAGAGCAGAAGAGTGGTCAGAAAAGCCAAGGTCAATCACAAGCAG
The DNA here is from genome assembly GCF_050947455.1 of Rhinoderma darwinii. Lineage (NCBI taxonomy): Eukaryota > Metazoa > Chordata > Amphibia > Anura > Rhinodermatidae > Rhinoderma > Rhinoderma darwinii. The sequence goes on along the minus strand of NW_027461967.1, from coordinate 266,354 downwards.
AGGATCAGTAGTTCAAGAAGCTGCAGCAGGGCCAGGAAACCAACAGAGAAGAATCACAAGCAAAGGAGGAACAGGAAAGGCAGGTATAAATAGACAGAGAGCAGGAGCTAGCTCCGTATGGCCAGGCTGTGATAGGCTCTCCCACTCCTAAGCCTGCCATTCTGGGTGGTGGAAGATGGAGTCAGTCTCACAGACATAGAAGCAGGTGCAGACTGATTACCTATGGGCGTCGACACAGAAGTTGTGTCTGGCAGATCCTTTACACGTTCTCTTTTCTTCTTCATCCGGCCCAGAGCGCCATGATGACTTCTTCCAGTCTTCTTCATCTCCAATGCCCAAGCGCGAACCATAAGATACGTCATGAAAGTGTTGATGTAACCTAGTTACCACGTGTAATGATGGGGTAGGGAGACAGACAGGTGAGCCCTAATCTACCTGCCTCTCAGTCCCTGCCTACTTGCACGGCCCGTCCTAGGCGACGGCGTACAATTGGGCGACGGTCCCTACGCTCAATATGTGCACGACAGACAGACAGACAAGGGTACACAGAAGCTAAGGGAAATGGGGCAGTTGCCCACGGCAACACAGTGAGCAACAGGCGTAGTGAACGAGTCGAGTCAAACCAGGAGTTAACCAGGTACCAAACGCAGAGCAGGAGCGTAGTCAGTAAAGCCAGGGTCAAAATGAAGCAAGGTCAATAATAATAGCAGGAGCAGCAGAGCCAGAAAACAGGAAAGAATCACAGGCAAAGACATGCAGGAAAAGAAGGTATAAATAGACCGAGGCTGGGAGCTAGAACCGTCTGGCCAGGCTGTAATAGGTTCTCCCACTCCTGAGCCTACCAGCCTGAGTGGTAGCAGATCGAGTCACTCTATCAGACCTAGGAGCAGGTGCAGACTGATTAACCACGGGCGTCGACACAGAAGCTGTGTCTGGCAGATTCTTTACACCACGTTCCCGTGACCTAATGTGCCACGTCACAGCGTATTCAAATCATGGAAGTGTCCGGTCTACATGACTACCGACTGTCATGGTGTGCAAACCTTAGATCAAAATTTTGACATATAACTAACTGACTCTAAACCTCATAGGGTAATTTTCTTTAGCTATTATACCAGGATGTAGGCGGAGGAGTAGGCTAAGAGAACGGAAAGTGGCCGAGGCGGGAGTTGGGCCAGAGTGAATATGACGCTTGACTGGGGTCTGGGGAGGGGAAGTGGAGAGAGACAGGTGAGAAGGTGGGAGCAGAGGGGCAACATAAAAAAAATAATTAAACTGAATCTACTGCTTTAAAACAGTCACTCACCAAGTTGCGTAGCTGGCCCCTGCAAGGGTCCCGTTCCTTTCTACAAACCAATTACCGCTAATCATAACCTTGATGAGCGGCGGCTGATGGCAGGCCTGTTTGCAGGAGTACTAGCCAACTACGTCACAGATAACCCAAGTTTCAAGACCATGCAAATTTATGGATTTTCGGCATCCCATGGAATATGGGAACAATAGGGAATTCTATCAGTAAGTATTCTGCCTGTTTGTTGGCTAATACTCCTAATCCAATTCCTTCTTCTAGCAGATTTTTTAAAGATTCCTTACATGCGGTGCTTGGTTTCGCCACAAGTTTGCGATATGTCGATTAATTGTCTAAAATGGTATTAACGTGTCTGTGATATAAAGAGGAATCTAGAACAACTCCTGCCCCGTAAGATTTGGAGGACACAGTTATATGCTGGATATATGGTGAGCCCCTGTGTACATAGTGAACCTTTTAGAAGGTTAATCTTTACCCGCTAAGGTGGAAGGGTTGGTTCCAATGCCTAGTTATGGTGGTGTCTGAGGAAATAAAGGTCCTTTTAGATGTCCCGATACTGACCATGAAAACCAGCGCCAATTGACGATACAGCGTGTCACAAGGAGCAATCATCGTTAATGTATGGGGGCAAACAATCGTTACTACACCAGACCCCGCACCGATCTGCCAGTCCAGCTTCCTCCGGGCACTGGACAACACTGCCGGAAGCAGATTGCTCAGATCACTGCATAGCGGCCGTTCGGCAGAACTGCAGCTCGGCCTCTATTCTTTGACCGGAGCCATCTACTTCCGGCAGTGTTGTCCGGTACCCAGAGGCAGCTGGAGTGGCGGATCGGTGCGGGGTCCAGGTGTCGGACACGCACCGATCATATATACTGATGACCTATCCAGTGGATAGGTCATCAGTTGTCAGAACGTGGAAAACCCTTTTAAAGGGAAGGTGTCACGGAAATTATTTTTTTTATATATATATATATATATAATATTGCTTTTAGTATGTCATTAAAATAAATTGTATTTATTTGTGTTTTTTTGTTGTACTTTTTACTTTTTTCCTTCTTTTACTTCTCTATGGGGGCTGCCATTTTTTTTTTCATCTCTGTATCTGTCCATTAACGACACATACAGAGATGGAATACGGCACATACATTCCCATAGAGAATGCGAACGGGAGCCGTTCCATTCACTATAGCGTATGCCGTCTGCGTGGGAACGGCACATGCGCCACTCCCACACAGATCAAAAGGAAGGTCTTTAGTAGAGCGACATCCAGCGCCATTTTCATGCGGACCGGAAGCCATGGTCGGACAGTAAGATGACGACTTCCGGTCGCGGCTTCCGGCCATATGTTGAAGGCAGCGCAGACGCAAGGACTAGGAGCGGCAGGGCGGAGGCGGCGGCAGGAACAGGTAAGTTATGTTTGTGTATGTGATGTGTGTGTATGTTAGTGTTATACTGTCTGCTGAGCACTGTATCTAATCCTCCTACACTGTGAATTCGCTCAGAAAATGGCGGCACACAGTGTAGGAGGTTTGAACATTCAACCCCCTCCTTTCTCCTGGCACTAGCCAGGAGAAAGGAGGGGGGATTCTGTGAGGACACTAGAGTGAGTGTGTCTACTACAAATTTGCAGCATAAGGCAATGAGGTTGCTTTACCACATGCCAATGCGGCAATTTTGGGAATTGCTCCCTCTAGTGACCAGCACATGGAAATGTTATAAATTAGAATCTAATTTATAATATTTCCTGACTTGTGCAAAAATTAAAAAAATTAAAACAATGTGTAATCATTTATATACTAACTGTTTAACTGAAAAAAATAAAATAAAATTTCTAGCGACACATTCCCTTTAATACTGGCGTTTCATACACCAGTCCTATTAACCCCTTAGTGACCAGCCCATTTTAGGCCTTAATGACCAAGCTATTTTATTCGTTTTTCTATAGTCGCATTCAAAGAGCTATAACGTTTTTATTTTTTCGTCTACATAGCTGTATGAGGACTTGTTTTTTGCGGGATTAGTTGTACTTTTTAATAGCACCATTTTTGAGTACATATAATTTTTATATTAACTTTTATTAACCTTTTTGGGGGGGATTATAAAAAAAACCTGAAATTCCACCATTGTTCTATGCGTTTTTAAATTGACGCCGTTCACTATGCGACATAAATAACATGTTACCTTTATTCTATGGGTCGGTACGATTACGGCGATACCACATACGTGGAGGTTTTTTTTATGTTTTACGACTTTTGCACAATAAAAACACTTTTGAACTAAAATTATTTGTTTTTGCATCATCGCTTTCCAAGAGCCGTAATTTTTTTATTTTTCCATCAATGTCGTGATTTTTTGGGCTTGTTTTCTGCGGGACAAGACGTAGTTTTGAATGGTACTGTTTTGGGGTACATGGGACTTATTGATTCATTTTTATTATGACTTTTTTGGGGGGCAATGGAAAAAAATTGCAATTTCGCCATAGTTTTTTGAGTTTTTTTTTTACGGTGTTCACTTTGCGGTTTAAATTACATATTAACTTTATTAATGGAGTCATTACGGTCGCGGCGATACCACATGTGTACTTTTTTTTTTTTTTTTACACTTTTACTAAATAAAACCACTTTTTATGGAAAAAATGGTTTTATTTATTTTTTTACTGCACTTTTTATTAATAATCTTTATTTCACTTTGATGACTTATTTCATTGGTCCCACTAGGGGACTTTACTGTGCGATGTTCCGATCGCTGCTATAATGCTCTGGTATACTTCGTATACCAGAGCATTATTGCCTGTCAGTGTAAATCTGACAGGCAATCTGTTAGGACGTGCCTCCGGCGCGTCCTAACAGGCATATGTCCAGGGCAGACCTGGGGGCTTTTATCAGTCCCCCGGCTGCCATGACACCCCATCGGAGACCCGCGATTGCATTCGCGGGCCGCCGATGGGTGACAGAGGGAGCGCACTCCCTCTGTAAACAAAGTTAAATGCCGCGGTCGCTATTGATGGCGGCATTTAACGGGTTAAACGGCCGCGGTCGAAGTAAACTTCGATCGCGGGCGTTGGAGCAGGAGCTCAGCTGTCATCAGACAGCAGAGCCCCGGCTCCTGCCTGCACGGGAGACCCGTGCAGGACTTAGACTAGGCTGACGTGAAAAGGCGTCAGCCTAGCCTAAAGCCCATTAGTGAATCACGTAAAAAGGCGTATTAGTGGTCACTAAGGGGTTAAACAGTTTGCTGGAGTAAGATGCAACACATTTATTAACAGGCGAAAGACTCTTATTAAATGTGTCGCATCTTTTAGCTGCAACGCGGCCTGTCATCAGTACTTTCTACGTGCTGCGGCCTGCTGTAAGAGCCTGAGGGGATCCGGGAGGGAGAATCGGAGTAGTGAGGTAAGTACATTTTTTAAATGTATTTTATTGTCTGATTGGGGGGCAAACAGTATGATTGGGGGGGGAGGTATGGGTCTGGCACGGAACTTTGCCTTGTTACGCTCCCCAGAGATAAATCTGGGCCGCACTATACATATAGATTTCTGCTATAATTTACATCAGTTACTGGTGTAAATTATAGTAAAATTGTTGGCCATTTCTGCTAAGCCCCGCCCATTTTTTGCACCCCAAAAATGTCAACATTTGTGTATTTTAGTAAACTGTTGTAGAAAGGTTAATATATTCCCCCCAAAGGCTACAGACCGTAATACAATATCTTAACCCCTTCCCTCTTTAGCCACTTTTGACCTTCCTGAACGAGCCTCATTTTTCAAATCTGACATGTGTCACTTTACGTGGTAATAACGTCGGAATGCTTTTAGCTATCCAAACGATTCTGAGATTGTTTTCTCGTGACACTTTGGACTTGATGATACTGGCAAAATTTGCTCGATATGTTCAGTATTTAATTGTGAAAAACACCAAAATTTAGTGAAAAATTGCAAACATTTGCATTTTTCTTAACTTAAATGTATCTGCTTGTAAGGCAGGCAGTTATAACACACACAATTGTTGCTAACTAACATCCCCCATATGTCTACTTTAGATTGGCATCGTTTTTTGAACATCCTTTTATTTTTCTAGGACGTTACAAGGCTTTGAACTTTAGCAGCAATTTCTCACATTTTCAAGAAAATTTCAAAAGGCTGTTTTTACAGGGACCAGTTCCGTTCTAAAACGGCTTTGAGGGCCTTATATATTAGAAACCCAAAAAAAGTCACCCCATTTTGAAAACTTCACTCCTCAAAGTATTCAAAACAGCATTTAAAAATTTCTTAACCCTTTAAACTTTTCACAGGAATTAATGCAAAGTAGGGGTGAAATTTACAAATTTCATATTTTTTTGCAGAAATTAATTTTTAATCCAATTTTCTTTATAACACAGAGAGTTTTACCATAGAAATGCAATTCAATATTTATTGCCCAGATTCTGCAGTTTTAGGAAATATCCCACATGTGGCCGTAGCGTGCTACTGGACTGAAGCACCGGCCTCAGAAGCAAAGGAGCACCTAGTGGATTTTGGGGCCTTATTTTTATTCAAATATATGCAGAGTGAAAATGGGATTTTTTTTCCATATATATACCAATATGTGGTGCCCGGCTTGTGCCACCATAACAAGACAGCTCTCTTAATTATTATGCTGGGTTTCCTGGTTTTAGAAACACCCTTCATGTGGCCCTAATCTTTTGCCGAACATTCGACCAGGCTCAGGAGTGAAAGTGTACCATGAAAAATCGAGGCTTAATTTGGCGATTTATAAAGTATTGGATCACAATTGCAGAGGCTCAGATGTGAAATAATAAAAAGAAAGCCCTGAGAAGTGACCTCATTTGGAAACTGCACCCCTCAAGGCATCTATTAAGGGGTGTAGTGAGCATTTTCACCCAACAGGTCTTTTCCATAAATGATTGCGCTGCGGATGGTGCAAAGTAAAAATTGATATTTTTCCCTTGAAATGCCATTTCAATGGCAAATATATCATACCTAGCTTATGTCACTGGAGACACACACCCCAAAAATTGTTAAAAGGGTTTTCCCGGGTATGACGATGTGTGGAAGGAAACTGCTGTTTGGGCACACTGTAGGGTTCAGATGGGTGGGAGCGTCATTTGGCTTTTGGAGCGTGGAATTTGCTTGGTAATAGTTTTGTTTGGAGTGTTTCCGTTTATAACGTGGGGCATATGTGAGCTGGGCAGAGTACATCAGGGGCATAGTCAGGGGGTATAATATTGGGGTATAAAAACAATGAAATAATCCATTTATGTGTGTTACGCTGTGAAGCAATCCTTTCTGCACAGGCCAGTGTCGCACTGATATATGTCGTCCTTTCTTATGCCCCTTTTGGTCCGCATATTTGTAGTTTGGGGAATTTTGCTGTGAAATGTTGTCCTGGTATAATACGGGCACCCTCGCTTCCAGCAGATATGTTTGGGCCCTCCCCTTCCTGGTTCCCTAATTTTAGATTCTTGATAAATCGCCTCTTGAAACAGAGGAAATGTTCCCCTCGGGCACAACTGCATACTTTTTATTTCCTGACTTATTGGAGCCATAACTAATTTTATTTTTCATAGACGTAGCGGTATGAGGGCTGTTTTTTTGCGGGATGCGCTGTAGCCCTTATTGGTACCATTTTGGGGTACATGCGACTTTTTGATCACCTTTTATCCTATTTTTTGGGAGGCCAGGTAAACAAAAAAACGCATTTCTGGCACAGCTTTTTTATTTTTTTTTATACAGTGTTCACCATGCGTTATAAATTACCTGTTAACTTTATTCTGTGGATCCGTACGATTCCGGTGATAACTAATTTATAGCACTTTTTTATGTTTGACAACATTTTACACATTAAAATTACTTTTGTAAAAAGAATGTATTTTTTCTGTCGCCAAGTTGTGAGAACCATATCTTTCCAATTTTTTTTGTCGAAGGAGCTGTATGAGGGCTTGTTTTTGGGGAGACAAGCTATAGTTTTTATAGGTACCATTTTTGGATACGTGCGACTTTTTAATCACTTTTTATTCCAATATTTGTAGGGCAAAGTGACCAAAAAACAGAAACTCGGGTATAGTTTTTTACGGGTGTTTTTTACGCTGTTCACCGTGTGCAATAAATAATATAATATTTTGATACCTCAGGTCGTTACGTTCGCGGCAATACCAAATACGTATGGTTTATTTATTTTTTTAATAATAAAGGACTTAATAATCGAAATAGGGCGATTGTGTTTTATTTTATTACTTGAAAGTTTTAGGGTATGTTCACACGATGAGAGGCATTTACGTGTGAAAAGACAGACTGTTAACAGCTGCCTCGTTTCACACGTAAATGCTCCTCCTCGCATTTTGCGAGGCGTCTGAGACGCTCGTAAATCTTGAGCTGTGCTTCATTGAGTTCAATGAAGAACAGCTCAAATTACGTGGCAAAGAAGTGCCTTGCACTTCTTTGCCGAGGCAGTCCATTTACGCGTCGTCGTTTGACAGCTGTCAAACGACGACGCGTAAATTACAGGTCGTCTGCACAATACGTCGGCAAACCCATTCAAATGAATGGGCAGATGTTTGCCGACGTATTGTAGCCCTATTTTCAGACGTAAAACGAGGCATAATACGCCTCGTTTACGTCTGAAAATAGGTCGTGTGAACCCAGCCTTATTGTTTTCAAACTTCAATTTTTTTCATTTTTTTTTTTACACTTTTTTATACTTTCTTTGACACTTTCTTTCAAGTCCCACTAGGGGACTTGAAGTTCCAACTGTCTGATGTTTTTTTTCTAATACTTTGCACTACCTACGTAGTGCAATGTATTAGATCTGTCAGTTATTCACTAACAGCAAGTCAGATCTGTCAGTTATTCACTGACTCAGCTTCTGGGCCGTTGCCAAACATTTGGCGTATGGATACGGCAATTTGCGGGAAGTCATAGCTTTCCATGGCGTACCCATACGGCAAATGTCGGGAAGGGGTTCATGTAAGGATGTGTACACTTAATTGTGCAGCAACGCTTGTTGTCTCCATTCTATGTCAGTGTGGGAAGTAGATGTCCGGCCTTATGATTTTGTGATATGTGATAGACCCAGAATCCCAATAACCAAACCAAAGAATGCAAAATAAAGACACAAAACATTATAATTGGGTGTTAAATGGTCAAAACTTTTATTATATTATATGACCAAACCCAAAATGGCAAACCTCTGACTCACGAAGAGTCACTCTCCAGCACGCAGGAAAGGAAAAACCCCCTGTGGGGGAAACCTCTAGGGAAACCATGGCTGGAGGATGGCCCTTCCTCTGGGCTTAGAAGGTGCCAAAATAGAATTTGTAACAGAATTTGTAAGTTTTCTCAGATTTTCTAGGAAAGACAATACAATGAACGAACAACATAAAACACATAAATCGGCTGATCTGGTTGGCTAGGCGGGTGTCTCTCTTTCTGGGCACCCATTAAAATGAATGGGTGATCCACGGATGAGACGGGTCCTCCAGATGCCTCCTTGTAGCATCTGTCTCCGCTCCGGCCAATAGAAGGGGATCTCCTGCTGGAAATCCCCCTCTATTACAGACAACCCGTATGAAGAGGATGGCATCACTGTGATGAAGAAGTCGTCTTGGGTGTAGGGTTTCCCTGCTAGAATCTCCAAATTACATCAGGTCGGCATTGGTGGGGAAGTCAAGCTCAAGGTCCTCAGTACCATCCAATATGGCGCTGAATGTGGCAGTAAAACCTTCTAATATGGAATCTTCTTTATGTCATAAACATTTGTATTTATGACATCAGCGCATTCATCATCATTACTGCAGGAGTTTATTAACACTGCCGCCTCATTCATTGTGACGTCACCCACAGTGGTCTGAAGTGTTAACCCTTTACTGACTGGCAGTGTACTTACCACAGAGGCCATAAAGCTGAATAGAACGGCCATAAAGGAAAAGGGATATTGCAGGGAGCATCTCCGCACAAGAACAATGCATGACAAAGGGTTGTCCAGGATAAGATAACTTGTCTGCTTTCTCCAAAAACCAGCACCACACCTGTCCATAGGTTGTGTGTAGTATTACAGCTCATTACCATTCACTTCAATGGAGCTAACCTGCAATACCAGATACAACCTGTGGATAGGTGTGGTGCTGTTTTTGAAAGAAAGCAGCCATGGCTTGAAAAAACAAGTGGTTTGTATATCAAGTGGAGTTCCAAAAACCGGATTGATTTACTGTGTTGTGTGTGACAAAGTGGGGGCCATTGTATGTGATATATGTATTGATTGCTTGCTTGCTACAAAGTTTGCAAAAGTTACATTATTTAAAACCATTTTTTTCCCCTTGCAGTTTCCTTCCTGCTGAGTAGCTGAGTAAGGGGGAGGGGTTAGCTGCTACCAGGTGCTATAAATCAGGCCTCACTACTCTGTAGAGCCTGCTCTGTGGCTTGAAAAAACAAGTGGTTTGTATATCAAGTGGAGTTCCAAAAACCGGAGTTGAAGCCCCAGTAAGTGCTCTTCTACTTCTTTTTATTTTTGATTAACACCTGTTTGCTGTTTTTTGTAACTTGGATAATGGATAGCAAGATTGGAGGTTTTCTTCAGTGCACAGTTTGCCATATGTATGCACGACTGGAGCCGGAGTTCCAGGGTGAATATCTCTGTGGCAGATGTGAGCATGTTGGTCACCTGGAAGCTCGTATTAGAGATCTGGAGGAGCAAAATGCAACACTGAGGAGGATAGACAATTTTGAGCGGAGCTTGCTGCTCACAGAGCATGCAGTTAGTGGGTTACGACTGGAGGGTGAAGACATGGGTGAGCAGGATCAGGTAAGTAGCTGGGTTAATGTAGTTAGGGGCAGTAGAAAGGGGTCAAAGACAAGGAAGGCCGATCCGGTTTCTGACATTCCAGGCAAAATTGCCAAGTTGGGTGATGATGCGAGGGTGTCAGTCTCAGAAATGGCAGCCCTAGTGGATACTGATCTCCCTAACAGCCGGGAGAACAGCCCAGCTAGTAGTCGGCGGGATGGTAATGCAGGTAAGCCAAGACAATTGATAGTCGTAGGGGATTCTATAATCAGGAAGACGGATAGAATAATTTTTTCGCCAAGACCACCTCAACCGAATGGTTTGCTGTCTCCCTGGTGCCAGGGTTCGGCATGTGGTGGAACGGGTGGACAAATTGCTGGGAGGGGCTGGTGATGATCCAGCTGTCGTGGTCCATGTCGGTACCAACGACAGAATAAATGGTAGGTGGAGGAGCCTTAAGAATAATTTTAAAGAACTAGGCTACAAGCTGAAGGGAAGGACCTCCAAAGTAGTATTCTCAGGAATACTGCCTGTGCCATGCGCATCACAGGAAAGACAGCGGGAGCTCAGGGAGTTAAATGCATGGCTGAAGTCTTGGTGTAGAGGAGAAGGATTTGGGTTCCTAGAGCACTGGGCTGACTTTTCATTGGGGTACAAACTGTATTCTGCAGATGATTTGCACCTAAATGGAAGGGGGTCCGCTGTGCTGGGGGAGAGAATTCTAGCTGGGGTGGCGGAGTATTTAAACTAGGGCTGAGGAGGGAGGTCAATGTAGAAAAAAAAGGGGTAGCCAGGTTAGAGAGGGGTCAGACTATATTGGTGGGGGGAGAAACAGAATGTGGGGAGAGGACTAGACAACAGGATAAGGAGATCCTTTCGTTACAAAACATCAGTGTAAATAAAAAGGCCCGATTAATGTCAAATCACATTTCTGATAATAAAAGTGAAAAACTGACAGGCAAGTTAAAGTGTATGTTCACAAATGCCAGAAGTCTAGCAAGCAAAATGGGGGAGCTGGAGGCCTTGATACTGGAAGAAAATATAGATATAGTTGGTGTTGCTGAAACATGGCTGGACTCTTCACATGACTGGGCTGTAAATCTACAGGGTTTTACACTTTTTCGGAAAGACAGGACAAATAGGAAAGGTGGTGGTGTATGTCTGTATGTGAGAAATGATATGAAGGCGAGTGTGAAAGAGACAATAGTGGGTGAATACTGTGAGGAGGTTGAAACCTTGTGGGTGGAACTAGAAAGGGAGGTAAACACTGAAAAAATTACTTTTGGTGTAATCTATAGACCCCCCAATATAACTGAGGAGATGGAAGTTCAGCTATATAAACAGATGGAGCGGGCTGCACTGGCGGGTACTGTAGTGATAATGGGAGATTTTAATTTCCGGGATATTAATTGGTGTCATGGTTCGGCTTCAACTGCAAAGGGGAGACATTTCCTCAACCTGTTGCAGGAAAATTTTATGGGCCAGTTTGTGGAAGACCCGACTAGAGGTGAAGCTCTGTTGGATCTGGTCATTTCTAATAATGCAGATCTTGTTGGGAATGTCAATGTTCGTGAAAACCTCGGTAACAGTGATCATAATATAGTTACATTTTACCTATACTGTAAAAAACAAACGCAGGCTGGGAGGGCAAAAACATTTAATTTTAAGAAAGCCAATTTCCCCAGGATGAGGGCTGCAATTCAGGATATAGACTGGGAAGAACTAATGTCAAATAATGGAACAAATGATAAATGGGAGATTTTCAAATCTACTTTGAGTTATTATAGTGCAAAATTTATTCCTACAGGTAACAAGTATAAACGACTCAAATTAAACCCCACATGGCTTACACATTCTGTGAAAGGGGCAATACATGACAAAAAAAGGGCATTTAAAAAATACAAATCTGAGGGTACAGCTGTAGCCTTTGTAAAATATAAGGAGCTTAATAAAATCTGTAAAAATGTAATAAAATTAGCAAAAATACAAAATGAAAGGCAGGTGGCCAAGGATAGTAAAACAAATCCCAAAAAATTCTTCAAGCATATAAATGCAAAAAAGCCCAGGTCTGAACATGTGGGACCCCTAGATAATGGTAATGGGGAGTTGATCACAGGGGATCAAGAGAGGGCAGAGTTACTAAATGGGTTCTTTAGCTCTGTATATACAACTGAAGAAGGAGCAGCTGATGTAGCCGGTGCCAGTGCTGTTAATATATCAGTTGATATACTGAATTGGATGAATGTAGAGATGGTCCAAGCTAAATTAAATAAAATAAATGTGCACAAGGCCCCGGGACCAGATGGGTTACACCCTAGAGTTCTTAAAGAGCTTAGTTCAGTTATTTCTGTCCCCCTTTTCATAATATTCAGAGAATCTCTAGTGACTGGTATAGTGCCAAGGGACTGGCGCAGGGCAAATGTGGTGCCTATTTTCAAAAAGGGCTCTATGTCTTCCCCGGGTAATTATAGACCAGTAAGCTTAACATCCATCGTGGGGAAAATGTTTGAGGGGCTATTGAGGGACTATATACAGGATTACGTGACAATAAATAGCATTATAAGTGACAGCCAGCACGGTTTTACTAAGGACAGAAGTTGTCAAACTAACCTAATCTGTTTTTATGAAGAGGTGAGCAGAAGTCTAGACAGAGGGGCCGCTGTGGATTTAGTGTTTTTGGACTTTGCAAAGGCATTTGACACTGTCCCCCATAGACGCCTAATGGGTAAATTACGGACTATAGGTTTAGAAAATATAGTTTGTAATTGGATTGAGAATTGGCTCAAGGACCGTATCCAGAGAGTTGTGGTCAATGATTCCTACTCTGAATGGTCATGTACCCCAGGGTTCAGTGCTGGGACCCCTATTATTCAACTTATTTATTAATGATATAGAGGATGGGATTAATAGCACTATTTCTATTTTGCAGATGACACCAAGCTATGCAATATAGTTCAGACTATGGAAGATGTTCATGAATTACAGGCAGATTTAAACAAACTAAGTGTTTGGGCGTCCACTTGGCAGATGAAGTTTAATGTAGATAAATGTAAAGTTATGCATCTGGGTACCAACAACCTGCATGCATCATATGTCCTAGGGGGAGCTACACTGGCGGATTCACTTGTTGAGAAGGATCTGGGTGTACTTGTAAATCATAAACTCAATAACAGCATGCAGTGTCAATCAGCTGCTTCAAAGGCCAGCAGGATATTGTCGTGTATTAAAAGAGGCATGAACTCGCGGGACAGGGATGTAATATTACCACTTTACAAAGCATTAGTGAGGCCTCATCTAGAATATGCAGTTCAGTTCCGGGCTCCAGTTCATAGAAAGGATGCCCTGGAGTTGGAAAAAATACAAAGAAGAGCAACTAAGCTAATTAGGGGCATGGAGAATTTAAGTTATGAGGAAAGATTAAAAGAATTAAACCTATTTAGTCTTGAAAAAAGACGACTAAGGGGGGACATGATTAACTTATATAAATATATTAATGGCACATACAAAAAATATGGTGAAATCCTGTTCCATGTAAAACCCCCTCAAAAAATAAGGGGGCTCTCCCTCCGTCTGGAGAAAAAAAGGTTCAAGCTGCAGAGGCGACAAGGCTTCTTTACAGTGAGAACTGTGAATCTATGGAATAGCCTACCGCAGGAGCTGGTCACAGCAGGGACAGTAGATGGCTTTAAAAAAGGGTTAGATAATTTCCTAGAACAAAAAAATATTAGCTCCTATGTGTAGAAATTTTTCCTTCCCTTTTCCCTTCCCTTGGTTGAACTTGATGGACATGTGTCTTTTTTCAGCCGTACTAACTATGTAACTATGTAACTATGTAATATTTTTCTAATCCTGCACAGCCCCTGTTAGAAATAGTTAAAAAAAGGTAAAAAGAGGAACTCTGAGGTAAAATAAATCAAACTAGACTGAAAGGAGTCTGCTGGAGGTGCCAGATGGAAAGACATATTTCTGCCATGGGGACCAGATTAGTTGAAATGTATCTTGAAGGGGGGCTTCAGAGAGTGGGTTTTAACCCCTTATAGCCCTATGAAGTGCTGTTGCATTGAAAAACTATGCAGTTCATCTTCGAATGCAGCGTCACAAAAACAAATTATTTTGTAAAAAATAAAACGATATAAATTTGGTATCACCATAATCGTAACGACCCGCAGAAACAAGTTATCATGCAATTCATGCCGCCCGATGAACATTGTAAAATCAAAACAGAAATGGTGGAATTACAGGTTTTTTTTCAATTCACCCCACAAAATGTAGTTGTTTTTTACATTTTTTAAATACATTATATGGTAAATTAGGCCGCAGGTTAAATTCCACATAAACAGCGCCATTCATCGGTTAACTGTTTAAGTGATCTTTATCGAAAAACACCATAAGAATTTTTTCACAATTAACCTTCTAATTGGGCCTAGAATGTGTGATACTGTCTGCTAAGCCGTTGTATCTAAGTAGACCTAAGTAGGCAAAAGTCGATGGTCCAGCGCAGTCAGGTTTAAAACAACGTAGTTCCAATTTTATTTGGATGGTTAAAACAAGATCATTCCCGAATGCAAGGGTGAAAATGTAGGTAAGGTGCCTACGCGTCTCAGACGTATACCACGTCCTTCCTCATGACTTTAATGCTAACAACTATATGTTAGAACGAGGTTTATATCCGGTTGCCAACAGGTGAAAATTAGTGATGTCACAGAAAAGTGGTGCTGTCCAGCATAGTAGTGCTGAACTAGGGAGACGCCTATAAAGCATCAGTATTCTATGAATAAAAGCTATCCAGCACGGTGGAGCTGTCCAGCAGAAGTGGTGCTGAAACAGAGAGCCGGTGATAGAACATCACTGCTCCACTAGTAAGTTATGTGCTTATAGCATTGATTGATGAATATTTATAAATAATAAAATGAGGGATAACAATGATCCAAATCTATCCTTGAGTAGTGGATAGAATATTAATGCTAATTTCTGTTTATTAGGCTGTCGGATATAAACCTCTGAAATACTCACATCAAAAAATTAAAACATAAATAGACGCTAAAAAATACATCATTTAAACAGTTTAAGACAATACATGGACTGGAAAGAAGGGGAATTATGTATTGGTCTTCAAGGATAATTAGTATTGGAAAATGTGTTTTCCTTTGTATACTAGACCGTCAAACGGGAAATCTGATGGGGGAAGGACCCGTTAATATGGATAATTAGGTGTCATCTGTAAAAGCCATGAACATTAACAGGTATTATTGATTATTAGGCCATATTAGATTCTACCGATCATTTCATAGATTCTTTTACTATTAGTGGAACATTAATTCTTTTTTTAAGTTCAAACGTTTAGGAAACCTCGTTTTTAGTGTAAATATCCAGTATGCTTCACGTGATAAGATTTTATGTTTGATGTTCCCCCCTCTGGTTGGAGTTTTGACTTTTTTTATGGCATAACATCTCAGACTTGTAATTGATCTATTATGGAAGGTTATGAAATGTTTTGCAACATTGGAGATATTGGTGAGGTTAGGATTTCTTATATAGCCCAAATGTTCTAGTATCCTAGTTTTACATTTGCGGCTGGTGCAACCCACATACATTAGGTTGCATTCCAAACACTCCACAATATATATATCACTGCCTCACTGTTGCAATTAATGTAAGTTTGAATTGAAAAATTTGTATTGTTATCTGAATCTCTGAAGTTCTTAGTAGGCTTAGCATATGAACACATTTTGCATGGATGCGAGCCGCATTTAAAGAAACCCGTATATTGAAGCCATGTCAGTTTGGGAGTGTTTGAGGAAAATATAGAAGGAGACAATAGATCACCTAAGGAAGGAGCTTTTCTGGATACAACACGACAACCATCCTTCAAAATATCTGACAGAGCCTCGTCTTACATTAGTATGGCTACATTTTTATGGACGATTTTCTTTATTTCATTAACCGGTTAAGGACTAGGCTGTTTTACAGCTAAATGACCAGAGCACATTTCACAATTTTGCTATGCGCTTCTTTAGATGACTATAACTCTGCAGGTGAATAAAGTTCATCTTTGAATTTTACACTCTTTTTAAAGGACAGATAGGGCTTTGTTTTAGTGGCATTTGTCAGTATATATCATTTTTATTTTTTTCTCTAAAGTGGGCAAAATTGGAAAAAAATGCAAGAATTTAGCAATTGCGCCAGTTTATGATAGCATTTTTCACACACGGTATGGACCACGGACAAAATTAATCTCCTTTCATATTCTTCCACTTCTCCCGTGCATGGGGATACCAAATATGTGTGCCTTATTCACTGTGCGAGCATGTGCCAGGGCTTGGCATAAAAGGAGGCTTTTCTGCCTTTTCGGTCCAGGAATTTAGCATTTGATTTTATAGCCGCATACTGTTTTCTGGGGGGCGTAATGCTGCTGAAACATTAGAATCACCCCATAAATGACTTCATTCACACAAGTAGACCCCACAAGGTTTCCTTCAAGGGGTTTATCATATTTTTAGCAAGTCCAGTTTTCTTCTGAAAGTTTCTTGAATAAGATGGATCAAAATAAAATTACCTTTTGTTTTAACAAATGCGTCAGTTTATACCAGCATTATTCACACACAAAATGGACCACGGACAAAATTAATCTCCTTTCACATTCTTCCACTTCTCCCGTGCATGGGGATACCAAATATGTGGGCCTTATTTATCACATAGAGAAGTAGGAGGGCGGACGATAGAAGAAGCTTATTTCACAAATCGCTTTTTTTAAAAGCTGGTTTTACAAAACTCAACAGAGTTTCTATAACACTTCCAAAAAATCTGCTCTTGAAGCAGAAATCCCAAAATATTCATCTAGGGGTATAATGGGAATTTATTTTTTTGGGTTTTCTAAAATAAGAAATTGCAGGTTTATGCAAATGAAGCTCTCCAGCAGATGAACTTTAGAAAACATCAAACATGACATCCACCCCCCACCCATTCCCTCCCTCACCCTTGGAGTAAAATCAGGGGAAAAATAAAAAAGTAATGTAGGGCAAATATATTTTCAACGAATTAACTGAAATCTAATAATTCAGAACAGTGTGGTATTTTTTAAAACATGGCTCAATGCACAGGCCTGGTTGCGAGGGACATGAGGGACATGAGGGACAGAAATATCAGGAATCTTTGCGGCGCCCGTCTTTTCTGCAGACGCGGCACTTTTTCTGGGGGTTGCTTCTGGTTGGTGTTGCGGGAATCCGACTGATGAAGTGTCTTTCAGTCAGTCGCGTGACATCCTCAGACTGGGGGCATTCTCGGGTGTCCTGAACATCAAAAATGAGGCCTTCAATAATTTTTTCCTGGAAATCCAGGTATGTGTCTCTGCCTCTGTTTTTTTTGTAGAGCACAAATGAGTTGTGGATGGCCACGTGTAACAAATAAATGGCCACTTTTTTGTACCAGGTTTTAGTTTTTCGTTTTACTAAATAGGGCTGTAAAACTTGGTCGCTTAAATCCACCCCCCCCATGTACTTTTTATATTCGGACACGCTCACTGGTTTGTGCTTGTCCGATGTTGCCCCCCTTTCCCTCACTGCCACTGTTCCTGCGGTATGAATCGTGCTTAGCACACACACGTCTTTGAGATCCCTGAACTTGACCGCCAGCAATTCCTCAGATGCATAAGCACAGGAGTCCGCCTTTACCATGCGCTTCCCCACTAATTGCTGTGGAAAACCAATTCTGTTTTTGCGCATGGTACCACATGCCCCAGTCCTTGCAGCATGCAAATGCCTAAACAGGGGCACACTGGAATAAAAATTATCACAGTACAGGTGGTACCCTTTGTGAAGCAGAGGCTGCATTATCTCCCACACGATCTTACTGCTGGTGGAAAGATCAGGGGGGCATCCAGGAACATTTATTGTGCGGTCCCGCCCTTCATAAATCCTGAAGGCGGTGGTATATCCTGACCCGCTTTCACACAATTTGTAGAGCTTAACGCCATATCTTGCCCTTTTGGAAGGCAGATATTGGCGAAAGCTAAGTCTGCCATGAAAGTTGAGGAGGGATTCGTCCACACTTACATTCTGCTCAGGGGTGTAGAGTTGCAGAAATAAATTATTCAGGGAATTTATTAGCAGTCTTATTTTGAACAACCGATCCCGGTTTGCATCGGTACTTGGGGGGGCCTGTGCGTTGTCATTGAAGTGGAGGAACCTCATTATTGTCTCATAACGAGACCTGGGCATTACTGCAGAATATACTGGGGTGGCTTGGGCGGGTCTTGTTGACCAGTAAGACCTAATGGAGGGCTTTTTGACAATACCCATATTTAGGGTGAGCCCCAAATTTTTTTTTAATTCCTGCAAATTGGTGGGCGTACAATCTCTGGCATGGGTGGATGAAGGTTTCTGCCTTATATATTGAGTGGCATATAAATTTGTTTCATGGACAATCTGATTTAGGATGTCGTCCGTTATAAATAAATGGAAGTAATCCATTTGGACAAAATTTGTATTGTCCACGGTTATGCCAGGAGTGGCCGTAAATCCGTGGATTCTAGGCCCAAAAGATGGGGCAGGTGCCCATACAAGAGCCTGGACTGAAGGGACCAGGCTGTCCCGTGCTACAGCGCTACTTGGCCCTGCGCTTTCAAGTTCTGCAGTTTCAGCTGCATCAGGGACAACGTCCCCTGAAGATGAACCTGAAGTGGCGCTGTCATCGTCACTACCTAAAACAGGTTCCATCTCTGACGCCATCTCTGATGCGGTCTCCGACTCAGACCACAGCATGGCGTATGCCTCCTCGGCGCTAAACAACTTCCTCGCCATAACGTTACTAACACTAGCACTAACTAAACTATTTTTATTTTTTATTTTTTTTATAAAACACACAAACTAACTGGTATATTTATCTACACTACCGCTAACAAAAAAATAAACCGCTATTGCTATATATATTATATATATGTGGATATATATATATAATTATATACTCCCTACCTGCCTATTCTAATAGAATAAAAGAAAGAAAGGTAGATAGATAGAAAAAAAGATAGATGGATAGATAGATTGTATAGATAGATAGAAATCTATCTATACAGAGAATGTTTTAGAGTGTAACTGTATTGTTTGTGTAACTGTAACTGTAATCTTCTGGCAGCAATTCTCCCGAGTCTCTTCTTCTCCTCAAACTGAAACAATGTTTGAGGAGAAGAAAAGAGGCAGGAGATTTACTGCCAGAAAAGTCAAAATAAAACAAATGTGGTCGCTGTGGTTTTCACAGCGACCACATGTTCAGATTGGTCCCTGATACTCTGCCCAGTGCCCAGAGCTGTTGGTAACAGCGTGGGCACAGGGTTGTGTGCACGCGATCGCGTGCACACTGTTTTCTATGCAGAAATGCATGTGATCGCTGTGATTGGTTGTCACAGCGATCACATGTTCAGGGGCCAAAAGATTGACCCCTGACATTCTGCCCAGTGCCCATGGCTGTTAGCAACAGCCAGGGCATAGAGCTGTGTGCACGCAATCGCGCGTGCACAGTCTCTGAAGTGCCGCCGTAAATAGTCTATACGGCGGACTTCAGAGACCCTGACCCTGTCGGGAACCTGTTAAACTGACTACTGTGTTGTAACACCAAAGTAGGTACGTTTAGACCGGTATCTTTTTGTTATTAGGTTATGGCTCTAGAAGTATATATCGGGGCTTTGTTTCTACAATGGAGGTTGCTCTTTTGAGGGTCCATTCTGCATACCCTCTTTTGCGTAGTCTCCTACAAATTTTCTGTTGTTCCACCCGGTAATTGGGGTCGTTACTACAATTTATTTTTGCTCTGTACATTTCTCGCACTGGGATTGATGAGATGGTTTGTCTAGGGTGACCGCTTGTTGCATGCAAGATAGTGTTCCCTGAAATCGGCTTACGGTATGTTTTAGTATTGATTATTTCCCCTGCATGTCCTTTGAGTTCTAGGTCCAGAAACTGGATAATATCTTTTTGTGAAGAATAGGTAAATTTCAAGTTGAATTGGTTGTCATTAAGATAATTGATGACATTTGGGATATCTGACATATTGCTTTCCCATATAAATAGCAGGTCGTCTATATACCTTGCATACCAGTTAATAGATCTGCCAAAAGGATTATCACTAGAAAAAATGAAAAGTTCCTCCCACCAAGCCATCACAAGATTAGCCAAAGAAGGGGAGAATTTAGCTCCCATTGATACTCCCTTAAGTTGTAGGTAAAACAACCCATCGAACTGGAAGAAATTGTGTGTCATCAGGAAGACAAGGACCTCAAGTGTATATGATTGTAGCTCAAAGCTGTAGTTGCTGTGTTTAAAAAGATGATATTCTAGTGCCCTATGGGCTATTTCGTGTGGAATGCTGGTATAAAGTGAGGTCACATCACAGCTCAGCCATGCAAATTTATTTTCCCATCTTTTTTTGTGAAATGAGCATAAAACATCTCTGGTGTCACGTAAATGGCCTGGGGTTCTTAATGCAAGGGGTTGTAACAAGGAGTCTAGCCATTCAGATAGTTTTTCTGTGAATGATCCTATCCCTGACACTATGAGGCGCATAGGTGGGGGTTTATGCCTTTATGAGTCTTGGGCAATGCGTGCATGATTGGAATTGTGGGACATTGGACCATAATATATTCTGCTTGTTTACTTGTTAATACACCACTACCTAAACCATCGTTTATCAGTTTGTTGAGCTTTTTTTGGAACATAGATGTTGGATTGCACGTTAGTTTTTTATATGTGTCTGTATCTGCTAGAAGTTTCAAAATTTGGGTTTTGTACATTTCCCTATCTAGCACAGTAATACTGCCCCCTTTATCTGACATCTTAATAATAATATCCTTGTTATTTTTGAACAATTTTTTTGCCATATTCACCTCTTTAGAGATATTAAAGTTCTTATTGCAACACTTCGAATTTTCAGATAGTTGCTGGAGATCCTTTTCAATTGCCCATTGAAATCTGTCCATAGAGTCTGTCCTAGATGCCAGAGCATAGAAGCTTGGATTTTTTGTGACAAAGTCCGGGGAAAAATGAATATTTCTTGTAGGAAGTTCTGGGTTCAGACTCTCTAAGCATTGGATTGCCCTATGTTCCTCAAACGATAGTGATCTATGGTCATGGATGTTTGTATTGTATTCTCTGAGATAAAAATCTTCGGAGTCTGTTGTCATTGAGAGCGTATTATAAAAATGCCTCTTTACTGTTAAATTCCTTATAACTCGATTAATGTCCAGTTGTGTGTTGAAAGTATCGAACATGCGATTAGGGGCAAAATTGAGGCCCAACGACATAACTTTGACTTGTGCTGGAGTCAGTTCGGATGAGGAAAGGTTGATCACATTAATGCTGAGTGTGGATTCCTGCAGTTCCGTAGGTGGCGGTTTTGTTCCTGGTCT
Organism: Rhinoderma darwinii; assembly: GCF_050947455.1. Taxonomy (NCBI): domain Eukaryota; kingdom Metazoa; phylum Chordata; class Amphibia; order Anura; family Rhinodermatidae; genus Rhinoderma; species Rhinoderma darwinii. Next base: position 244,873 of record NW_027461967.1, on the reverse strand, counting down.
GTTTGGGTGATGTTTCCTACCGCCCCTCCTTCCCCGTTTTTTTACTTCCTTGGTTTGCTGACTGGTTGGTATCTCTGGGAGTATAGGTTCCTAGAGTTATCCTAGAGTCCCCCCCATTTTTATAACCAGCCCGATACAACACAGCAGCAGCAGCCTAGCATTACAAGGGTGGGAAGGTCCACTGTTTTTGGCCCTTCCCAGCCTCATAATACCAGCCTACGGCTGCCCCAGTACCCGACCATCACAACAGATGGTCGGGTACTGGATCGTACCAAGCTCTTCCCGGCACCCCTGGTGGTGGTGGGTACCGGGGTAATAATGGGTGGTTAGTGCTAGCCTCTGCACCGGCTAACACTAAGTACCGCCTTAATAATGGACACTGTCAATCAGCCAACTGCCATTATCTAGGCACTAATAAAGTTTAAAAAAAAACACAAAGACAATTCTTTTTTATTGAAATAAGAAATCCCCAACAAAACCCTCGTTAACCATTTTATTAAAATTTGAAAAAACGTAGATCTACACAGTAGTCCAACGAATCGAAGATGTAGTCCAATCGGTACATCAAAATCTGCAACAACATAAAAAAACAGTTATCAATGTGAACAATACCAATACTTCTACTCACCTACACACATATATACACGCACACACAAACAAGGTTATCCCCTGTCTCCATTTCAAGTCTCCCGCGTGCACGGACTGTCTCGTGCGGGCGCTCATGAGTTGGCTGGTGATACATTATCACCATGCCGACCCATACTAGCCAGGGGCAAGCGCCACATCCCCCGCTACGAGCGTACCGACAGGGTTAAATAGCCCTGCGTCGGTACGCTCAGGAGCCGAAGCTAGCTGGAGCTAGCTGAAGATGACCTCACCACCAGCTGGGACCTGCCTGCCTGCCTCCCACACCACCAGGAACTGGCTCACCTCCCCTGTCCTGTCTCTCTCGACCAACGACCTGCTATGGCTCCTGCTACACTTAACCCTGTCTCTCCCTGTCTCCTGCTGTAATCCTTGCTCCCCCTGAGTACTGTCCCTACTCTCCCTGAGTCCCTGAGTTAACCCTTGCTGTCCCAGAGTCCCTGGGTTAACCCTTGCTGTCCCAGAGTCCCTGAGTTAACCCTTGCTGTCCCAGAGTCCCTAAGTTAACCCTTGTTGTCCCAGAGTCCCTGAGTTAACCCTTGCTGTCCCAGAGTCCCTGAGTTAACCCTTGCTGTCCCAGAGTCCCTGAGTTAACCCTTGCTGTTCCAGAGTCCCTGAGTTAACCCTTGCTGTTCCAGAGTCCCTGAGTTAACCCTTGCTGTCCCAGAGTCCCTGAGTTAACCCTTGCTGTCTGTTTTACACAGTAACCCATTACCCTTGTTCCTCCTTATCCCATATTAACCCTTAGTGTATAGGGAAAGTTATATTAGGAGGGAGTGGGATAGAGATAGAGAGCGTGTGAGAATCACAAGTAACTTATGTGTATTGTGTTGTAACGTAACTGTATTCTATGTATGTTTAGGTAAGTGGGTGGCAGTATAATATTGTGATACCGTGTTTATACTGTACTGTGATTAGTTACTGTATTATATATATGAGAGTGATTACTGTATGTTAATAAATATTACCTTTATTTACTATACGGTCTTATTCCCTTGAGTAGCCGCTAAAGCAATTAGATCGACGTTCGTATAAGGAAAAGGTAGGGGAACTAGGCATAACCCTAGTGACACTGATTATAAAGGCGGTAGTAATAGTGGGTGCCACTAACCAGTGAATCCCTCTATTACCCCACCACCTTTAACACTTATATAGCCCAAATGTTCTAGTATTCTAGCTTTGAACTTGCGGCTGGTGCAACCCACATACATTAGGTTGCATTCAATGCACTCCACAATATATATTACTGCCTCGGTATTGCAATTAATGTAAGTTTGAATTAAAAAAATTGTATTGTTGTCTGAATCTCTAAAGGTCTTAGTAGGCTTGACAAATGAACAGATTTTACATGGATGCGAGCCGCATTTAAAGAAACCCGTATATTGAAGCCATGTCAGTTTGGGAATGTTTGAGGAAAATATAGAAGACAACAGGTCACCTAGGGAAGGAGCTTTTCTGGACACCACATGACAACCATACTTCAAAATATCTGACAGAGCCTCGTCTTCCATTAGAATAGCTAAATTTTGCATGCTCCTCTCCTGAAATATTCTGTGCTGCTGTGAACTCTGCTCTTACCATTACGTAGCTCAGTCTGTTACCTCTCCTCCACTCCTGTCCTCAAGAACACCTTCACATGATTGGCAAGTCACCACCCCGCACAAGATCCGCACGCTCATCTCCTGAAATACTCTGTGCTGCGGTGAACTCTGCTCTTACCATTACGTGGTGACTTGCCAATCATGTGAAGGTGTTATTGAGGACAGGAGTGGAGGAGAGGTAACAGACTGAGAGCTACATAATGGTAAGAGCAGAGTTCACAGCAGCACTGAATCTGCACGCTCCTCTCCTGAAATACTCTGTGCTGCTGTGAACTCTATTCTTACCATTACGTAGCTCAGTCAGTTACCTCTCCTCCACTCCTGTCCTCAATAACACCCTCACATGATTGGCAAGTCACCACCGCGCACAAGATCCGCACGCTCATCTCCTGAAATACTCTGTGCTGCTGTGAACTCTGCTCTTACCGTTACGTGGTGACTTGCCAATCATGAAGGTGTTATTGAGGACAGTAGTGGAGGAGAGGTAACAGACTGAGAGCTACGTAATGGTAAGAGCAGAGTTCACAGCAGCACTGAATCTGCACGCTCATCTCCTGAAATACTCTGTGCTGCCTTAAACTCTGTGGACAGGTCAGGATCCTGTTTCTTTTAAATGCTGCACTGTAGCGCAGCCTTATATAGTGGATCGAGTGAGTTCCCTAGCAGCATTTAAAAGAAACAGGATCCTGACCTGTCCACAGAGTTTAAGGCAGCACAGAGTATTTCAGGAGATGAGCACGGCCGGCCACGGGCAGCCGGTCGTTTTTCCGAGCCGTGCTCCCATTATGCACACGACAGTAAAAAAACACCCGTTATTGCGTGTTGTAATTACGACCCGCAATAACGGGCTCATAGACTTCTGTTACCCACGGGTACCTTCCCGTTTTCTCATGGGAATGTGCCCGTGCCGTTAAAAAAATAGAACATGTTCTATTTTTCTATTTTACGGGCCGTGCTGCTATACTTTATAATGACAGCACGGCTCGCAAAAGCGGCCGGCTGCCCGTGGCTGGCCGTGCCCGGCCATGCTCGTAATTACGAATCGTAATTACGAGCACGGCCCGTAAAATAAAAAAATAGAACATGTTCTATCTTTTTAACGGCACGGGCACCTTACCGTGAGAAAACGGGAAGGTACCCGTGGCTAACAGAAGTCTATGGGCCCGCTATTTCGGGTCGTAATTACGACCCGTAATAACGGGTGTTTTTACGGTCGTGTGCATGAGGCCCCGTAATGACGGGTGGCTACATGTGTGCGCTCGTCATTACGGCAGCGTTGCTAGGCGACGTCAGTAAATAGTCACTGTCCAGGGTGCTGAAAGAGTTAACTGATCGGCAGTAACTGTTTCAGCACCCTGGACAGTGACTACCGATCACAATATAGAGTAACCTGTAAAAAAAAAACACGTTCATACTTACCGAGAACTTTCTGCTTCCTCCAGTCCGGTCTCCTGGCCGTTGCCTTGGTGACGCGTCCCTCTCGACATCCGGCCCGACATTCCTTGATGACGATGCAGCCCATGTGAGCGCTGCAGCCAATCACAGGCTGCAGAGGCCTCTGCAGCCAATCACAGGCTGCAGAGGCCTCTGCAGCCAATCACAGGCTGCCGCGTCAGAAAAGAAGGTCGGACTGGAGGAAGAAGAGGGACTCGTCCCCAAGACAACGACCAGGTACGTATGAAATGCTTTTTATTTTATTTTAATCAGCAGCCTCTTTTCTCTATCAGTGATTGATAGAGACAAGTGGCTGCCGATTTTTATGATACTTTTTGACCGGGTTCGGTCAAAACGGGTTCGGCCGAACCCGGTGAAGTTCGGATTCGCTGCGAACCGAACTTTTCCAGAAGTTCGGACCGAAACCGGGTTCGGTTGTCCCGGTTCGCTCATCTCTAGTTTTAACTATCCAAATAAAATTGGAACTACGTTCTGTTTTAAACTTGACTGCGCTGGACCATCGACTTTTGTCCCCTTTTTTCCAGACCCATATATACCCAGTACAGATATTGTTGCAGATTTCACGTGCAGCCCTATGTAACACCTCTGATAACACAGTGATATCTCTCTCAGTACAGATAATGCAGTAGATGTTACCTGCAGTCCTATGTAACACCACAGATAACACAGTGATAACTCTCTGAGTACAGATAATGTAGTAGATGTAAGAGACAAACACATGCAGAGACACAGAGACAGACACACACACACACACACACACACACACACACACACTGTAACATATACACATACAAACACAGAGACACATACTGTATACACACTACACACACATATACACACAGACACTCACCATGTATCCTTGCTGACAGGATCACAAGTTTCTTTCAGGACAGGAGCTTCCTCCTCTGCTTCTCGGCTGTTATTTGCTCCGTGTGTGTAACAGCAGAGCACAGAGTAGAGGCAGAGCCCAGTGGCACCCCCTACATGCTGGGAGGGTGCAGCAAGGGAGTGGACCAGTCCAGTCCCCTGACCTGAGTCATCTGACCTCATGTCACTGACGTGAGGTCAAGTGACAGGTAGGGTGATTGGACTGGTCCACTCCCTGGCCGTTACAGACCTCAGTCAGAACGACGCTGCGTGATTTCCTGGCTCTTCCTAAAGCTGCTGCAGGTGCACATGCCACTCACACATAGGATACATGCTGCACGTGCCACTCACACATAGGATACATGCTGCATGCGCCACTCACACATAGGATACAAGCTGCACACGCCACTCACACATAGGATACATGCTGTATACACCACTCACACATAGGATACATGCTTCACACACCACTCACACATAGGATACATGCTGTACACACCACTCACACATAGGATACATGCTGTACACACCACTCACACATAGGATACATGCTGTACACGCCACTCACACATAGGATACATGCTGTGCACACCACTCACACATAAGATACCTGCTTCACACGCCACTCACACATAGGACACATGCTGTACACGCCACTCACACATAGGATACATGCTGCATGCGCCACTCACACATAGGATACATTCTGCACATGCCACTCACACATAGGATACATGCTGCATGCGCCACTCACACATAGGATACATGCTGCACGTGCCACTCACACATAGGATACATGCTGCACACGCCACTCACACATAGGATACATGCTGAACACGCCACTCACACATAGGATACATGCTGTACACACCACTCACACATAGGATACATGCTGTACACGCCACTCACACATAGGATACATGCTGTACACGCCACTCACACATAGGATACATGCTGTACACGCCACTCACACATAGGACATATGCTGTACATCCACAAGACCACTGCAGCCAGTCATTGACCTCAGCAGTGACGCTAGCATGTACAGCACATGACCGCTGAGACCAGTGATTGGCTGCAGTGTTCACATGGATGTACGGCATGTTTTCACTAGGTTCAGTAATGGAAAGAATTGGGTCTAGCAGAGGTTGACCATTCACAGAAGCGACAGCTGGAGGTTTCTCCAAAGGCATCGTGGGCAAATAGAGACGGTCTACTAAGGCCTGTTGGATGAAATTTGCAGCCGCTCCAGAATCCAGATAAGCGGAAACAGAGTGCGATTCTGGATTTTTTTTTATTCTCATTCCAATAAAATATTAATACATATAACAAAAAACAATCCCGACCCCTCCCCCAACCTAATCCTAATACAAAAACCTTACTTATACATAACAAAGTGCATTTTAAGCGTATACATATGTATTATTAGTTTAAAAAAAGCAAAAACCTTCAACTCTCTCCCATACGTAGCTCTCCGACCACCCTCACATCTTTACCCAATTGTCATCCTTGAGTTGAACATAACCCTTTGTTCATCTGTCATGCTCTTGATCCATGGTTCCCATAGTTGTTCAAATGTAAAGTTTCTATTTTTGCTATTATAATATCCAAACTCCATGTTTATATTCCTTAGTATTATTCTGTGCCATGCTTACCCAGAATTGGTGAACCATAGGACAATTCCAAAACAAGTGCGAGAAATCTGCCTCTGATATCCCACATCTGATGCATTTCCCGCAATTTTTTCCCGTAAACCTTTTCATTTTCTTTGGCGTTAAATACAAACAGTGAATAATAAAATATTATGTCATTCTATGGGATCTATTCAATTAAAATTTACCAGTGCATCTGCTTATTTTTCTCATTCATTGTCATCTATTATCCCAAAAATATATTCCCACTCCCCCCTTCCTCTTTGATTCCCCTCCCCTCTAGACTCGCATTTTAATTTCTTATAAATCCGTTCTAGTAAACATTTTCCCCTCCCAAATTGATATAAGTTCCATAACAAGTCAGAAGACTCCAAATGGAATAAAGTTTTATCCCGAGTCACACTCACCGCGTGATGTAATTGCAAATATTTACATCTCATATGTGAAGGAATATTCAATTCTGTACTCAGTGTATCCCAATCTTTCAGATTGCCATTAGAAAAAATAAAATGTCTAACCAACCTGAGTCCATATTTGGACCATCCACTCCAATCAGTTATTTTATTAACCTCTAATATATTAAAGTTGACAAATAATGTTGTGAAGCTCAATGCTCCATTTAAATGAAAGATTTTTCTTAATTTAACCCCAATTTCATGCATCATATATATTGTTGGATAGGGAAAACGAAAGAATAGAGGATCCAGTGCAATTAGTTATAATAGAAAATTGTTCCAATTTTATTTTGGGTATTTAAAACAAGATCAGTCCCGAGTGTAATATTTAGAGATAGATAGGTAGGTGCCTACGCGTTTCAGACGCACACCAGGTCCTTCCTCATGGCTTTTTGTTAAATGACAAACTACCAGGGGGAGGTTTATATCCGGTTACCTACAGGTGGTAATTAAACCTAGTAGATGAAACTAGTTCAGCAAAGTAATGCTGTTGGTTCAGCAAAGTGATGCTGTCCAGCATATTGGTTTTTGAACACAAGAGGGCGCACAACTGGCTTGAGCAATTTATGAATGGGAGCTATGTATCGTAATGGAGCTGTCCAGCAGAATGGTGCTGAACTGAAACGCCGGTGAAGTGTTATGTTGTTATTCTATAGTAGTTATCATGTTTATCATATTATTGACACTGAAAATGTCCAAAATGATGGGGATACCAAATGTTCTAGTTGTAGCTTAATGAAATGGTATTTCATTTGTAAGGCTGACGGATATAAACCTCTTTTATGCTCACATCGAGAAATTAAAAATATGTATTATAGGCTAAAAAATTTTCAATTTTTCAAACAATTTAAAATAAGTTCTGAAACTTGATAAACTTATAAGTGATGGGCTAAATAGTGGTGCACTGACAAAAAAAAACAATCAGAATATATTACTGTACAATGCCCTACTATCCCAATCATGCACGCATTACCCAAAACACATAAAGGTATAGTTCCTCCTCCCATGCGTCCCATAGTGTCAGGGATAGGTTCAATGACAGACAAACTCTCGGAATGGTTAGACTCCCTGCTACAACCTCTAGCAGTAAAAACCCCGGGTCATTTACGTGACACAAGAGATGTTTTATGCTAATTTGTAGATAAAAAGTGGAAAGATGAATTTACATGGTTGAGTTGTGACGTGACCTCTCTTTATACCAGTATCCCTCACCATATAGCCAGGGGTGAACCTAGCCCGTCTGCCGCCTGAGGCGAACTATAAAAAGGAGCCCCCCCCCCCCCAAATCTATCAGAGTTTTCTCATTCCTAGCTGTACACATCAAACACGCAATATATACATTTTTTAAATAGGAAAGCATTTGATGTTTATTTGTTAGGCCCTGTTCACACAGAGTATTTTGACGAGTTTTTGGGCACGGAAACCGCTCCGCAAAACTCGTCAAAAACCGGCCGAAAATGCCTCCCGAGAAAGAAGGGACATGCCCTATCTTCGCACGTTTATGCCTCTGACCTCCTATTGACATCAATGGGAGGCAGAGAAAGGGTATTTTGCAGAGTTTTTTGCCCGTAGCACTCAATAGCCGTGAGCGAAAAACGCGATGAAAATCGCGGCACACGACGTGCAGGGAGGACAAAATCTGCCTCAAAATCCCAAACAGAATTTTGAGGCAGAATTTTCCTCCTGCAAAAAGCTCAGTGTGAACATAGCCTTAGGCTATGTTCACACGGAGTATTTTGCCGAGTTTTTTGACACGAAAACCGCGTCGCAAAACTCGGCAAAAACGGCCCGAAAATGCCTCCCATTGATTTCAATGGGAGGCGTCGTCGTCTTTTTCCCGCGAGCAGTAAAACTGCCTCGCGGGAAAAAGAAGCGACATGCCCTATCTTCGGGAGCTTCCGCCTCTGACCTCCCATTGACTTCAATGGGAGGCAGAGAAAGCGTATTTCACGGTGTTTTATGCCCGCGGCGCTCAATGGCCGCGGGCGAAAAACTCTGCGAAAATCGGCGTGCTGGGAGAGGAAAATCTGCGTGAAACTTCCAAACGCAATTTTGAGGCAGATATTCCTCCTGCAAAATACTCCGTGTGAACATAGCCTTAACCCCTTAACGACCAAGGACGAAAATGAACGTCATGGTCGGGTGCTAGTTCCCGCACCATGACGTTCATTTTCGTCCGCATTTCAAACTGTCACTCTGTGTAAACACAGAGTGACAGATCCGCGCTGACAGTTGTCCCCGACAGCTGAGACATCAGTCTTGCCGGACAGCGGACCATCGCCGCTGATTTCGGCACTTAACCCCTTAAGTGCGGCGACGGATTGCCGTCGCCGCATTTAAGTGGTTTGAAGCACATCAGCAGCCCCCACGAAGTGATCGTGGGGGCTACCGATGCTTGTCACGGCAATCGGAGGTCAGATAATGACCTCCGGGTTGCCATGCACGGAAGCCTCGGAGGAACAGCGTCCGGCCGTTCCTCCTCTGCTTCCTGTCAGTGTGACAGTCACGTCACAATGACAGTTAGAGTACATCACACTACGTGTGTAGTGTAATGTACTCTAGCAGCGATCAAAGCTGCAAGACTAAGTGTCCCCTAGTGGGACAAGTTAAAAAAGTAAAAAAAAAGTAATAAAAATGTTTTAAAAAAAGTGTAAAAATAAAAGTTATAAGTTCTATAAACACAAAATGCTTTTTTTCCTATAATAAGACTTCTATTATAGAAAAAAAAATGAACACGTTAAAAAAGTACACATATCTAGTATCACCGCGTTCGTAACGACCCCAACTATAAAACTATAATGTTGTTTTTCCCGCACGATGAACACCCCAAAAAAAATCAATAAAAAACGACGACAGAATCGCAATTTTTTGGGTCACCACCGCTCCCTAAATAAAGAATAAAAAGTGATCAAAAAGTCGCATGTACCCGAAAATAGTACCAATAAAAACTTCTATCCGTCCCGCAAAAAACAAGCCCTTACACAGCTTTTTTGACTAAAAAATTAAAAAATTACGGCTCTCAGAATATGGTGAGACAGAATTTTTTTTTTTTATAAATAAGTCATTTTATTGCGCAAACGCTAAAAAAAAGGACCAAACCTATATACATATGGTATCGCCGTAACCGTACCAACCCGCAGAATAAAGTAAAAATGTCATTTATAGCGTACGGTGAGTGCCACAAAAAGAAAACATAAAAAACGGTGTCAGAATTCCTGTTTTTTGCTCAGGATTGCAAAAAAATTGAATAAAAAGTGATAAAAAAAAATTGCATGTACCCCAAAATGGTACCAATGAAAACTACAGATTGTCCCGCAACAAATAAGCCTTCACACCACTCTATTGATGGAAAAATAAAAAAGTTATGGCTCTTGGAAAGCGGGGAGTGAAAATCTAAAATATGAAAGCAAAAAATGGATCAGTCCTGAAAGGGTTAATTCATTTCTAATGAAAAACCGTATGACAACAGGTTGGGTATTTCCGTACTCGGGAGAAATTGCTTTATAAAAAAATGGTTGTTTTTTTCCTCCTTTATCCCTTGTGAAAATGAGAAAATGCAACATATTAGTGGAAAAAATGTTGATATTAATTTTCGCGCCCTAATTCTAATAAACTCTGCAAAAGACCCGTGGGGTCTAAATGCTCACTATACCCCTAGAAAAATTCCTTGAAGGTTTTTCCAAAATGGGGTCACTTTTGGTGGGTTGCCACTGTTTTGGTCCCTCCAGTGCATTGCAAATGCGACATGGCACCGAAAACCATTCCAGCAAAATCATAAATCCAAATGGCGCTCCTTCCCTTCTGAGCCCTGCTGTGGGTCCAAACAGCAGTTTATTACCACATATGGGGTATTGTCGTAATCGGGAGACATTGCTTTACAAATGTTGGGGTGCATTTTCTTCGTTATTCCTTGTAAATAATAAAAATTTATATGTTGTTTCAGAAAAAAAGTACATTTTAATTCTTACAGACTAATTTCAATATATTTAGCGAAAAACCTGTGTGGTCAAAATGCTAACTATACCCCTAGATAAATACCTTAAGGGGTCTAGTTTTCGAAATGGGGTCGTTTATGGGGAGTTTCTATCATTCTGGCAGCTCAAAGCTTCTCCAAATGTACATTGGGGCCTAAAACATTTTCAAGCAAAATATGAGTCCTGAAAGCCTCCGGGTGTTCCCTTCCTTTGGGGCCCTGCCGTGTGTCCAAACAACGCATTAGGGCCACAATGTGGGTATTTTTGAAAACAGGAGAAAGAGGGTGATAGATTTTGAGGTGTGTTTCTTCATTTTCATGGTCACTTTACAAAGAAATCGGTCTTCAAACAAATACTTTTATGAAAAAAGTGAAATTATTATTTTTTTCACCTGATATGCATTAAATTTAGCAAAGAACTGTGGTGTCAAAATAATTACTATACCGCTAAATAAATACCTTATGGGGTCTAGTTTTCTAAATGGGGTCGTTTATGGGGAGTTTCTATCGTTCTGGCAGCTCAAAGCCTCTCCAAATGTACAGTGGGGCCTAAAACATTTTCAAGCAAAATATGAGTCCTGAAAGCCTCCGGGTGCTCCCTTCCTTTTGGGTCCTGCCGTGTGTCCAGGCAGCGCATTAGGGCCACAATGTTGGTATTTTTGAAAACAGGAGAAAGAGGGTGATAGATTTTGGGGTGTGTTTCTTCATTTTCATGTTCGCTTTACAAAGAAATCGGTCTTCAAACTAATACTTTTATGAAAAAAGTGAAATTATTATTTTTTTCACCTGATATGCATTAAATTTAGCAAAGAACTGTGGGGTAAAAACACTTACTATACACCTAAATTACGTTATGGGGTCTAGTTTTCTAAATGGGGTCGTTTATGGGGAGTTTCTATCGTTCTGGCAGCTCAAAGACTCTCCAAATGTACAGTGGGACCTAAAACATTTTCAAGCAAAATATGAGTCCTGAAAGCCTCCGGGTGCTCCCTTCCTTTTGGGTCCTGCCGTGTGTCCAGGCAGCACATTAGGGCCACAATATGGGTATTTTTGAAAACAGGAGAAACAGGGTGATAGATTTTGTGGTGTGTTTCTTCATTCTCATGGTCGCTTTACAAAGAAATTGGTCTTCAAACTGATACTTTTATGAAAAAAAAGTGAAATTATTTTTTTTTTCACCTGCTATGTATTAAATTTAGCAAAAAACTGTGGAGTCAAAATACTTACTATACCCTTAGGTAAATACCTTAAGGGTCTAGTTTTCTAAATGGGGTCATTTGTGGGGGTTTCCACCATTCTGACACCTATGAGCCTCTGAAAACCTGGCTTGGTGCAGGAAAACAAAATGTAATTCAAAATTTATAAAATTATTATTCAATTTGTAAGTCCTCTAAATTGCTGAAAATTTATTTTATTTTTTCAAAAGTGCTGCCAAAATGGAGTAAAGAGATAGAAATATATATTTAATTAAAAAAATTGTACAGTATGTGTGTACATATGTGACATATTGCAGTTAAAAATAGGGGAAAATGGTAATTTTTACAAAATGTCTTCCATTTTTCTATTTTTTTATTAATTTCCGCAAATTTTATCAGTCTACTTTTACCACTAAAATAAAGTACAACATGTGACGAAAAAACAATGTCAGAATTACTTGGATATTCAAAACTTTCACAGAGTAAGGCTGGGTTCACACGTGGCGGAATTTCACTTAAATTCCGCTGCGGACACTCCGCAGCGTTAATCCGCAGCGGAGCCGTTTGTCCATTGACTTCCACTTTAATTTATCAGTGTTCGTTTAGACGATGCGTAAAACTCCGCTGCGGAGCATAGGCTGCGGAGCGGAATTTGGTGTCCGCAGCATGCTCTGTCTGTTGCGGAGCAGTGGCGGACTCATGGCGGAATTTCTCCATTGACTTCAATGGAGATTCTAATTTCCGCAATGAAGTCCGCAGCTGTCATGCACATGTTATGTGTGCTGCGGATGCGTCTTGCTTTTTTAACTTGACATTTCTTCATTCTGGCTGGACCTATGTATTTCTAGGTCTACAGCCAGACTGAGGAAGTCAATGGGGCTCCCGTAATGACGGGAGCGTTGCTAGGAGACGTCTGTAAATAGTCACTGTCCAGGGTGCTGAAAGAGTTAAGCGATCGGCAGTAACTGTTTCTGCACCCGGGACAGTGACTACCGATCCCAATATACAGCAACCTGTAAAAAAATATAAGTCCATACTTACCGAGAACTCCCTGCTTCTGTCTCCAGTCCGGCCTCCCAGGATGACGTTTCAGTCTAAGTGATGGCTGCAGCCAAGCACAGGCCAAGCACAGGCTGGAGCGGTCACATGGACTGGCGCGTCATCCAGGGAGGTCGGGCTGGATGCCGAAAGAGGGACGCGTCACCAAGACAACGGCCGGTAAGTATGAAATTCGTTTACTTTCACTAGGGAAAGTGCTGTCCCTTCTCTCTATCCTGCACTGATAGGGAGAAGGGAAGCACTTTTCCCGCAGTCCGCAGCAGCTAGTCCGCATCAATTTTCTGCACATTTTGGGCAGATCCGCAGCCGTAATCCGCAACCCGGATTAGGTGCGGCATTGATGCGGACAGTTGCGGAGGAAATCCGCCACGTGTGGCCATGCCCTTATTCTCTGATAAAGTCAGACATACCAGATTTGACAAATCTGGCTTGGTCATTAAGGTACAAACATGCCCGGTCATTAAGGGGTTAAAGTGCTGTTTGAAGTATGGAAAATATTTAAAGAATTATTCTTACTGCCAATCAGTGCAGTGCAAATAGTACAGTCTGCCCTGCACTGCCCCATATCTTTCCTCGGCAGCCAGTCTCATTTGTGCCGTCACTCTCTACAATTACATTCAGGCCAGTCCAGGACGGATCGCGCTTAGTGCTGTTTTGAAGTGGCACATCCTGGGCCGGTTTCTTTTCTCTACCTGCTGTATTGTTGTGGTCTGCCTGTGCTGGCTCGATGCCAGTGGTGGATTAATATCATCTTAGGCCCTGGGCTGTACACAAGTTATGTGCCCACAACCTACACGTAAGTATCACCTACATGTCAAAGTACATCACATGCCACTCAGCAGACTGTCTCTTAGCCTGATCATCTGCTGCCACTCACACTTCCCCACAGCCCCCACCACAGTAATGTACATAGATTGTAAGACCTACATTACCAATAATACCCCATACTGTTACTGAATAATACCCCCATACTCTTACTAAATAATACCCCATACTGTTACTGAATAATACCCCCATACTGTTACTGAATAATACCTCCATACTGTTACTGAATAATACCTCCATACTGTTACTGAATACTATCCCCATACTGTTACTGAATACTATCCCCATACTGTTACTGAATAATACCCCCATACAGTTACTGAATAATACCTCCATACTGTTACTGAATAATACCCCCATACTGTTACTGAATAATACCTCCATACTGTTACTGAATAATACCTCCATACTGTTACTGAATAATACCCCCATACTGTTACTGAATAATACCCCCATACTGTTACTGAATAATACCTCCATAATGTTACTGAATAATACCTCCATACTGTTACTGAATAATACCCCCATTCTGATACTGAATAATACCCCATACTGTTACTGAATTATACCTCCATACTGTTACTGAATAATACCGCCACACCATAACCACATAGTGACTGAATAATACCGCCACACCATAACCACATAGTGACTGAATAATATCCACATACTGTTACTGAATAATACCTCCATACTGTTACTGAATAATACCCCCATACTGTTACTGAATAATACCCCCATACAGTTACTGAATAATACCCCCATACAGTTACTGAATAATACCCCCATACTGTTACTGAATAATACCCCCATACTGTTACTGAATAATACCCCCATACTGTTACTGAATAATACCCCCATACTGTTACTGAATAATACCCCCATACGGTTACTGAATAATACCCCCATACTGTTACTGAATAATACCTCCATACTGTTACTGAATAATACCCCCATACTGTTACTGAATAATACCTCCATACAGTTACTGAATAATACTTCCATACTGTTACTGAATAATACCCTCATATTGTTACTGAATAATACCCCCATACAGTTACTGAATAATACTTCCATACTGTTACTGAATAATACCCTCATATTGTTACTGAATAATACCCCCATACTGTTACTGAATACTATCCCCATACAGTTACTGAATAATACCCCCATACTGTTACTGAATAATACCTCCATACTGTTACTGAATAATACCCCCATACTGTTACTGAATAATACCTCCATACTGTTACTGAATAATACCTCCATACTGTTACTGAATAATACCCCCATACTGTTACTGAATACTATCCCCATACTGTTACTGAATAATACCCGCATACAGTTACTGAATAATACCTCCATACTGTTACTGAATAATACCCCCATACTGTTACTGAATAATACCCCCATACTGTTACTGAATAATACCCCCATACTGTTACTGAATAATACCTCCATACTGTTACTGAATAATACCTCCATACTGTTACTGAATAATACCCCCATTCTGATACTGAATAATACCCCATACTGTTACTGAATTATACCTCCATACTGTTACTGAATAATACCGCCACACCATAACCACATAGTGACTGAATAATACCGCCACACCATAACCACATAGTGACTGAATAATATCCACATACTGTTACTGAATAATACCTCCATACTGTTACTGAATAATACCCCCATACTGTTACTGAATAATACCCCCATACAGTTACTGAATAATACCCCCATACAGTTACTGAATAATACCCCCATACAGTTACTGAATAATACCCCCATACTGTTACTGAATAATACCTCCATACTGTTACTGAATAATACCTCCATACTGTTACTGAATAATACCCCCATACTGTTACTGAATAATACCTCCATACTGTTACTGAATAATACCTCCATACAGTTACTGAATAATACCTCCATACTGTTACTGAATAATACCCCCATACTGTTACTGAATAATACCCCCATACAGTTACTGAATAATACCCCCATACAGTTACTGAATAATACCCCCATACTGTTACTGAATAATACCTCCATACTGTTACTGAATAATACCTCCATACTGTTACTGAATAATACCCCCATACTGTTACTGAATAATACCTCCATACTGTTACTGAATAATACCTCCATACAGTTACTGAATAATACCTCCATACCGTTACTGAATAATACCCCCATACCGTTACTGAATAATACCTCCATACCGTTACTGAATAATACCGCCATACTGTTACTGAATAATACCCCCATACCGTTACTGAATAATACCTCCATACCGTTACTGAATAATACCTCCATACTGTTACTGAATAATACCCCCATACTGTTACTGAATAATACCCCCATACCGTTACTGAATAATACTTCCATAATGTTACTGAATAATACCTCCATACTGTTACTGAATAATACTCCCATACTGATACTGAATGATACCTCCATACCGTTACTGAATAATACCTCCATACTGTTACTGAATAATACTTCCATAATGTTACTGAATAATACCTCCATACTGTTACTGAATAATACTCCCATACTGTTACTGAATGATACCTCCATACTGTTACTGAATAATACCCCCATACTGTTACTGAATAATACCCCTATACTGTTACTGAATAATACTTCCATACTGTTACTGAATAATACTTCCATACTGTTACTGAATAATACTTCCATACTGTTTCTGAATAATACTTCCATACTGCTACTGAATAATACCTCCATGCAGTTACTGAATAATACCTCCATACTGTTACTGAATAATACCTCCATACTGTTACTGAATAATACCTCCATACTGTTACTGAATAATACCCCCATACTGTTACTGAATAATACCTGCATACGGTTTCTGAATGATACTTCCATACTGTTACTGAATAATACCTCCATACAGTTACTGAATAATACTTCCATACTGTTACTGAATAATACCCCCATATTGTTACTGAATAATACCCCCATACTGTTACTGAATAATACTTCCATACTGTAACTGAATAATACCTCCATACTGTTACTGAATAATACCTCCATACAGTTACTGAATAATAACCCCATACTGTTACTGAATCTTACCCCATACTGTTACTGAATAATACCTCCATACTGTTACTGAATAATATCCCCATACAGTTACTGAATAATATCCCCATACAGTTACTGAATAATACCCCCATACTGTTACTGAATAATACCTCCATACTGTTACTGAATAATACCTCCATACAGTTACTGAATAATACCCCCATACTGTTACTGAATAATACCCCCATACTGTTACTAAATAATACCTCCATACTGTTACTGAATAAAACCTCCATACTGTTACTGAATAATAGCCCCATACTGTTACTGAATAATACCTCCATACTGTTACTGAATAATACCTCCATACTGTTACTGAATAATACCCCCATACTGTTACTGAATAATACCTCCATACTGTTACTGAATAATACCCCCATACTGTTACTGAATAATACCTCCATACTGTTACTGAATAATACCTCCATACTGTTACTGAATAATACCCCCATACTGTTACTGAATAATACCCCCATACCGTTACTGAATAATACCTCCATACGGTTACTGAATAATACCTCCATACCGTTACTGAATAATACTTCCATAATGTTACTGAATAATACCTCCATACTGTTACTGAATAATACTCCCATACTGTTACGGAATAATACCCCCATACTGTTACTGAATAATACCCCCATACTGTTACTGAATAATACTTCCATACTGTTACTGAATAATATCCCCATACAGTTACTGAATAATACTTCCATACTGTTACTGAATAATACCTCCATACAGTTACTGAATAATACCTCCATACTGTTACTGAATAATACCTCCATACTGTTACTGAATAATACCCCCATACTGTTACTGAATAATACCTGCATACGGTTACTGAATAATACTTCCATACTGTTACTGAATAATACCTCCATACTGTTACTGAATAATACCCCCATTTTGTTACTGAATAATACCCCCATACTGTTACTGAATAATACATCCATACTGTTACTGAATAATACCCCCATACTGTTACTGAATAATACATCCATACTGTTACTGAATAATACCCCCATACTGTTACTGAATAATACCTCCATACTGTTACTGAATAATATCCCCATACAGTTACTGAATAATACCGCCATACTGTTACTGAATAATATCCCCATACAGTTACTGAATAATACCTCCATACTGTTACTGAATAATACCTCCATACTGTTACTGAATAATACCCCCATACTGTTACTGAATAATACCTCCATACTGTTACTGAATAATACCTCCATACTGTTACTGAATAATACCCCCATACTGATACTGAATAATACCTCCATACTGTTACTGAATAATACCTCCATACTGTTACTGAATAATACCCCCATACTGTTACTGAATACTATCCCCATACTGTTACTGAATAATACCCCCATTTTGTTACTGAATAATACCTCCATACTGTTACTGAATAATACCTCCATACTGTTACTGAATAATACCTCCATACTGTTACTGAATAATACCTCCATACAGTTACTGAATAATACCCCCATACTGTTACTGAATAATACCTCCATACTGTTACTGAATAATACCTCCATACTGTTACTGAATAATACCTCCATATAGTTACTGAATAATACCTCCATACTTTTACTGAATAATACCTCCATACTGTTACTGAATAATACCTCCATACTGTTACTGAATAATACCCCCATACTGTTACTGAATAATACCTCCATACTGTTACTGAATAATACCTCCATACTGTTACTGAATAATACCTCCATACTGTTACTGAATAATACCCCCATACTGTTACTGAATAATACCTCCATACTGTTACTGAATAATACCTCCATACTGTTACTGAATAATACCCCCATACTGATACTGAATAATACCTCCATACTGTTACTGAATAATACCTCCATACTGTTACTGAATAATACCCCCATACTGTTACTGAATACTATCCCCATACTGTTACTGAATAATACCCCCATTTTGTTACTGAATAATACCTCCATACTGTTACTGAATAATACCTCCATACTGTTACTGAATAATACCTCCATACTGTTACTGAATAATACCTCCATACAGTTACTGAATAATACCCCCATACTGTTACTGAATAATACCTCCATACTGTTACTGAATAATACCTCCATACTGTTACTGAATAATACCTCCATATAGTTACTGAATAATACCTCCATACTTTTACTGAATAATACCCCCATACTGTTACTGAATAATACCTCCATACTGTTACTGAATAAAACTCCCAAACCATGATCACATATTACTACAACATAGTGTCATAAAAAAACCCACCATACTGTTAGTGAATAAATCACACTATATATAGACCAATATTACCACCATATAGTGACCTTATAGAGGTAGTTGCCAGTTATACACAAGATATCTGCAAACCATATAAGTGATTACAGTATAGTTATATTGAGTGACTATTGTGGCAAATTTTTAAGTTTTTAAAATTTGTATACTTCTTTTTTTTGGTAGGTTCCGCTGGAGCGTTTGGACTACGTCGTAGATACATTGGACTACTCCGATGATCTACTTTAAAAAAAAAAAAAAATGGTGAAAGAGGGTTGCATGGGGGAATTTAAATTTCAATAAAAGTTTTTCTTGTCTGTTTTTTTTAATACTTTATTATGGCCTTAGTAATGGCTGCTGTCTGATTGAGAGCGTCCATTACTAAGAAGGGGCTTAGTGTTAGCCAGTAAGAAGGCTATCACTAACCCCTATTATTACCCCAGTTCTCACTGCCGCGAGGGGAGTACGATCCAGTACCCGACCATCTGAAGCGACGGTAAGGCAGCAGGGCGGTCACAGGCTGGTTTTACCAGGCTGGGAAGGGATAAAAAACATGGCCCTTCCCACGCTGGTGATGCTAGGCTGCAGCTGCTTTATTGTATCTGGCTGGTTGTTAAAAATAGTGGGAACCCCACGTCTTTTAAAAAAAATAAATAGAAAAAAAATTACGTGAGATCCCCTCTATTTTTCATAACCAGCCAGATACAATAAAGCAGCAGCAGCCTAGCATCACCAGGGTGGAAAGGGTTTTTGGCCATTCCGAGCCTGATAGTACCAGCCTTCGTCCACCCCAGTACCCGCCCTTCTCTTCAGACAGTCGGGTGCTGGATCGTACCCAGCTCTTCCCGGTACTCCTGGTGTCGGTGGGTACCGGGGTAATAATAGGGGTTAGTGATAGCCTTATTACTGGCTAACACTAAGACCCTTCTTAGTAATGGACGCTCTCAGACAGCTGCCATTACTAAGGCGGTAATGAAGTATTAAAAAACAGAGACATAAAGACATTTATTTTATTGAAATGACAACGCTTAAAGAAAAAAAGCTTACATCAGTGAAGTAGTCCAACGAATCTACGACATAGCCCAAATGGTCCAGCGGAACCTGCAAAACAAAAATTAGCAGTATGAAAAATAAAAATAAAGCTGGCTGTCCCCACAGACGTACAAACATATGAATAAATAGCTACCTTCGGAAACATATTAAAATAATTAGAAAAATTAGGCCCATAAAATAAAACATATCAAATAAAAAAAATATAATTTGAACACCTTTCTTTTAAAGAGAACCTTTCACCTCCCCATACATGTGCAGCTGAGTTCAGCATGTAATGGGGAGGGCCGCACAAACTCTGGGGCACTTTACATTTTTTTCTTAGCCTCCTTCGCTATTTAGATATCAGTGCTGTAATATTTGGCGCCCGATATTTAAATAACCCCATGAACTGTCAATGGGGAGGTAATTGGCAAGGGGGCGTGTAACATCGCTGTGACACTGTCCAATCAGCTACGGTCAGCGTTACAGCAAGAGCTGGAGAGAGCGGGTGCACGCAGCTCCGCCACCACTAAGGAACACAAGAGGAGAAGAAGAGTGTGAATTCTTCTTCTTCTGTTCCATGGCATCGGAGCTGTGCGTGCACGCACGCTCTCACTCTTTAGCTCTCGGCAGACAAGGACGACAAGACTGATCTCTCACCTGAGATCACAGTCTTGTACTTGCCTGCCGAGAGCTGAAGAGTGAGAGCGTATGCGCGCACATGATCTCCTCTCTCCAGCTCTTGCTGTTGACATTGTCCATAGTGGATTGTGTCACAGCGATGTTACACGTCCCCTTGCCAATTACCGCCCCATTTGCAGTTTATGGGGTTATTTAAATATCGGGCGTCAAGTATTACAGCACCGATATCTAAGTAAAGAAAGAGGGTAGGAAAAACAATTTCAAGTGCCCCAGAGTTTGTGCAGCCCTGACCATTACATGCTGCACTCAAATGCAAATCTGTGGGCAGGTGAAAGATTCTCTTTAAAGTGTAACAACTTTTTTAAAAACTTTTGACATGTCAGAAGTTTTGATCAGTGGGGTCCGAACACTGAGACCCCCCACTAGTCGCTATAACTAAGCAGCAGAAGAGCTCGGGTAAGCGGTGTGCCGCTTCAATTCTGTTTGGCTTTCCTTGGAGCAGTGTACGGGCTCAATAGAAAGTCTAGGAGTCCGTACACCGCTCACTCGGCTGAAAGTCGATCATAAATGAAGCGGCACAGCGCTCACCCGAGCACTTCTGCTGCTTCGTTTTAGCGATCGGTGGGGGCCTCAGTGCTCGGTCCCCCACCGATGAAAACTTCGGACATGTCAGTATGATATATAAAGATATCTATTACTGCGATTGGTGCAAGTTTTAATTACTTTTTATTGAAAATGATTTGCACTTTTTGAGATACAGCTGCTTTGTATCCTGTATACAGAGCAGCTGTATATAGCGCTGAGACCTGAATCCATTAGGTCGCCTATTACCGATCACATCTAAGTTATGAACTTAGATGTGATCGGTAACAGCTCGATCCTGCAGGACTCGCTGACACTGAATACAGGATACAGCGCTATATACATTATATAATATATTTATTTTAATTAGCGGGGGCAGGTTTATGGGGAAGGATTAGGGCCTGTTCACATCAGCGTTGGCTTTCCGTTCCGGGGTTCCGTGGGAGGTTTCCGTCGGGTGAACCCCGCAATGGAAAGTCAAACTGAAACCACAGCTTCCGTTTCAGTCACCATTGAAATCAATGGTGACGGAAACATTGCTAATGGTTTCCGTTCGTCACCATTCCGGCAGGTTTACGCTTTTGTGACAGAATCAATAGCGCAGTTGACTGCGCTAATGGTGACGGAAACTGAAGCTGTGGTTTCAGTTTGACTTTCCGTTGCGGGGTTACCTCCAACGGGACCCCAGAACGGAAAGCCAACGCTGATGTGAACAGGCCCTAAGGCTTCTTTCACACTAGCATTAATATACGTTTACCTCTCTTCCGTCAGAGGAAGGGAGGATCAATACGTTAAACGGAAAGAACGGCTCCATTAGAATTACCATTGCTTTCAATGGTAATTCTAATGTATCAGTTGCTTTCCGTTTGTCTCCGTTCGCTAAGTTTCCGTTTTTTTTAAAGGAAACAAAAGTGCAGTCTGCAGAACTTTTATTTCCGTTCAAAAGAACGAAAACCTAGCGAACGGAGACAAACGGAAAGCAACTGATACAAAAGAATTACCATTGAAAGCAATGGTAATTCTAAAGGAACCGTTGCTTTCCGTTTAACGTATTGATCCTCTCCCTCTGACGGAAGAGAGGTAAACGTATATTAATGCTAGTGTGAACAAGGCCCAATACAAGATATTAATATTAATAAAAAATAAAATAAAAATAAAAAAAACCCAGCAGGGATTTGAACCAGCAACCTTCATGTGTAAGGCAGACAAGCTAATCACTACTCTATAGAAGCTGTCATAATCAATGCCTGTGAAACTGTAGTAGTTGAGGGTTTACTATTAGTCTCTCCTGTCTCTGCTGTGTGTGGGTGGTGACTGGTCAGAGACTCACAATCAGACTGGCTGCCGCAGCTGCTGCATGCATTGTGCACTGTGAGTGACTGTGAGACTCACCAGTCACAGCTCTGATTGTAGCTTTCCCACGCTAATTGAGCACAGGAAAGCTACAAAACCAGGAGTATACTTGAAGGGGGGGGCGTTTTACTGACAGCAGAGGGCTCTATAGGGGGGAATTATCCCCCCACCATAGAGCCCTGACTAGTTACTATACTGAAATGTTAGGGGGGTCTGAGCATCTGACTGACTGCTCTAAAGGGGGGGCAGAATCCCCCCCTATAGAGCTCTCTGCAGTTAGACGCTCAGACCCTCCCCCACCTACACTAATCCTTCCATTATAGTGATGTGAGGGCTCTATGGGGTGGATTATTCTAGCCCCATAGAGCCCTCTGCTGTCGGTAAAATGCCCAGACCCCCCCTTGCAGTATAGTCACGTCACGGGTCCCGGTCCCAGCAAGGCAGGAACTTACCTCGTGCTGCTCGTGCTCCTCCTGCAGACTTGCTCCTCTCTGGCTGCATGTGCTGTGTGCAGCGTCAGAGAGGAGGAGGAGTGTTACAGACGTTCGGCACGTCTGCTATGTGCGTCTGCATGGCCCCTCCCCCCGGTCCAGTCCGTCCCGGGCTGAAAATGCTGCTCCCCCCTATGGGTAGGTGGTGCCGCCTGAGGCCGTCGGCTCACCTGGCCTCATGGCAGATGCGGCACTGCATATAGCTCAGAGGGCATTAGAACATCATCTATTCAGACACAGTGCCTATAGTTATGAATTACAATCTTTCATACTTGAGGCACTTACTTTTCTTATGACACACAATTTTTTTAAATGTGATGGTACATTCTATTTACAACTGACTGGAGTATCAATGGGAGCCAAGTTCTCCCCCTCCGTGGCAAATCTTGTGATGGCCTGGTGGGAAGAACTGTTTCTTTTTTCTACTGTTAATCCCTTTGGCAGATTCATCAATTGGTATTCAAGATACATTGATGACCTGCTATTTATATGGGAGGGTAATATATCAGACATCCCTAACTTTATATACTATCTGAATGACAACCAATTTAACTTAAAATGTACTCATTTGGTCCAAAAAAACACTATTCAGTTCTTAGATCTAGAACTCACAGGCCAATCAGGAGAAATAATTAACACTAAAATCGCAAACCCATCTCAGGAAACACTATCCTGCATGCAACAAGCAGTCATCCCAAACAGACCATATCATCAATCCCTGTGGGTGAGATGTACCGGGCGAAAAGAAATTGTAGTGACGATAGCAATTACCAAGTGGACCAACATCAAATAGAAAGGAGACTACGAAAGAGAGGGTACCCAGAATGGACCTTAAAAAGAGCATCCTCCATTGTAGAGAATAAATCTAGAAATCGACTTCTTGAACCAAAATGCAATAAAAATACCATTCGAAATATACCCACCCTGGTGTTACAGTGCAGTACCCAGTTCAATGCTATTAAGAAAATTGTCCAAAGAAATTTAGTTATCCTTATGGATGACGACATCTTGTCAGATATTCTGAAGGATGGCTGTCAAGTAGTACCCAGAAAAGCTCCCTCTTTAGGTGATGTTCTTTCTCCCTCTGTTCTTCCGCTAAATACTTTAAAACCTACTTGGCTTCATTATGCGGGTTTCTTTAGATGCGGCTCACATCCCTGTAACGTTTGCTCATATGCTAAACCTAAAAAAACTTTCAGAGATTCAGATAATGTAAAGAATTTCACAATCCAAAATCACATCAATTGTAATAGTGAAGCACTAATTTACATTATAGAGTGCGACACATGCAATCTCATGTACATAGGATGTACCAGCCGTAAATTTAAAGTGAGAATATTGGAACATCTGGTTATATTAAAAATCCAAACATTGCAAACATTTCCAATGTTGCAAGACATTTTATAACCCAACATAATAGATCTACTACAAGCCTTCAATGTTATGCCATAGAGAAAGTAAAAATACCAACTAGAGGGGGGAACATAAAACACAAAATCTTATCACGAGAAGCCTACTGGATATTAACTCTAAAAACGAGGATCCCCGATGGATTAAACTTCAGAAAAGAACTTATGTTCCATTTCTAATGAAGAAAAATAATATAGACCCAGTAACACAAATTTAGGAACTTTAAAACATTGGTCAACAAAGTAATATTACAACGCTATCTAAACGACCATATGCGTTTGTCGGGATATATTATTCTTCATAATGTGTATAATTTCCTAATTGTGAGTAATGAACAAAAATAATGAACAAAAATAATATAGAATAATTAATACCAAACTAAAAATATCAAAAGCTTGGCTAATAAAGCAATACTGTAACTATAGTGCCATCTGATTGGCTTCATGCATTTGTCGGGTCATACTATTCTGTGCGATGTACTTTATTTCCACCTGTCATAGTATCCATGAGTAAGAAAATAATACTGATATCTGCCCCAAATACTTAATTATAGTAATCTTTTCAGTTCAGAACTTATTTTAAATTGTTTGAAATATTGTATTTTTTAGCCTATAATACATATTTTTAATTTCTCGATGTGAGCATAAAAGAGGTTTATATCCGTCAGCAGGGGCGGACATACCGCATGTGCAGCCGGTGCAGCTGCACAAGGGCCCCGCGTGGGAAGGGGGCCCGTTCCTCTGCTGGCCGACTCAGTTCTCAGCTGCGCGATGCTGAGGACTGAGACAGAGGCCCGTGGACCACTGGCGTAGCTATAGGGGTCGCAGCGGTCGCAATTGCGACCGGGCCCCGAAGCCAGGGGGGCCCACGGCCCCCCGCACCACATCAATAAAAAGTTACTATAGTAACTCGGGCCGCGGGCCCCTGTTACTATAGTAACATACTTTACTTACCTTCCTGGTTCCGGATCGCAGCGGAGGTCCTGACGTCAGGCGCTGTGCGCAGCACATGACGTCACAGCGCTATGCGCCGCGCACAGCATCGAGACGACAGAACTCCCGCCGCGGCCGAAGAGGAAGGTAAGATAGCCCTGACTGGCGGGGTCCGACTCCTGGGACCCGCCAATCAGCTGTTTTGAAGGGGCCGCAGCACTCGTACGAGAGCTGCTCCCCTTCATTCCTGTCACTTCATTCCGGTCACACTGTGAATCGGTTTCGGCGATTCACAGTGTGGGCGAGTAGTGAAATGAAGGGGAAGCAGCTCTCGTACGAGTGCTGCGGCCCCTTCAAAACAGCTGATTTGCGGGTCCCGGGCGACACATCAGCTATTGATGGCCTATCCTGAGGATAGGCCATCAATGTTTAGGGACTGCACAACCCCTAAGCCTACGATGTAGCAGGCTTAGGGGGCCCATGAGACAGGATCACAGATTGTGTGATGCTGTCTGCTGGGCCCTGTATCTAAGCCAATCACATGGTAGGCTTAGATACATGGCCCATGCGTGATCCTGTCTGCTGGGCCCTGTATCTAAGCCTACCACACTGTAGGTTTAGATACAGGGCCCCAGCACACAGTAATCTTATACTGTATAAGATTACTGTCTGCTGGACCCTGTATCTAAGCCTACCTTGTGGTAGGCTTAGATACAGGGTCCCACAGACAGTATCACACATGGGCCCTGTATCTAAGCCTTAGGGTATGTGCACAGACACTAATTACGTCCGTAAGTGACGGATGTATTTCGGCCGCAAGTACCGGACCGAACACACTGCAGGGAGCCGGGCTCCTAGCGTCGTACTTATGTACGACGCTAGGAGTCCCTGCCTCGCTGTGGGACAACTGTCCTGTACTGTAATCATGTTTTCAGTACCGGACAGTTGTCCGGCAGCGAGGCAGGGACTCCTAGCGTCGTACATAACTATGATGCTAGGAGCCCGGCTCCCTGCAGTGTGTTCGGTCCGGTACTTGCGGCCGAAATACGTCCGTCAATTCCGGACGTAATTAGTGTGTGTGCACATACCCTAACACATGTGTTACTAATCATTTTTTGTGTGTTTTCTTACAGGTTCGGTCGTTGGACTACGGCGGATTCCAGGACTACTTCGATGACAGCTTTTTTTTTTATTAATAAAATGGTTAATGAGGGTTGTGTTTTTTTTTTTTATTTCAATAAAATATTTTTTCTATGTCTTTGTGGTTTTTTTTAAACTATATTACTACCGCCTTAGTAATGGCCGCCGGCTGATTGACAGCATCCATTGCTAAGGCAGGGCTTAGTGTTAGCCGGTGCAGAGGCTAACACTAACCCCCTTTATTACCCCGGTACCCACCGCCACCAGGGGTGCTGGGAAGAGCCGGGTACGATCCAGTACCTGACCATCTGTAGTGATGGTCGGCCACTGGGGTGGCCGCAGGCTGGTATTATCAGGAGGGGAAAGGCCAGATACAGTGGCCCTTCCTACCCTGGTGATGCTAGGCTGCTGCTGCTTTATTGTATCTGGCTGGTTATGAAAATGGGGGGGACGCCACGTCATTTAAAAAATAATTGGAAAGAACGATGTCGGGTCCCCCCCAATTTTCATAACCAGCCAGATACAACACAGCAGCAGCAGGCAGCATTACAAGGGTGGGAAGGGCCACTGTTTTTGGCCTTCCCCAGCCTAATACTACCAGCCTGCGGCCACCCCGGTGCCTGCCCGTCACTACAGCTGGTCGGGTACTGGTTTGTACCCGGCTCTTCCCAGTACCCCTGGTGGCGGTGGGTACCGGGGTAATAATGGGGGTTAGTGTAGACTCTGCACCGGCTAACATTAAGCCTCGCCTTAGTAATGGAGGTTGTCAATCAGCCAGCGGCCATTACTAAGGCGGTGATAATAAAGTTTAAAAAGATACAAGCACATAGAAATTTTTTTTATTGAAATAAAAACACAACCCTCATTAACCATTTTATTGAGAATAAAAAAAACGCCGTCATTGAAGTCCTCGTATCCGAAGTCCAACAACCGAACCTGTAAAAAAAACACAAACACACAAAAATAATCAGTAACACATAAAGAAGCAAAATTATTATTCTTACCTTTCCTGGGTCCAGCGCTGGAGCCGCAATGTCAGCGAGCTGGGCCCTGTATCTAATCCTATCATGTGTGATACAGTCTGCTGAGCTGTGTATCTAATCCAATCATGTATGATACTGTGCTGGGCCCTATATCTAATCCGATCATGTGTGATACTGTCTGCTGAGCCACTGTATCTAATCCTATCATGTGTGATACTGTCTGCTGAGCCACTGTATCTAATCCTATAATGTGTGGTACTGTCTGCTGAGCCACTGTATCTAATCCTATCATGTGTGATACTGTCTGCTGAGCCACTGTATCTAATCCTATCATGTGTGGTACTGTCTGCTGAGCCACTGTATCTAATCCTATCATGTGTGGTACTGTCTGCTGAGCCACTGTATCTAATCCTATCATGTGTGATACTGTCTGCTGGGCCACTGTATCTAATCCTATCATGTGTGATACTGTCTGCTGAGCTGTGTATCTAATCCTATCATGTGTGATACTGCCTTCTGAGCCACTGTATCTAATCCTATCATGTGTGATACTGTCTGCTCAGCCACTGTATCTAATCCTATCCATAGTTTATAGGGTCGTAGTGCTATAGATATGCTATGCTGTCTCCTATACACACACTTTTTTTTGGGGCGGACACATATGTATTGGGGCTATTTCCCGGACATTTTAAGCCCTGAGGGTATGTTCACACGGCAGCGTCTGTTACGGCTGAAATTACTGTGCTGTTTTCAGGAGAAAACAGCACCGTAATTTCAGCCGTAATGGCATGTGCAGGCGTCTTTTGCTGCGTCCACTACGGAAGTAATTGAAGCTGGTTTTCCATGGAGTCCATGGAAAACGGCTCCATTTACATCTGAAGAAGTCACAGGCAGTTTTTTACGCGCCGCCTTTCGACAGCGGCGCGTAAAAAAAAATGACCATCGGCACAGAACATCGTAAGACCCATTCAAATGAATGGGCAGATGTTTTCCGACGCTTTTGAGCCGCATTTTCGGATGTAATTCAATGCTAAAACGCCCAAATTACGTCCGTAAATAGTGTGTGTGTGAACCCAGCCTTAGTGACACCCCGGCTGCTAGTGCTGCATTGTTGGGTCACTTAGGAGACCCAGCGATGCAGCTGAAAGCGGACCGTCGGCCATGAGAAGTTTGCGGGGTGGGGGGGGGGGCCCTGGCACATTATCTGCACAGGGGCCTTTTGCAGTCTGTGTCCGCCACTGTCCGTCAGCCTTACAAATGAAATACCATTTCATTAAGCTACAACTAGAACATTTGGTATCCCCATCATTTTGGACATTTTCAGTGTCAATAATATGATAAACATGATAACTACTATAGAATAACAACATAACACTTCACCGGCGTTTCAGTTCAGCACCATTCTGCTGGACAGCTCCATTACGATACATAGCTTCCATTCATAAATTGCTCAAGCCAGTTGTGCGCCCTCTTGTGTTTAAAAACCAATATGCTGGACAGCATCACTTTGCTGAACCAACAGCATTACTTTGCTGAACTAGTTTCAGCTACTAGTTTTAATTACCACCTGTAGGTAACCGGATATAAACCTCCCCCTGATAGTTTGTCATTTAACCCCTTCCCGCTCCTTGACGTACTATTACGTCATGGCAGCTGTATCGTTTGCGCTCCATGACGTAATAGTACGTCACGGGAGTAACGGCCGTTTCGGCCGTCCTCCCGACACATACAGGAGCTGTGACGCTGCTGTCTTGTTCAGCAGCTGTCACAGCTCCTACAGCGGGGACCGATCGCTGTGTCCCCGCCGATTAACCCCTTAAAAGCCGCGTTCTATAGAGATCACGGCTTTTTAGGGGTTAAGCTGCCATCGCCGGCCTGCTACGCGATAGCGGCCGGCGATGGTGACTATGGCAACCGGACACCAAACAATGGCGTCCGGCTATGCCATAGACGGAAGCCTAGTGGGTCCTGACAACGTCAGGACCCACTATGCTTGCTGTCAGTGAGTAGCTGACAGTTCTAATACACTGCACTACGCATGTAGTGCAGTGTATTAGAATAGCGATCAGGGCCTCCTGCCCTCAAGTCCCCTAGTGGGACAAAGTAATAAAGTTAAAAAAAAGTTAAAAAAAGATGTGTAAAAATAAGAAAATAAAAGATTTAAAAGTAATAAAAGTAAAAATGCCCCCT
Source organism: Rhinoderma darwinii (assembly GCF_050947455.1). Lineage (NCBI taxonomy): Eukaryota > Metazoa > Chordata > Amphibia > Anura > Rhinodermatidae > Rhinoderma > Rhinoderma darwinii. The sequence continues at coordinate 214,969 of NW_027461967.1, read as the reverse complement.
TTTCCCTTATCAGTCCTTTATTATTAATAAAAATATATAAACAAACAAATAAACTATACATAATTGGTATCGCCGCGTCCGTAACGGCCTGAACTACAAAACTATTTCATTATTTATCCCGCACGATGAACGCCGTAAAATAAAATAATAATAAACCGTACCACAATCACAATTCTTTGGTCACTTCACCTCCCAAAAAATGGAATAAAAAGAGATCAAAAAGTCGCATGTACCTAAAAATGGTGCTGATTGAAACTACAGTTCGTTACGCAAAAAATAAGTCCTCGCACGGCTTTATTGATTGAAAAATAAAAACGTTCTGGCTCTTAGAATAAGGGAACACAAAAAGTGAATGATTGTTTACAAAACGTATTTTATTGTGCAAACGCCATAAGACATAAAAAAAAACTATAAACATCTGGTATCGCCGTAATCGTATCGCCCCGCAGAATAAAGTGAATATGTCATTTATAGCGCACGGTGAACGCTGTAAAAAAAATAGAATAAAGAAACAATAGTAGAATTGCTGTTTTTTAGTCACCACGCCACCTAAAAATAGAATAAAAACTGATCAAAAAGCTGCATGCACCCCAAGAAAACTACAATGGATTCCTCAAGGGGTCTAGTTTCCAAATTGGGGTCACTTTTGGGGGGTTCCCAATGTTTTGGCACCACAAGACCTCTTCAAACTGGACATGGTGCCTAATAAAAATGAGGCCTCAAAATCCACTAGGTGCTCCTTTGCTTCTGTGGCCGGTGCTTCAGTCCATTACCGGCCCGAGGGCCACGTGTGGGATATTTCTCTAAACTGCAGAATCTGGGCAATACGTATTAAGTTGCGTTTCTCTGGTAAAACCTTTTGTGTTATAAAAAAAATGGTATAAAGAGGATTTTCTGACAAAAAAAAAATGTAAATTTCACCTCTACTTTGCTCTAAATTTTTGTGAAACACCTAAAGTGTTCATAAACTTTCTAAATGCTGTTGTGAATACTTTGAGGGGTCTAGTTTCTAAAATGGGGTGTTTGATAGGGGTTTCTAATATATGGGCCCCTCAAAGCAACTTCAGAACTGAACTGGAACCTAAAAAAATAAATATATGAGGCAATACTTCGCTTCTTACATTATACTGATAATGAGCCGTGCCCACCCCGAGATGACCCCAGTTTTGACCGTTTGTATAAACGGAGACCCCTATTAGACCATTCCAGTGCCCGGTTTTCCCAAGCATACAACCCCGAGAAGTGTATTTCTATTGATGAGTCTCTGGTACATTTTAAAGGGAGGGTTCAATTCCGCCAGTACCTGCCGGGTAAGAGGGCAAGGTATGGCGTGAAGATGTATAAGCTGTGCGAGTTCATCAGGGTATACCTACAGGTTTAGGATATATGAAGGAAAGGCCACCCCCAAACCAGACTGCATCCTGGACTACAATAGGTACATGGGAGGGGTGGACTTGTAAGATCAAGCCCTGAAGCCCTACAGCGCCATGCGGTGTGGTATAAGAAGCTGGTCGGGAACATCATACAGATGGCATTGTACAATGCGTACATGCTACGTCGATGTGCAGGCCAGACGGGAACTTTCCTGGAATTTCAAGAGGTGATTATCAAGAACCTAATCTTTAGGGACCAAGAAGGGGGGTCACACAGTACTTCTGGAAGCGGGGCCACACGCATCATACCTAGGCGGCAACACTTTCCAGGGGAAGTTCCCCAAACTGGCAAGAAGGGAAAAAGTCAAAAGAGGTGCAAAGTCTGCTATAAGAGGGCGATAAGGGATGACACAATATATCAATGTGACACATGTCCTGAATAACCAGAGCTCTGTATGAAAGAGTGTTTTAAAATTTATCATACATCCCTTGGTTTATAATTTACCCCAATTTTACTTACCCTAATGCACTCCGCACAGCTTATCCCCCCTCGTCTTTCCCCTCCTGAGCCCTGCTGTGTGCCCAGGCAGCTGATAACAGCCACATGTAGGGTATTGCCATACCCGGGAGAACCCACATTACAGTTTATGGGGTGTAGGTCTCCGGTCAAAATGCTCACTACACCTCTAGATGAATGCCTTAAGGGTGTAGTTTTTAAAACGGGGTCACTTCTTGCGGGTTTCAACTGTACTGGTACCTCAGGTGCTTCTGCATACATGACTTCGCACTAGAAAATCCCCAGTAGGCCAAATGGTGGTCCTTTCCTTCTGAGCCCTCCCATGGGCCAAAACGGCAGTTTATCACAACAAATGGGGTATTACGGCCCTCAGAACAAATTGCGCAACAGAATGGGGTATTTTGTTTCTTGTGAAAATAAGAAATTTTCAGCCAAAACTACATATTATTTGAAAAAAATAATTTTGTTTTCATTCCCAGCCCAATTCAAATTAGTTCTGTGAAAAAACTATGGGGTCAAAATAGTCACAACACCCATAAATGAATTCCTTGCTGGGTGTAGTTTCCAAAATGGGGTCATTTGTGATTGGTTTCTATTGATTTGATACCTCTGGGGCTCTGCAAATGCGACATGGCACCCGAAAACCAATCCAGCCAAATCTGGACTCCAAAAAACACACAGCGCTCCTTCCCTTCTGAGGCCTCCCATGGGCCCAAACGGCAGTTTATTGCCACAAATAGGGTATTTCTGCACTCAGGAGAAATTGGGCAACAAAATTGAGCATTTTGTTCCCTGTGAAAATAAGAAATTTTGCTCAAAAATTACATCTTATTGGAAAAAATGTCATTTTTTTAATGTCACAGCCCAATTGAAATAGGTGCTGTGAAAAAACTGTGTGCTCAAAACGCTAACAACAACCATAAATTAATTCCTTGAGGGGTGTAGTTTCCAAAATGGGGTCACTTTTGGTGGGTTTCCATTGCTTTGATACCCCTGAGGCTCTGCAAATGCGACATGGCACCCGAAAACCAATCCAGCAAAATCTGGACTCCAACAAACATATAGCGCTCCTTTCCTTCTGAGGCCTCCCATGGGCCCAAACGGCAGTTTATCACCACAAATGGGGTATTGCCACACTAAGGACAAATTGGGCAACCAAATGGGGGATTTTGTTCCCTGTGAAAATAAGAAATTTTGATCACAAATGACATTTTATTGGAAAAAATGACATTTTTTTCATTGCAGAGCCCAATTCAAATACGTGCTGTGAAAAAAATGTGCGGTCAAAATGGTAACTACAACCCTAAATGAATTCCTTGAGGGGTGTAGTTTCCAAAATGGGGTCACTATTGGGGGATTCCTACTGTTTTGACACCTCAACACCTCTTCAAACCTGGCATGCTGCCTAAAATATATTCTAATAAAAAAGAGGACTCAAAATGCACTAGGTGCTTCTTTGCTTCTACGGCTTGTGTTTTATTCCATGAGCGCAGTAGGGCCACATGTGGGACATTTCTAAAAACGGCAGAATCTGGACAATACATATTTAGTAGTATTTCTCTGGTAAAACCTTCTGTGTTACAGAAAAAAAAATGAATAAAATTGAAATTCCGCAAGAAAAATGAAATTTGCAAAGTTCACCTCCACTTTGCTTTAATTCCTGTGAAATGCCTGAAGGGTTAAAAAACTTTCTAAATGCTGTTTTGAATACTTTGAGGGGTCTAGTTTTTAAAATGGGGTGTTTTATCAGGGTTTCTAATACATAGGCCCCACAAAGCCACTTCAGAACTCAAGAGGTACCTTAAATAAAAGGCATTTGAAATTTTCTTAAAAATATGAGAAATTGCTGTTTATGTTCTAAGCCTTGTAACGTCCAAGAAAAATAAAAGAATGTTCAAAAAACGATGCCAATCTAAAGTAGACATATGGGAAATGTGAACTAGTGACTATTGTGGGTGGTATAACCGTCTGTTTTACAAGCAGATGCATTTAAATTCCGAAAAATGCAATTTTTTCAAAATTTTCTCTAAATTGTGCAATTTTTCACCAATAAACACTGAATATATCGACCAAATTTTACCACAAACATGAAGCCCAATGTGTCACGAGAAAACAATCTCAGAATCGCTTGGATAGGTTTAAGCATTCCCACGTTATTACCACATAAAGTGAAATATGTCAGATTTGAAAAATGGGCTCTGAGCCTTAAGGCCAAAACTAGGCTGCGTCCTTAAGGGGTTAACAAAAAGCCATGAGGAAGGACCTGGTGTGCGTCTGAAACGCGTAGGTACCTATCTATCTATCTATCTATCTATCTATCTATCTATCGCTAAGCATTACACTCGGGACTGATCTTGTTTTAAATACCCAAAATAAAATTGGAACAATGTTCTATTTTAACTAATTGCGCTGGATCCTCTATTCTTTCATTTTCCCTGTCTTCAACACCGTGAGCCGTCACGGAGATCCAGGCGCAGAGCGCAGAAAACCTGCATCAAAGGTGAGCTGGAGGATCCCTCCCACAGTTTCTGTTTATATTGTTGGATACTCCTTACAATTTCTCAATTGCCCGGACTCCATTACCTCAAGTATATTCTGAAGATGACCCCTACTAGACTTACTAATATTTTGTATAAATGGAGATTGTTTCCCACTCAAAATATTTCTCCACTGTCCTGACAAAAAATATATTCTCAAGTCAGGTACTGCCAGTCCACCCTCTTCTCCTCTATCCATCAAGTATTTTAACTTCATTGCAATAATTAGCAAAAATTGCAAAAATTAGCATTTTTCTCAATTTAAATGTATCTGCTTGTATGACAGGCAGTTATAACACACAAAATTGTTCCTAATTAACATCCCCCATATGTCTACTTTAGATTGGCATCGTGTTTTGAACATCCTTTTATTTTTCTAGGACGTTACAAGGCTTTGAACTTTAGCAGCAATTTCTCACATTTTCAGGAAAATTTCAAAAGGCTATTTTTACAGGGGCCAGTTAAAGAGGCTCTGTCACCAGATTATCAAATATATCTCCTATTGCATGTGATGGGCGCTGCAATGTAGATAACAGTAACCTTTTTTTTAATTTTTTTTAAACGATAATTTTTGCCCAAGTTATGAGCAATTTTATATTTATGCAAATGAGCTTTTCAATGGACAACTGGGCATGTTTTCTCGTATTTCCAACTGGGCGTGTATTGTGTTTTTACCAACTGTGCGTGTATTGTGTTTTTACCAACTGGGCATTGTGAATAGACGTGTATGACGCTGACAAATCAGCATCATACACTACTCATCGTTCCCACTCAGCTTTGTTCACTGCAGAAATACAGCGTGACGTCACCCACAGATCCTTCAACCTTGTCGTCGGACAAAGAAGATACATCGGCTCCAGGCGTCCAAAAGGTTAATATGCTTGTCTCTAGGGAGTTTGCTATGCTTACCTGCACATGGTGATGCTGCTACAAATTCAACTGTACTCTGACGCCTGGAGCGGATGTGTCTTCTCTCTTCCGACGCCAAGGTTGAAGGACCTGTGGGTGACGTCACGCTGTGTCTGCAGTGAAGGTAAGCTGGCTGGGAATGATGACGTCACCCACAGGTCCTTCAACCTTGGCGTCGGAAGAGAGAAAACACATCAGCACCAGGCATCAGGGAGTACAGTGCAGGGTATGTGCAGGTAAGCATAGCAAACTCCCTAGAGACGAGCATATTTGGACGCCTGGAGCCGATGTATCTTCTTTGTCCGACGACAAGGTTGAAGGACCTGTGGGTGACGTCACGCTGTATTTCTGCAGTGAAAGAAGCTAAGTTGGAACAATGAGAAGTGTATGATGCTGATTTGTCAGCGTCATACACTTCTATTCACAACACCCAGTTGGTGAAACAAGTAAACACGCCCAGTTGGAAATACGAGAAAACACGCCCAGTTGTCCATTGAAATGCTCATTTGCATAAATATAGAATTGCTCATAACTTGGGCAAAAATGATCATTTAAAAAAAAAAAAACAACATTACTGTTATCTACATTGCAGCGCCCATCACATTCAATAGGAGATAGGGATTTGATAATTTGGTGACAGAGCCTCTTTAAGTTGTGAAGTGGCTTTGAGAGCCTTATATATTAGAAACCCCCAAAAAGTCACCCCATTTTAAAAACTTCACCCCTCAAAGTATTCAAAACAGTATTTAGAAAATGTCTTAACCCTTTAGACATTTCACAGGAATTAAAGCAAAGTAGAGGTGAAATTTACAAATTTCATATTTTTTTGCAGAAATACATCTTTAATACAATTTTCTTTATAACACAGAAGGTTTTACCAGAGAAAAGCAACTCAATATTTATTGCCCAGGTTCTGCAGTTTTTGGAAATATCCCACATGTGGCCGTAGCGTGCTACTGGAATGAAGCACTGGCCTCAGAAGCAAAGGACCACCTAGAGGATTTTGGGGCCTTATTTTTATTAGAATATATTTTAGGCACCATGTCAGGTTTGAAGGGCTCTTGCGGTGCCAAAACAGTGGAAATCCCCCAAAAGTGACCCTATTTGGGAAACTACACACCTCAAGGAAATTATCTAGGGGTATAGTAAGCATTTAGACTGCACAGGTTTTTTACAGAAATTATTGGAAATAGGCCGTGAAAATTAAAATCTACATTTTTTCAAAGAAAATGTAGGTTTCCACAAGGACTAAGGGTATGTGCACACGTAGTGACCAAAAACGTCTGAAAATACAGAGCTGTTTTCAAGGGAAAACAGCCCCTGATTTTCAGACGTTTTTTGAGCAACTCGCTTTTTTCGCAGCGTTTTTCGCGCCGTATTCGCGGCGTTTTTTACGTCCGTTTTTGGAGCTGTTTTCATTGGAGTCTATGAGAAAACAGCTCCAAAAACGTCCAAAGAAGTGTCCTGCACTTCTTTTGACGAGGCTGTATTTTTACGCGTCGTCGTTTGACAGCTGTCAAACGACGACACGTAAATGACAGGTCGTCTGCACAGTACGTCGGCAAACCCATTCAAATGATTATTATGGGCAGATGTTTGCCGACGTATAGTAGCCCTATTTTCAGACGTAAAACGAGGCATAATACGCCTCGTTTACGTCTGAAAATAGGTCATGTGAACCCAGCCTAAAGGAGAAAAAGCACTGCAAAAATTGTAAAGCAATTTCTCCCGAATAAAACAATACCCCACATGTGGTAATAATTGGCTGTTTGGACACACGGCAGGGCTTAGAAGGGATGGAGCGCCATTTGGCTTTTGGAGCTCAAATTTAGCAGGAATAGTTTGCAGAGGCCATGTCACATTTACAAAGCCCCTGTGGGGACAAAACAGTGGAAACCCCCCACAAGTGACCCCATTTTGGAAACTACACCCATTGAGGAAATGATCTAGGGGTATAGTGAGCATTTTGACCACACAGTTTTTTTTTGCAGAAATTATTGGAAGTATGCCCTGAAAATAAAAATCTACATTTAAAAAAAAAAAAAAGTAGGTTTAGCAAATATTTTCTCATTTCCACAAGGACTGAAGGAGAAAAAGCACCACAAAATTTGTAAGGCAATTTCTCCCGAGTAAAAAAATACCCCACATGTGTAATAACCGGCTGTTTGGACACACAGCAGGGCTTAGAAGGGAAAGAGCGCTATTTGGCTTTTGGAGATCACATTTAGCAGGAATGGTTTGCAGAGGCAATGTCACATTTGCAAAGCTCCTGAGGGGACAAAACAATGAAAACGCGCAAAAAGTGACTTCATTTAGGAAACTACACCTCTTGAGGAATTCATCTAGGGGTGTAGTAAGCATTTTGACCCCACAGATGTTTCATAGAATTTATTAGAATTGGGCAGTGAAAATAAAAACAATCCTTTTTCTTCAATAAGACGTAGCTTTAGCGCAACATTTTTCATTTTCCCAACAAATAAAGGAATTTAAGAACACAACATTTGTAATGAAATTTCTCCCGAGTACGGCAATACCCCATATGTGGTCAGAAACTGCTGTTTGGGCACACGGCAGGGCTCAGAAGGGAAGGAGTGCAAATGTTGCTGGATTGGTTTCTGGGCGCCTGTGGGCCCAAAACAGTGGAAACCCCCCGGAAGTGACTCAATTTTAGAAATTACACCCCTCAATGCATTTACCTAGGGGTGTAGTAAGCATTTTAACCCTGCAGGTGTTTTGTTGAATTTAGTGTGCACTCGATGTTGCAGAGTGAAAATGGGATTTTTTCCATAGATATGCCAATATGTGGTGCCCAGCTTGTGCCACCATAACAAGACAGATCTCTAATTATTATGCAGTGTTTCCCGGTTTTAGAAACACCCTACATGGGGCCCTAATCTTTTGCCTGGACATTCGACCAGGCTCAGGAGTGAAAGCGTACCATGTAAAATTGAGGCCTAATTTGTCGATTTACAAAGTATTGGTTCACAACTGCAGAGGCTCAGATGTGGAATAATAAAAAGAAACCCCTGAGAAGTGACCCCATTTGGAAACGACACCCCTCAAGGCATTTATTAAGGGGTGTAGTGAGCATTTTCACCCCACATGTCTTTTCCATAAATGATTGCACTGCGGATGGTGCAAATTAAAAATTAATATTTTTCCCTAGATATGCCATTTCAGTGACAAATATGTCATGCCCAGCTTATGCCACTGGAGACACACACCCCAAAAATTGTTAAAAGGGTTCTCCCGGGTATGAAGATGCCATATATGTGGAAGTAAACTGCTGTTTGGGCACATTGTAGGGTTCAGAGCGGAGGAAGCGCCATTTGGCTTTTTGAGAGCGGATTTTGCTTGGTAGTAGATTTGTTTGATTATTGCTGGTGTTTCCATTTATAATGTGGGGGTACATGTAAGCTGGGCAGAGTACATCAGTGGCATAGTCACGTGGCATAATAATGGGGTAAAAAAACAATAAAATTATCCATAGATGTGTGTTACGCTGTGAAGCAATCCTTTCTGCACAGGCCGGTGTCGCACTGATAAATGGCGTCCTTTCTTATCCCCCTTTTGGTCCACACTCCGCACCTTTGCAGTTTGGGGAATTTTGCTGTGAAGTGTTGTCCTGGTATAATACGGGCACCCTCGCTTCCAGCAGATATGTTTGGGCCCTCCCCTTCCTGGTTCCCTAATTTTAGGTCCTTGGTAAATCGCCTCTTGAAACAGAAGATATGTTCCCCTCGGGCACAACTGCATATTTTTTCTTTCCTGACTTATTGGAGCCATAACTAATTTTATTTAATTCATAGACATAGCGGTATGAGGGCTGTTTCTTTGCTGGACGAGCTGTAGCGATTATTGGTACCATTTTGAGGTACATGCGACTTTTTGATCACCTTTTATCCTATTTTTTGGGAGGCCAGGTAAACAAAAAAATACAATTCTGACATAGTTTTTTTAGTTTTTTTTATACAGTGTTCACCATGCGTTATAAATTACATGTTAACTTTATTCTGCGGGTCTTTACGATTCTGGTGATACCTAATTTATAGAACTTTTTTATGTTTTACAACTTTTTGCACAATAAAATCACTTTTGTAAAAAGAATGTATTTTTTCTGTCGCCAAGTTGTGAGAACCATAACTTTTTTACTTTTTTGTCGACGGAGCTGTATGAGGGCTTGTTTTTTGCGAGACGAGCTATGGTTTTTCTAGGTACAATTTTTGGATACGTGCAACTTTTTTATCACTTTTTATTCCAATTTATGTAGGTCAAAGTGACCAAAAAACAGAAACTCTGGTAAAGTTTTTTACGTTTTTTTTTTTACGTTGTTCACCGTGTGCAATATATAATATTTTGATACCTGAGGTCGTTACAGTCCCGGCGATACCAAATACGTATGGTTTATTATTATTTTTCAACAATAAAGGACTTGATAAGTGAAAAAGGGCGATTGTGTTTTATTTTATTACTTGAAACTTTTATTGTTTTCAAACTTTTATTGTTTTTCACTTTTTTTTTACACTTTTTGATACTTTTTTTTACACTTTTTCTCATGTCCCACTAGGGGACTTGACGGTCCAACTGTCAGTTTTAGTTTTTTTCTAATACATTGCACTACCTACGTAGTGCAATGTACTAGATCTGTCAGTTATTCACTGACAGCAAGCCGATTAGGCTTCGCCTCCCGGCGGGGCCTAATCGGCTTCCGTAATGGCAGAGCAGGAGGCCATTGTGTCTCCTGTTGCCATAGCAGCAGTCGCAAGTCCTGATTGCCTGTCAGGGCTGGCGATCTGCTAGTAACCGCTAAGATGCAGCAATCGCTTTCAATTGCTGCATCAAAGGGGTTAATGGCAGGGATCGGAGCTAGCTCCGGTTCCTGCCATTTCATGTGGATGTCAGCTGTAATATACAGGTGACCTCCACCGCTGATGACGCCGGATCAGCTCCTGAGTCGGCGCCATCTTGCCGGCGGCTACGGAAGCCGATCAGGCTCCGCCGCCGGGCAGATCTTAACCGGCTTCCATGCTAGGCAGACTGGGAGGCCAGTATTAGGCCTCCGTTTTCTATTGCAGCCACCGGAACCCTGGCAATTTCCTTGCTGTGGTTCCGATGAGCTGCAAACAGCTTAAATGTAGCGATCATGTTTGAATGCTGCATTGAAGGGGTTAATGGCGGGGATCGAAGCTAATTTTTGTTCCCGCCATTACAGCCGGCTGTCAGATACAGCTGAGATCCGGCGATGATGGCACCGACTGAGATTCTGAGCCGGTGCCAAACATTTGGCGTAAGTATATGACATTTTGCGGGAAGCACTGGCTTTCCATGTCGTATACTTACGACAAATGTCGGGAAGGGGTTAAACTTTTTATGCATTTAAACGTCTTTTCTCCTATCCATATGGGACTGTTAATCAGTGGATACAACAACTGGGGTAATACTATCATTTTAATTACGGCTATTCGATCTGCCATAGAAGGGGGTAACCTATTCCATATCTTAATTTTTGGGTGATAATTTTGTAGCGGTTGTCTATCCACGTAGGGTAGTCTCTTCAATCAACCCATCGGGTTGACCACCAGATCATGGGCGCAGGGGATTTAACAGGAGAGTAATGGCTGTTTTTTTTCATTTCAAAACATTCCATGCAACTAGTTTAATTTCTCGGACAATCCTTTTAAGGAAATATTTATCGGGGCACAATGCACCATTTCTGGGCGCTGTATCCAATGTTTATCTGGACAGTCGCCTGGTTATTTTTCTGGACTTTGTATGCACTATTTACCTGGATGCTGGGTAATAATTATGTGAGTTAGAAACAGGAGGACCTGCAATCTCATCAACATTGTCCTTTTCTCATAAAATGTTCTTCTTGAGACATCTGATGGATTACTCTGAAAATATGGCGTAGGTGCCAATCAAGCTCCAAAGGTTGACATCCTCAATGGTCTCCAGGATCTGAATTATACCTTTTTCTTTCACTAACCCATTTCTCTAGGAGTCATATATAAAGGTTGGGTCTTTGGAGCCCAGATGAGCTACATTAGCAACTTTAAAAGAGAAGCCTCAGAGACATTCAGCTCCAGGATGGTCTGTGCCAGATAAGTAGTAGTTCAGAACGCACTGGACGATGTAGGTGCACGAATAGGGTCCCAACCCAATCGTAGTCAAAATAAGTATTTGGCACACAAAGCTGAAGTTTAAAGAAGAAATCTTGATTTTTTTCAAGTGGTTGTAGATGCCAGAGGCTTAGTGCGACGCTTCGGTCATTACATGACCTTCATCAGGCACTGTGCCGTTCTGATTGCTGGTACATCCAGTAGTTGGCGCTTAGTTCCGAATGACGGCTGACCGCTGTAGTTGGCGCACTTGAGATTTCTTAAAACTTTAGCTTTGAGTGCCGAATACTTATTTTGGTCTGTGTCAGATGTTAGGGATGAAGTCTACAACTGGCCAGACCACCTATCTTTCCTTCGCTTTGGAAATATAGGACAGTCCACAAGGCAGCACATCATGTCTGGTCAATTCCCCTACTACTCTGTACACTAACATCTTCAAAAGAGAAGAGGAAGGTGCAGATGTGACGTTCAGGTTAGGTATTTGCAGTATTGAAGTTGTATTGTGCTCCCCTTGGAGCACTGTGCAAAGGCAAAACTTCTTTATTGGAATGATGTGTAGATGGTTGGTACTCTATTTGGGTGCGCAGGCTTACTTTGTTGTGTGCTCACTTGGCTAGGTCGGCATTAATAAGTGAAATGTATACAGTACCTTAGGAAAATACAGTGTGAGACAAAGATGATAACAGGAGCGCTCCCTAGAGTAATACCTTGAAAAAAAATGTGAACTAGTCTTCTCACCTTGTGAACCTCTTGGTTGATAAGAACATCGACTGGATGCAGTTGTCTCTCTTTTTGTAGCTTCTTGTTCTTCTGACACGGAGTACAGTATGTCTCAGGCTGGGGGATTTCTTGAGGGAATTTCCATCGCTGAGTTCTAATTATTCCTCGGATGTTTAATAACGCTGTGTGGTGAAGTTCAGGACAGTGATCGAGGTCTCAACATTTTACTGCACAGCTCCATGATCTTTAAGGGCTTATTCAGACGAACGTATAATACGTCCGTGCAACGCGTGTGATTTTCACGCGCGTCGCACGGACCTATGTTAGTCTATGGGGCCGTTCAGATTGTCAGTGATTTTCACGCAGAGTATGTCCGCTGCGTAAAACTCACGACAAGTCCTATATTTGCCCGTTTTTAGCGCATCACGCAACCATTGAAGTCAATGGGTGTGTGAAAACCGCGTACGGCACACGGACGCACTTCCGTGTGCCGCTCGTGATGCGCGCTACAGTAGTCAAAACTATGAACTAAAACAGAAAAGCACCACATGCTTTTCTGTTTACAAACATAAAAACAGAGAAAATCACGCAGCCGCGCATCGTATGCTGCTGACACATGGAGCTTTTATGGACCTTTTGCGCGCCCAAAACGCACACGCTCGTGTGAATCCGGCCTAAGGCTGGATTCACACGAACATGTTCGGTCCGTAAAGGACGGAACGTATTTCGGCCGCAAATCCCGGACTGAACACACTGCAGGGACCGGGCTCCTAGCATCATAGTTATGTACAACGCTAGGATTTCCTGCCATAAAAGAATGTTCAAAAAACGATGCCAATCTAAAGTAGACATATGGGGGATGTTAGCAACAATTTTGTGTGTTATAACTGCCTGCAGAATAAAGTAACGTTAAAACCAAGCACACCATTGTTTTTCTTGTGAAATTCTCGATAAGTTTGATGTGACACATGACCCTCTTCCCATTGAAAAAACTAAAGTTGGATACAAAATGGCCGACTTCAAAATGGCCGCCATGGTCAACACCCAGCTTGAAAAGTTTCCCCCCTCCCATATACTAATGTGCCACAAGCAGGAAGTTAATATCACCAACCATTCCCATTTTATTTAGGTGTATCTATATAAATGGCCCACCCTGTAGATTCCTGTTTATATTCCAGATACGTTCATACCATTTTAGACAATGAATCTACAGTACATATCACAAACTTGTGGTGAAACAAGATCTTTAAAAAATCTGCTAGAAGAAGGAATTGGATTAGGAGTATTAGCCAAGAAACAGGCTGAATACTTACTGATAGAATTCCCTATTGTTCCCATATTCCATGGGATGCCAAAAATCCATAACTTTGCATGGTCTTGGGTTATCTGTGACGTAGTTGGCTAGTACCCCTGCAAACCGGCCTGCTGGTACTACTGTCAGGGGCCTGGCCACAAAAGTAAAATAAACTGGGCAGCCGCCGCTCATCAAGGTTATGATCAGAGGTAATTGGTTTGTAGAAAGGAATGGGACCCATGCAGGGGCCAGAAGCAGCGGCCTGCTCTGCAACTTGGTGAGTGACTCTGTTTTAAAGCAGTAGATTCAGTTTAATTCTTTTTTTTATGTTGCCCCTCTGCTCCCGCCTTCCCACCTGTCTCTCTCCCCTTCCCCTCCTCAGATGCCGGTCAAGCGTCATATCCACTCTGGCCCAACTCCCGTCTCGGCCACCTCCCGTTCTCTTAGCCTACTCCTCCGCCCGCTCACAGAGTCCCTGACACTTTGCGTCCTGCTCCCCTCCCACGACTTTCCATTGCCACCTCTGCAAATCCCCTAATAATGGGGGACCCAGATGTATTTCCTCAAATGGAATTCCACTGACTGTATGAGGCCCAGAAATTTCTGATGGTGGCCCTACCTGCATACCACATATTCCGGCAATCAAGGCAGTGGAATTCCATTTGAGGAAATACACCAGGTATTCCAAATGTCTACAAGAATTTATTTTAATGTCAGTGGAGTATCTGCGCTCACATAATTTTTTCTGCCTTGATAGTTTTATTTTATTGCAGACAGAAGACGCCCTGATGGGGTTAAAATTCTCCCTCTCCATGGACAATTTGTTTATGACATGGTGGGAGAACAACATTTTTTCAGCCAATAATCCCTTTTACAAGTGGATTGTGTGGGATGGACGCTACATCGACGATCTTTTTTTTGTTTATGGGTCATGATGTGGTGTCTGTACCACCATTTATGGAATACAATAATACCAATACATTTAATTTACAATGTTACAGGCTCGGCATCCATGGATTCTGTTACCTTCTTCGAGATTACGTTGCAGGGGAATTGTAATACAGAAAAGGAAACATTTTGTGAACCCTCTTCGGGCACTACAGTCACCCAGCTCACACCATCTAGGCAATACCTACAAGGGAATTTATAAGATCTAGGATAGCCTGCTCAAATGACAAGACATTTCACAACCAATGTATAAATATTGACCGTGGATTACATTTTACAGGATATTAACAATGGATGTTAACCCCTTAATGACCAGGCCATTTTGCACGTTAATGACCAAGGATTATTTCTTGTTTTTTCACGGTTGCATTCCAAGAGTCGTAACTTTTTTTTTATTCCGTCGACATAGCCGTATATGGGCTTGTTTTTTGTGGGACGAGTTGTATTTTGTAATTGTACCATTTTTAGATGCTTATAATATTTTGATTAACCTTTATGAACTTTATTTTAGGAGAGAATTGAAAATAAACAGCTATTCCAGCATTGATTTTCACGTTATAAATGTTTACTATGCAGTGTAAATAACATGTTAACTTTATTCTATGGGTTGGCACGATTACGGGGATACCAAATATGTAAAGGTTTTATATGTTTTCCTATGTTTGCACAATAAAAAGCCTTTTATAAAAAAAATACTTGTTTTTGCATCACCGCATTCCAAGAGACGTAATTATTTTTTTTTCCTTCAATGTGGCCGTATGTGGGCTTGATTTTTGCGAGACAATGTGTAGTTTTCATTAGTACTATTTTGGAGTACATAAGCCTTATAAATTAACTTGTATTTAATTTTTTTATGGTGGGAATGGGAGAAAAGAGAGAAATTTGCCGTTGTTTTTTTTGCGTTTTTTTTGGACGCCGTTCATCCGGTGGTTTAATTAATGTGTTCATTTTATTGTTCAAGTCGTTACGATCGCGGGGATAACATATATGTGCATGTGTTATTTGTTTTGACACTTTTACTAAATAAAACCACTTTTTGGTTTTATTTGATTTTGACTGTAATTTTTTTTTTTCACAAACTTTATTTAACTGATTCACTTTTTTTTTTTTTAGTCCCACCAGGGGACTTCACTATGCGATCTGCTGATCGCATATATAATGCTTTGGTATACTTAGTATACCAAAGCATTATTGCCTGTCAGTGTAAAACTGACAGGCAATCTATTAGGTCATGCCTCCGGCATGGCCTAACAGGCATTTGCTGAAGGCAGACCTGGGGGTCTTTGCTAGGCCCCCGGCTGCCATGGAAACCCGACGGCGACCAGCGATTTCTTTGCGGGGGCGCCGATGGGGTGACAGAGGGAGCTCCCTCCCTCTGTCAAACACATTACATGTCGCTGTCACTATTGACAGCGACATTTAATGGGTTAAACTGCCTGAATCGGAGCACGCTTCATTTCCGGCAGTTGCAGCAGAAGCCAGGCTGTGTATAACGGCTGTGCTCCAGCCGCTGATCGCGTGGGTACAGTGTCAGTACCCGTGCGATCACAGGACGGATATATCCGTCCTCCTGCGCAAACTACCAGCTGCAGAGGACGGATATATCTGTCCTTCGGCGTTAAGAGGTTAAGAAGGGCATCAAAACAAAGGACCCAATCCCTGCCCATACACACCCGATTCAGCTCACACAGTATCATGCTCCCATAGTGCCTCCCACACAGTATAATACCAAATAGCTGCCCCTACACAGTATAATGCCCTCTACCTGCCACCATACAGTATAATGCCCATACAGATGCTCCCATGCAGTATAATGGCCAAATTTCTCCATACAGCATAATGCCACATAGCTTCCCCAATACAGCATAAAGCCCCCCTACACCATAATGCCTCAATAGCCTCCCCATACAGTATAATGACCCATAGCTGCTTCATACAGTATAATGCCCCCCTAGCTGCCCTTATACAGTATAATACCCCCATAGCTGCCCCTAGTGCCAGTGCCCATATATAAAGTGCCAGTGCCCTCTCAATAGTACCACGGTGCCCATGTAGATAGTGCCCCTATATAGTGCCACAGTTTCCATGTTGATAGTGTCACCACCCTGTAGAAAGTGCTATCCCCACCCTGTAGACAGCGCCATTGCGACTACCTCTAGAAGCGGAATCCCCAGCCAGAGCATAGGTCGGGGATTCAGCTCCTAGAGGGAAGCCCTGATGTTACTGTCCATATATGGACAGTAACGTCAGTGGATACTCCTTGAGCGAACCCCCGTTGCCGACTCTGGCTAGGGATTCCGCTCCAGGAGGAGCCACTAATGTCAATCGGCAACTGATCATTGGCAACGGGGATTCTGCTCAAGGAGTAGCCACTAATTCTGAAGCAGGAAACTATCAGCTCCCTGCTTCAGAATTAGTTCAGATCGGAGGGAGCTCCTCCGCTCGCCGATGACTCCCCAGCATCGTTGCTAACCTCCACTTCAGAAATTTCTGGACTACTGAGCTAAAAATCATGAACAGACCAAAAATTTTATGGCCATAGAAACCTTCCGTAAAAAATAGGACATGTCCTATTTTTTTTATTTTATGGGCCACTGTCCTATACTTTATAATGGGAACATGGTCCGCAAATGCGGATGACTGTCCGCAGCCATGGGTGGGTGTAATCACGGGAACGGTCGTGTGCATGGGGCCTCAGTGATAATAAAGAGCATAACTAACACCTTTTATAAGTGATCACACGAGTGGGATAGTAGGAAGAAGAGTACGGGCACAACCTGTTCACATCTGTATTGGCTTTCCATTCCGGGGTCCGTCGGAGGTTTCCGTCGGGTGAACCCCGCAACGGAAAGTCAAACTGAAATTACAGCTTACGTTTCAGTTGACTGCGCTATTAATTCTGTTGGAAAAACGGAAACCTGCCATAATTGTGACGAACGGAAACCATTAGCAATGTTTCCATCACCATTGATATCAATGGGGACGGAAACTGTGGTTTCCGTTTGACTTTCCATTGCGGGGTTCACCCGACGGAAACCTCTGACGGAACCCCGGAACGGAAAGCCAAAGCTGATGTGAACAGGCCCTAAGGCTTCTTTCACACTAGCGTTTCTATACGTTTACCTCTCTTCCGTCAGAGGAAGGGAGGATCGATATGTTAAACGAAAAGATTCTTTTGTATCAGTTGCTTTCCGTTTGTCTCTGTTCGCTAAGTTTCCGTTTTTTTTAAAGGAAACAAAAGTGCAGTCTGCCGAACTTTTATTTCCGTTCAAAAGAACGGAAACCTAGCGAACGGAGACAAACGGAAAGCAACTGATACAAAAGAATTAACATTGAAAGCAATGGTAATTCTAATGGAACCGTTGCTTTCCGTTTAACATATCGATCCTCTCTTCCTCTGACGGAAGAGAGGTAAACGTATAGAAACGCTAGTGTGAAAGAAGCCTTAGGGCCTGTTCACATCAGCCTAATACAACTAAAATATTAATAATATTTAAAAAAAAATCCCTACTGAGCTTTGAGCCAACAACCTTCCAATCCTAATGTAAGGCAGCCAAGTTGACCACTACACTATAAAAGCCATCATATTTAATAGCTGCGAAACAGTTGTAGTTGAAGGTTCATTCAATATTGACAGGCACTTTGTCAGTCCATCCTGCAGGCACTATCTGTCTGCTGCGTGTGGGTGGTGACTGGTCAGAGACTCACAGTCAGACTGGCTGCCATTGCTGCCGCATGCACTGGGAGTGACTGTGAGACTCACCTGTCACAGCCCCGCTTGTAGCTTTCCCACGATAATTAAGCACATGAAAGCTACAAGCGCAGCTGTGGCTGGTGAGTCGGATACTCAATCCACCCGCAAAGTAGCACTGTGCCCGGGGAGCCCTCGGCGAGCGGAGGAGCTCCCTCTGCTCCTCCGCTATGTACCAATTCTGAAGCAGGGAGCTGATGGTTCCCTGCTTTAGAATTATTTTGACAGCGGGACATACCCCCGGCCGCCCGGGACAGCGGGACAACGCCCGGAGTCCGGGACTGTCCCGCTGAATCCGGGACGGTTGGGAGGTATGGTTACATGATGTCACCAAGTCTTTTCTACATTGTCACTAACAACAAAACTTGACTTTCCCAAAAAGTTTTTTTTATTTTTTAAAAAGTACTTACGATATTGATGCGTTTATAAAAATTGTACTAAGCATCATGTAATTTATGCCATTAAATGCAAGCAATGTGATCGCGTGTATGTACGGATGTAGCCATCTTTATCTTGACTCGGATAACTTGCTGCAGCGTGATATCACACAACAAAAGTCATTAAAAACTCATTGAAAAAACACTGACACTGTGTATTTAATGCGTTGAAAGTCAAGATAAAGCCAGCTACATCTGTAGGGCGCACGATTAGAAAGTTCAAAACGCGCATTGTAGAACACATTTCAGATACAAAAACAAAAAAACACTAATGCCTCCCGATGCAGAAAAACACTTCTTAGAAACACATAATGGTAATTTTTAAAGCTTATGGGGAAATGTATTAACCTTTCTACGCCAGTTTTCTAAAAGAGGGCTTTCCAAAAGGGGGCAGGGTGACAGCAGCACAACAAATTTATAATAATTTACACCTGGCGTAAACTATAGTGGAAATCTACGCCTGCTAATAATTGCCAAAAATGTCACTATGTGGAGCTTAGCAAGGTAGAGGCCCATGCCAGGCTCCTCTCCGTCCCCTCTATCGGACAATTAAATAAAAAATGAATGCTCACCTCACCACTCCTCTTCTGGTCCCCTCATGTTCTCTCCGCAGCCTGCGGCTCATACAATGCACTGATGACGTTGAGTGCTGTGTCACATATAAAGGACCTGACGCTGCTCGGTGTCAGTGTATTGTATGGGCAGCAGGGAGCCTTAGGGGATCAAGGGGGAAGAAGAGAAGCGGAAAAAAGATTATACTTATTTTTTATTTTACATTTTGTCCGATGGGTAGGGGGAATAGATGGAGCATGGCCGCGGTCGCTACATAACGATTGTGGCGCAAGAACGGCCGAAAGATGTGACACATTTAATAAATGTGTTGCATCTTACTCCAACTTTCTTTATATTAAGACTGGCATATGAAATGCCATCTTAATAAATTCCCCCCAATGTTTTTATGGCCTTGAACAAGTGAAGAAACCAAAGACGGGTGGATATTGGAGAAGACACTTCCTGAATAGGGAAGCGTTCTGCGATCTGCAGCTTCATACAAGATTCCCGAAGGATCTTAATTGGAGGAATGATCTGTTATATGTTTACTTAAGTGGAATAACACTTAATACACAATGTATATATCAACGACATAGCATAACAGTCATTTTCCTCTCATAATATGCAGTTTGACGACTTTAAGATGGCGATTTGTTTTTAAAATATTGCATATTTAAATATGGTGCTAAACTCCTGTTAAATAAAGATTCAGCTTCTCCCCTACTTGAGTAGCTGTGCAGCACCTGCACGAACTTGAGAATTTGCCTCTGGTCATGTGATCACAGGTCCTGCACACATAACACAACAGCACTACACAAACTATCTATGCAGTTTGGTCACTAGATGGCAGCAAAGCACTAAAATGATATACACATACATGTTTACATAGGCGGCATACATGTTTACATAGGCGGCATACATGTTTACATAGGCGGTGCGCTTGGTGCTAAATTTCTAAATAAAAACACATCAAAAGAAACATAAACACATCAACTATCAATTTGTAATCCATGCCCACCTGCGGCTGCTACGCATATCCTCACCATTGTGGTCGGACAGTCTGAAGGTGACAGTGGAGAGGATTATTTTCAGACACTTCTACACTGGTTTGGACTGGTTCACTGGTTTCCCAGTTTGATCGGCTGCTTGTCTCATTTAAATTAAAAACCACCTGAGCTCAGGACAAGGGGCAAATAACAGAAAAAGTCCCAGAAAAAGTCTCTCTCCACCTGCAGCAAAATAGACAAAGTGGTTCCCCCCATTCCTCACACTGGCCCCAGATGAAACTGCTATGGCAAAACTCCACTGACTTTAGAACCTAGCGCAACAGCCCCAGATACCGAACCGTACCACGCCGCCACAGGAGAAGGAGCAACGGGGACCACAGGTGGTGGGACCTCACGCTGCACCAAAGCCTCTCTAACACCAGCCAGTAATTGAGCCACTACCTGTCCCAAATCAGACACAGTCAAGCTGGGGGGCTCCTGACTATGGTGTGAGCAGGGCTCAGGAAGCCTTGACCTCCTAGCTAGTCTTGACTTGGGGATTAGCGGCATATCCCTGAGCACCCCTGATGGTAAGTCTATCATTTAACCTTTACCTAACAATGTCCACCACCCCAGTCTCTTCTGTTCCATGGGATTTTTCTGTCCTCCCTGAGGTCACCTCAGGAGCAGGACGTATGTTACGTCCATGGCCGGGGGTCGTCGTTCTGACTTACCTCTTGACGATCCCGGCCATGGACGCTTCTCTTCTCGGCGTGTACTCCCTCCAGGGAGACGGCGGCACTCTCTTCCGGGTCCTCGGACTGTGTACCGCAGGGCGTCCACGCGTGCACGGCCTTAAAGGGCCAGTATGCGTCAAGCTGCCTTACATCAATTATCAGCCCAAATGGCTGCTGGACTATAATAAGGGGACAAAAAATAGAAGAGAATATCCAGAATCCCAGAATATTGTGGTTGGGGGGCCACACGGTGCCGTCCTAGTAACTAAACCAAAAACAATGAACCAAAAAACTATCCAGGACAAAACAAGCACTCATCTGGGTAAGAGAATTCAGATATTGATATATAAAAAATAAATATATCTATAGATATTGTGATATAAAATTAGTTTAATTTGTAGAAAAAAGGGAAAAGTAGCAAACAAATTCCCACAAAATTCATATACAATAATAGAATACAATTTAAAAACTACCTGGCCAGGGATAATTATGGGTATATATCGATATAAGCATAAATATGCTAAATGAGATACAAAAAGTTATATCGGCAAGGTACATATAACAAGTTACAGCCTAGGAGGGACAGTCAATTCAAACCTGTCAGAACGGCAAAATTGTTAAGCACATCCAGGAACCAATATAAGTACGGTAAAGTAGAGTGAGCAAAGAGAATATAAATGATCCACAATGATTTTCCGCATACTCATCTATTGTGTGTACATCAGTCCATAGATGGTATTTATCATTCTTGAAGTTTCAGTGCAACTTAACAGCCACATGTATCTGACCTTAGAATCGTATTCTTGGTCACTTCGATTCCTTCAAGCAGGCGGATTCCTGATTATACACAGAGTGGATTTCTCCCTTGCTTCCTTGTCCGTAACAGGATGGGTTAATTCCCGGGTACAGGTGAATTTAAGGGCTGTTGTAGCGTGCATGCAAAGTTCTTGCTTCAAGTTTGAAACAGCCAATTGATATCCTCTAGATCAGGGGTCTCAAACTCGGCCGGGTAAGTGGGCCGCATATAGAAAAAATGGGAAGTTGACGGGCCGTATTACTTTCAAATTTGATACAATACAAAATTATTGTTAATCAATTAGTTATTTGAACGACTATAACACTATATTACTAGAATAATAATACTACATTACTAGAATAATAGCGCTAGGTTTAAAATTTGAGATATTTCTCCACGTGCTTATTTCAACAATCCAGCTTTCCAGTTTAAGTGTCGCTAAATGCAGTCCGGCGGCTGTTAGCACACATGTCAAGATTGGGCAGCCCCTTTTTAGATAGTGCCGCAGTGCCCTCTGTGGATGCTGCCGCAGTGCCCTCGGTAGATGCTGCCGCAGTGCCCTCGGTAGATGCTGCCGCAGTGCCCTCGGTAGATAAGGCCGCAGTGCCCTCGGTAGATAAGGCCGCAGTGCCCTCTGTAGATAAGGCCGCAGTGCCCTCGCTAGATAAGGCTGCAGTGCCCTCGGTAGATAAGGCCGCAGTGCCCTCAGTAGATAAGGCCGCAGTGCCATCTGTAGATAAGGCCGCAGTGCCCTCTGTAGATAAGGCCGCAGTGCCCTCTCTAGATAAGGCCGCAGTGCCCTCTGTAGATAAGGCCGCAGTGCCCTCTGTAGATAAGGCCACAGTGCCCTCTGTAGATAAGGCCGCAGTGCCCTCTGTAGATAAGGCCGCAGTGCACTCTGTAGATAAGGCCGCAGTGCCCTCTGTAGAGGCTGCCACAGTGCCCACTGTAGATAATGCAACACACCCCTAGATAATGCCAGTGTCCTCTTCAGATACTGCCACACACCCACTTGTAGATAACGCCACAGTGCCCTCTGTAGAGGCTGCCACAGTGCCCTCTGTAGAGGCTGCCACAGTGCCCTCTGTAGAGGCTGCCACAGTGCCCTCTGTAGAGGCTGCCACAGTGCCCTCTGCAGAGCCTGCCACAGTGCCCTCTGTACAGGCTGCCACAGTGCCCTCTGTACAGGCTGCCACAGAGCCCTCTGTAGAGGCTGGCACAGTGCCCTCTGTAGAGGCTGCCACAGTGCCCTCTGTAGAGGCTGCCACAGTGCCCTCTGTAGAGGCTGCCCCAGTGCCCTCTGTAGAGGCTGCCCCAGTGCCCTCTGTAGAAACTGCCCCAGTGATGTCAGGGGCTTGCCCAGAGCTGGAGTCCCAGGCAGAGCGCTAGTTGGCTCTTCCTGGGACTCCAGCTGTGCTCCTGACATCACTGGGACTCCTGCTCTGGGGAAGCCCCTGACATCATTGTCGATGTATGGACAGCGATGTCAGAGGCTTCCCCAGAGTCCCGGAGCAGATACTAGCGCTCTGCCCGGGACTCCGGCTCTTGGGAAGCCCCAGACATCGCTGTTCATATATGGACAGCGATGTCAGGGAATTCCACAGAGTCCCGGAGCAGAGCCGACACCAGCACTCTGCTCGGGACTCCGGCTCTGGGGAAGCCCCAGACATCGCTGTTCATATGTGGACAGCGATGTCAGGGAATTCCACAGAGTCCTGTAGCAGAGCCGACACCAGCGCTCTGCTCGGGACTCCGGCTCTGGGGAAGCCCCAGACATCGCTGTTCATATGTGGACAGCGATGTCAGGGAATTCCAGAGTCTCGCAGCAGAGCCGATACTAGCGGCTCTGTATCCCGCGGGCCGCAGATGACAGCCCCAGGGGCCGCATGCGGCCCGTGGGCCGCGTGCTTGAGAACCCTGCTCTAGATGTTATGTCCCATACCTCATAAGTAGTAGAGGTTAAGAATCTCAAGTCCAGGGACCGAATAAGGAGATACCAGCCAAGGTAGGAGGTAACAAACCAAGCATGGTTTGAGGCATGGAGTTTACAGGTAACCACGCCTGAGGAAAACGGTGTGATGACGTCTCTCACCACCGTGCATACGTCTTACGCGTTTCATCCCAGCTGGGACTTCATCAGAGACAGGAAATCATGTTCACGATAGTACCTGCTTATATAGCACAGGCATTTAAAGATACATTGTCAATTTCAATAACTCGATCGTTTACATGCAGTAGAATATTGGGAATAAACTGCAAGTACAGATTAAACAAATGTACAATACATCTTAAACCATTTTTAGAAAGGTAATCATAATAAAGAATAATTTCATTAGAAAATATTACCAGGATTGCCAAAAGCAGATACGACCAAAAATTAGGTCCTCATTAATGACTTTAATTAAGATGCTAATGTCATTATCCTGGAGAGAGAGGCATCGCTCGCCCTGAAAAATAATAAAAAGATAAATAAAGAAAGAAACAAACAAACAAGAAAAAGAAAAAATAAGAAAAAGAAAACAAAAAAAAAAGGGGAGGGAAAGAAAAAATATGAGAAAGAGGCAATAAAGAAAGAAACAAAAAAATCCCAAACATATTGCGAGTAGCGATATTCTGTTTCCTTTATAGCTCACAGAGATATATATTAAACAGAGTGTCACAAATTGGTCAGACATCAACTAGATCCAAAGAATAATATTGTAAGTGAGAGATGGAGATGTGTCCTGAGATGGTTAATACATCTGAAAAAAGAAGGGGGTAGATACACATTATGAGCCGGCTATAGGGAAGAGGATCTCTTTTCTCTCCATTTCCATATATGTATAAATCCATCAATTGAATATGCTCAAGAGTGAACATTTTTATTCCCTCCATTTCAATGTATGAATAAGGTCATTAGTTCAATATAGGGAAGAACTGAGGAGGTAAAGAGTGTATCTCCATCTTTACAGTTTCAGAATATAAATAAGGTTATTTCTATAGTATGGATAAGGATGAGTGAGTGCAAGACCACTCAGCTGCTGGTAAACAGCCCCCCGAGCGGATATCGAACCCACTCATACAAAGTCCAGGAAAGAACCAAGAAAGAGATACAGTATACTACGTAATGATCGCAAAAGGGGACCGGGCGGGTCGGCAGGGAGTAGGTCAAGGGCCAAAAAATGACCATCGACCAAGTCCCCACCGTCCTGAGCAGGGATCCAAGAAAGAAAAAGAACCTCGGAGAAAGAAGAATCCATAACAGATACATAAGCCCAATAATTTCAGAGGAACATAAATTTGATCTCATTATTTAGCCCCCTAGGGGATAAAGTCCCCAGGGTGTATATCCACATGGTTTATTTTTGGAGTAATAGTTTATTTCTATCTCCACCCCTCCAGTCTTCATGTAGCTGGTATATCCTCATAAAGAGTAAACCCTTTGGGGATTGTTGATGATGGGATGATGGGACTTAACCCCTTAACGACCAAGGACGAAAATGAACGTCATGGTCAGCTGCTAGTTCCCGCACCATGACGTTCATTTTCGTCCGCATTTCAAACTGTCACTCTGTGTAAACACAGAGTGACAGACCCGCGCTGACAGTTGTCCCCGACAGCTGAGACATCAGTCTTGATCAGGATTGCCGTCGCCGCATTTAAGTGGTTTGAAGCACATCAGCAGCCCCCACGAAGTGATCGTGGGGGCTACCGATGCTTGTCACGGCAATCGGAGGTCAGATAATGACCTCCGGGTTGCCATGCACGGAAGCCTCGGAGGAACAGCGTCCGGCCGTTCCTCCTCTGCTTCCTGTCAGTGTGACAGTCACGTCACAATGACAGTTAGAGTACATTACACTACGTGCAGTGGCGGATTATCGTATGGGCGTTTCGGGCGGCCGCCCATGGCAGCCCGAAACGCACATTATCCCCTAAATCTATTCAGCGCGCTAGCGCTGCTAACGGCCGAAGATGGGGAGGAGCAGGGAATTCGCCGGGATCCAGGGGTAGGACACGCCTCCCTGACAGTGCGGGCCGCCGCCATTGAGTAACAGAACAGCGACGGACGGCTGTTCTGTTACTCCAAAGCAGCAAGAGAAGAGCCGGCGGGCGGTCACCGGCGCTGAGGTCAGTACAGGATTATCCTCCTGCCCAACTGGTTCCCGACCGCTGGCTGTATTTTTACGGCCAGCGGTCAGGGACGGGTGCTTAAAACCCGAGCCATAGACTTTCTACGGCTCGGGTTTTAACTTGCTGCCCGCGCGATCGGGCAGCTGAATGTCGGGTCTCCGGCTGTCAGTGACTGCCGGGGACCCTGAGGAGAAGACAGAAGCAGCTTTCGCTGCTTCTGTCTTCTCCGATGTCTTCTTACACAGCGTTCAATGAACGCTGTGTACAGGAATAGAGACAGCAGCAGCGGCGCTGTCTCTATTCCTCCCGGTGATCATGTGACAGGTCACATGATCGCCGGGTGCCGTTAGTGGCAGACTGTTGCTGGGTCTTACTAGACCCAGCACAGCCCTATTAGTGACAATCGTCACTGTGAGAGGGCTGATTTCCCCTGTAACTGGGGCTGCTGTGCAGCTCCAGTTACAGTGGAAAAACATGGTGTAAAACAAAGAGAAAGTAGATATAAAGTTCCCCAAAGGTCTTTTTTGACCTTTGAGGATCAGAACATAGTAATAAAAAAATAGTAAAGTGCAAAAAAAAATAATAATAATAAATACACATAAAATACCCACCCCAAAAAAAACGTTCCCCCCCCGCCAATCATTGTTGTAACGCTAGCGCTGACCCAATTACCCTAATATAGACATGTAATATATTAAAATTTACGGTAGACAATGACGATCACAGATAAAAGGTCTATTTTAGGGTAAAACAATGTTATTACCAAAAAAAAATAGCTGAAACGTAAAAAAGCTTATTTTTTTACTATTATTTTCAAACTTTATGAATAAAAATTCTAAAATGGCAAAAAATGTGTGCATAAAAACGATAAAAAACGAAACCTGCATTGTCTACGGAAAAAATGTCGCAAAAATAACGTCGGTTTTATTTTTTTTTAATAAAAATGTGTGTTTGGTGCAACTTTGTAATTACGTTTTATTAAAAAATATTTTCACTTTTTGAGATACAGCTGCTTTGTATCCTGTATCCGTCAGGTCAGCAGGACTGACGGGATCAGTGAAACGGGCCCTGCGCTAAATTATAATCTTAGATGTGATAGATTTGAGGTGGATCCTGCGTGTCACTGATCCCGTCAGTCCTGCTGACCTGACGGATACAGGATACAAAGCAGCCGTATCTCAAAAAGTAAAAATATTTTTTAATAAAATCAATCAATCACACTGATACACAGACATACTATATATATATATATAATTATAATATAAAGTTTTTAAATGTGTACATAACCTTGTGGCACTATATACAAGGGGGAGCGCTGTGTGGCACTATATACAAGGGGGAGCTCTGTGTGACACTATATACAAGGGGGAGCGCTGTGAGGCACTATATACAAGGGGGAGCGCTGTGTGACACTATATACAAGGGGGAGCGCTGTGAGGCACTATATACAAGGGGGAGCGCTGTGAGGCACTATATACAAGGGTGAGCGCTGTGAGGCACTATATACAAGGGGGAGCGCTGTGAGGCACTATATACAAGGGGGAGCGCTGTGAGGCACTATATACAAGGGGGAGCGCTGTGAGGCACTATATACAAGGGGGAGCGCTGTGAGGCACTATATACAAGGGGGAGCGCTGTGAGGCACTATATACAAGGGGGAGCGCTGTGAGGCACTATATACAAGGGGGAGCGCTGTGAGGCAAGGGGGGGCTGTGTAGTGCTATCCACCGTGGTATGTGTGTGGCGCTCTTTATAGGGGGGGCTTTTTGGTGCTATTTACAAGAGGGGGAGGGCTGTGTGGCGCTCTCTACAGGGGGGCTGTATGGCACTATCTATAGGGGGCTGTGTGTAACGCTCTCTACGAGGGGGATGTGTGATATATAGAGGGGGCTGTGTATGGCGATATCTATGGGGGTGTGTAATATCTACAGGGGCTGTGTGTGGCACTATGTACAGGGGGCTGTGTGTATGGTGTTTTACAGTGTGTGGTATTATATTCAGGCGCGCAGTGTTTGGTGCTATTATATTTAGGGGTACACTATGTGGCACCATGATAACTTTATTTTCGTTTATAGGTGTGGAAATGTTGGAAAAGTGAGGAGACGTCTAAGTGGCAAATTCTGCAGAAATGAGTCATGGCCGGGAGAAGTCGTCATGAGCGCTGGACCGGATGGAGAAGAAAAGAGGAAAAAAACTACTAGAATCTGAGACGTCGTCACCTGTGAGTCACTAGATTTATAGAGAATCTGTCACCTCTCCTGACATGTTTATTATAGGAAATCCTTGTATTTCACAAAAAGTCTTTCTGCAGTCCAGGACTGATAGACAATTCCCCTTGTCAGGAGGTTGTGTCCCTGCACAGTGTGATACTGTCAGTATGTAGGGACACCGCGCTGTGACAAGGGGAATCGTAACACTGTTAATGCTTGCCCAAAAAGGTAGTGTTAAAAATAGTTACGGTGAGGAAGGGGGGCCCAAGTTTGGGTAACAGCCCAGGGCCCATGGTCTACTTAATCCGCCACTGACTACGTGTGTAGTGTAATGTACTCTAGCAGCGATCAAAGCTGCAAGACAAAGTGTCCCCTAGTGGGACAAGTTAAAAAAGTAAAAAAAAGTAATAAAAATGTTTTAAAAAAAGGGTAAAAATAAAAGTTATAAGTTCTATAAACACTAAATGCTTTTTTTCCTATAATAAGACTTTTATTATAGAAAAAAAATGAACACGTTAAAAAAGTACACATATTTGGTATCACCGCGTTCGTAACGACCCCAACTATAAAACTATAATGTTATTTTTCCCGCACGATGAACACCCCAAAAAAAATCAATAAAAAACTACGACAGAATCGCAATTTTTTGGGTCACCACCGCTCCCTAAATAAAGAATAAAAAGTGATCAAAAAATCGCATGTACCCGAAAATAGTACTAATAAAAACTTCTATCCGTCCTGCAAAAAACAAGCCCTTACACAGTTTTTTTTACTAAAAAATTAAAAAATTATGGCTCTCAGAATATGGTGACACAGAATTTTTTTTTTTATAAATAAGTCATTTTATTGCGCAAACGCTAAAAAAAAGGACCAAACCTATATAGATATGGTATCGCCGTAATCGTACTAACCCGCAGAATAAAGTAAAAATGTCATTTATAGCGTACGGTGAGCGCCGCAAAAAGAAAACCTAAAAAACTGTGTCAGATTCCTGTTTTTTGCTCAGGATTGCAAAAAAATTGAATAAAAAGTGATCAAAAAAAATCGCATGAACCCCAAAATGGTACCAATGAAAACTACAGATTGTCCCGCAACAAGCCTTCACACCACTCTATTGATGGAAAAATAAAAAAGTTATGGCTCTTGGAAAGCGGGGAGTGAAAATCTAAAATATGAAAGCAAAAAATGGATCAGTCCTGAAAGGGTTAATTCATTTCTAATGAAAAAACGTATGATCACATGTGGGGTATTTCCGTACTCGGGAGAAATTGCTTTATAAAAAAATGGTTGTTTTTTTCCTCCTTTATCCCTTGTGAAAATGATAAAATGCAACATTTTAGTGGAAAAAATTTGATATTAATTTTCGCGCCCTAATTCTAATAAACTCTGCAAAAGACCCGTGGGGTGTAAATGCTCACTATACCCCTAGAAAAATTCCTTGAAGGTTTTTCCAAAATGGGGTCACTTTTGGTGGGTTTCCACTGTTTTGGTCCCTCCAGTGCATTGCAAATGCGACATGGCACCGAAAACCATTCCAGCAAAATCATAAATCCAAATGGCGCTCCTTCCCTTCTGAGCCCTGCTGTGGGTCCAAACAGCAGTTTATTACCACATATGGGGTATTGTCGTAATCGGGAGACATTGCTTTACAAATGTTGGGATGCATTTTCTTCGTTATTCCTTGTAAATAATGAAAATTTCTATGTTGTTTCAGAAAAAAAGTACATTTTAATTCTTACAGACTAATTTCAATATATTTAGCGAAAAACCTGTGTGGTCAAAATGCTAACTATACCCCTAGATAAATACCTTAAGGGGTCTAGTTTTCGAAATGGGGTCGTTTATGGGGAGTTTCTATCATTCTGGCAGCTCAAAGCTTCTCCAAATGTACAGTGGGGCCTAAAACATTTTCAAGCAAAATATGAGTCCTGAAAGCCTCCGGGTGTTCCCTTCCTTTGGGGCCCTGCCGTGTTTCCAAACAACGCATTAGGGCCACAATGTGGGTATTTTTGAAAACAGGAGAAAGAGGGTGATAGATTTTGGGGTGTGTTTCTTCATTTTCATGGTCGCTTTACAAAGAAATCGGTCTTCAAACAAATACTTTTATGAAAAAAGTGAAATTATTTTTTTTTTCACCTGATATGCATTAAATTTAGCAAAGAACTGTGGGGTCAAAATAATTACTATACCCCTAAATAAATACCTTATGGGGTCTAGTTTTCTAAATGGGGTCGTTTATGGGGAGTTTCTATCGTTCTGGCAGCTTAAAGCCTCTCCAAATGTACAGTGGGGCCTAAAACATTTTCAAGCAAAATATGAGTCCTGAAAGCCTCCGGGTGCTCCCTTCCTTTTGGGTCCTGCCGTGTGTCCAGGCAGCGCATTAGGGCCACAATGTTGGTATTTTTGAAAACAGGATAAACAGGGTGATAGATTTTGTGGTGTGTTTCTTCATTCTCATGGTCGCTTTACAAAGAAATTGGTCTTCAAACTGATACTTTTATGAAAAAAAGTGAAATTATTTTTTTTTTCACCTGCTATGTATTAAATTTAGCAAAAAACTGTGGGGTCAAAATACTTACTATACCCTTAGGTAAATACCTTAAGGGGTCTAGTTTTCTAAATGGGGTCATTTGTGGGGGTTTCCACCATTCTGACACCTATGAGCCTCTGAAAACCTGGCTTGGTGCAGGAAAACAAAATGTACTTCAAAATTTATAAAATTATTATTCAATTTGTAAGTCCTCTAAATTGCTGAAAATTTATTTTATTTTTTCAAAAGTGCTGCCAAAATGGAGTAAAGAGATAGAAATATATATTTAATTAAAAAAATTGTACAGTATGTGTGTACATATGTGACATATTGCAGTTAAAAATAGGGGAAAATGGTAATTTTTACAAAATTTCTTCCATTTTTCTATTTTTTAATTAATTTCCGCAAATCGTATCAGTCTACTTTTACCAATAAAATAAAGTACAACATGTGACGAAAAAACAATGTCAGAATTACTTGGATATTCAAAACTTTCACAGAGTTATTCTCTGATAAAGTCAGACATACCAGATTTGACAAATCTGGCTTGGTCATTAAGGTACAAACATGCCCGGTCATTAAGGGGTTAAAATGGACTGCCCACTGGTTCCTTGCCTGAGCGTTGTTGTATACCCTAGTTTGTCTTGCTAAAGGTCTCCCAGTGTTTTCCAGTTCCCAGTGTTACCCGTTCCTGCTGTACCCTGTATCCCGTGCTATCATCACCTGCTGTGAAAGTCAAGTCGTGTCTTCCCGCTGCATCCGCGACGTCACCTGCTGTGAAAGTCAAGTCGTGTCCCTGCCACTGTCTACATTGCCTCAGGTACCCGTTCAGAACTATAGACATGGTTTTGTACCTTGTTGGCCAGCTGCTACCCCGCTACGCGGTACGGCCCTGTCGGTCCACACCCCGCGCCGTGACAACGTAGAAGAATATTTATCACCGTTTAACTGCAGTAACTCTGCTCAATCTTTATTAAAACCATAAAGCAGTACAAAATGTAAAAAAATGCAGCTCACCAAAAGACAATTAGGAAACAATGTAAGCGTCGTCTTTACCAAATCTGTACTTTTATCAATGAGAAAGGTTAAAACAACAAGCAATAGACAGACGACAATTACAGAGAGAGAAGAAAACAATTTGAATGGTCGGGCACTACAGCGAGGTAGCAGAGTGGAGGGAGTTAGCGGTCAACCACTCAGAAAATGCCTGAGATTTTACTTCAACAATCGGCAGAGTTGCTGGATTCTGAATATCAGTGAATGTGGCCAAACATTTAGATTTGTACCGGGGAATTGTAGACTTCCAATGTCTAGGCACAACCTAGTCTGAATAAATGGAGGAGAACCTTCTTCTGGAAAGAAATAGATCTGGAGAGAATGGAGCGGAGAGGGCATGTTCAAAGAGAGCATTTATTGCCAACCAAAATGGTGCGATGTGCCTACAATCCCATCAGATGTCAGTAAGCGTACCTACCATTCCCCCACAGCTCCAACATGTCTCCAAACACTCCATGGGTAAAGCCCATGGAGGACCACCAGGACTCCTGAACCAACATGTATGTAAAAGTTTTTCTAGTTTTGCACAATAAAAACACTTTTTAATTTTTTTACAAAATAATTTGTTTTTGTGACGCTGCATTCGAAGATGAACTGCATAGTTTTTCAACTAATCTGGTCCCCATGGCAGAAACATGTCTTTCCATCTGGCACCTCCAGCAGACTCCTTTCAGTCTAGTTTGATTTATTTTACCTCAGAGTTCCTCTTTTTCCCTTTTTTTAATTTCTTCTCTCCCCCTTTTTTTGAACTATTTCTAACAGGGGCTGTGCAGGATTAGAAAAATATGGCTGCTTTCTTCCAAAAACAGCACCACACCTATCCACAGGTTGTATTTGGTATTGCAGGTTAGCTCCATTGAAGTGAATGGTAATGAGCTGTAATACCACACACAACCTATGGACCGGTGTGGTGCTGGTTTTTGGAGAAAGCAGACAAGTTATCTTATCCTGGAGAACTCTTTGTCATGGATTGTTCTTGTGAGGAGATGCTCCCTGCATTATCCCTTTTCCTTTATGGCCATTGATATGTTCTATTCAGCTTTATGGCCTTTGTGGTAAGTACACTGCCAGTCATTAAAGGGTTAACACTTCAGACCACTGTGGGTGACGTCACAATGAATGAGGCGGCAGTGGTAAGAAACTCCTGCAGTAATGATGATGAATGTGCTGATGTCATAAACACAAATGTTTATGACATAAAGAAGATTCCACATTAGAAGGTTTTACTGCCACATTCAGCGCCATATTAGATGGGACTGAGGACCTTGAGCTTGACTTCCCCACCAATGCCGACCTGATGTAATTTGGAGGTTCTAGCAGGATAACCCTTCACCCCAGACCACTTCTTCATCACAGTGATGCCATCCTCTTCATACGGGTTTTCTGTAATAGAGGGGGTTTTCCAGCAGGATTTCCCCCCCTATTAGCCAGAGCGGAGACAGGTGCTACAAGGAGGCATCTGGAGGACCCCTCTGGAGGACCCGTCTCAACCGAGCATCGCCCATTCATTTTAATGGGTGCCCAGGAAGACAGACATCCGCCTAGCCAGCCAGATCAGCCGATTTATGTGTTTTATGTCGTTCGTTCATTGTAATGTCTTTCCTTGAAAATCTGAGAAAATGTACAAATTCTGTTACAAATTATATTTTGGCACCTTCTAAGCCCAGAGGAAGGGCAATCCTCCAGCCATGGTTTCCCTAGAGGTTTCCCCCACAGGGGTTTTTTCCTTTCCTGCGTGCTGGAGGGTGACTCTTCGTGAGTCGGAGGTTTGCCATTTTGGGTTTGGTTATATAATATAATAAAAGTTTTGACCATTTAACACCCAATTATAATGTTTTGTGTCTTTATTTTGCATGACTTGGGGTAAGTCGAGTGATGTATGTGTATGCAAATTACACTTACCTATATATCTGTTCCCCATTCATAACCCACACCTTTCTCTCAAGAAGACTCGACTCCGAGGGTTTGGATAAAGTGGCCACAGCAGCCATTTTATTAAGAAATAAATATAAAAGTTAGTTAACTCAATTAACCATAATTAAATAATATCCATATTATTTATTAACAAAAACAATAATAAATCAATAATGCACAAACCATAAATTATAACCCAAACACGTCAGACACCACTGACAAACAAACATTAACACATAGACTAGGAGAAGTCCTTGGAGCTATTGTGATACCCAGGAAAATTTCTGTTTATTTACGGTCATTCTACTGTTGCTTTAGTATGCAGGTTTTAATGTGCTTTTTTCTGTAATCATGGTTGGTCCTGAATTCATTTCCCTATATGACTCAGCAGAAACATAAATGGGCTGTTTCACCTTAAGATGCATTCTCCAGAAAGAGGGGAGGGGTGTAGCTAGCTGGGACACAGGAACGAACCTCACTGATTGCAGCAGTGTGCAGCAGAGGAGTGCAGCAGTGTGGAGCAGAGGAGTGCAGCAGTGTGGAGCAGAGGAGTGCAGCCGTGTGGAGCAGAGGAGTGCAGCCGTGTGGAGCAGAGGAGTGCAGCCGTGTGGAGCAGAGGAGTGCAGCCGTGTGGAGCAGAGGAGTGCAGCAGTGTGGAGCAGAGGAGTGCAGCAGTGTGGAGCAGAGGAGTGCAGCAGTGTGGAGCAGAGGAGTGAAGCAGTGTGGAGCAGAGGAGTGCAGCAGTGTGGAGCAGAGGAGTGCAGCAGTGTGGAGAAGTGTGCAGCAGCGTGCAGGCAGAGGAGAGCAGACAAGTCAGTGTCTGAAGTTGTATTCAGTGAGATGCTGCAGCAGCCATGTGGAACTGAGAGGAATTCTGTGAGAGGATCAGCAGCAGCCATGTGGAAGTGAAAGGAGTGCAGGTCAGTGTGTGTTGCATGTGGTACAGAAGCCAGACAAGGAGCTTGGACACTACTGAGAGTGCCTAGAGCAAAGCAAGGAGCTTGCACACAGCCTAGAATCCCCAAGGGACACCAGTCCTCTGTGATAGTGCAACTGGATTGGGACAGTCAGCAGCGCACCTTCCAGCACAGTATAGGTTAGAAAGAGGAGCAGAACTCAGAGCACACTTGGAGGAATTACAGACAGAGTCAGGGAGGTGAAGCAGGTACCACCATTTGTAATACCCTGTGATATGTTTATACTACTTAAAGACATTGCCTCTGTAACAATAGTAACCACCAAGCATATTGTGCCCAGTAAAACTACTGTGAAAGTTTATTGAACCCTGTCTCTTGGAACATCCTTATTTCGGGGTACACCACATAACATCCCAGGGGACAGAGAACAGTGTATCCCACAAGCACCACTTATTTCACTGGTTCTGCGGCCCGAGGAGCGGGAGAGAGAAAGTGCGTCACCGTGACCAAAGGGCGTGAATACCAACTTCAGCTCAGAGAGCCCCGCCCACCGCGACTCGCTGCCCGCGTTACCACACATAGTGATGTATTCTGCAGATTATTACACCACTGACCTCTCTGGAGAGCTGCAGAACATTGCTCTGTCCTCTCTACCTCCTGACAGATACATAGTTATGTATTCTGTAGATTATTACACCACTGACCTCTCTGGAGATCTGCAGAACATTGCTCCCCTACCTCCTGACAGATACATAGTGATATATTCTGCAGATTATTACACCACTGACCTCTCTAGAGATCTGCAGAACATTGCTATGTCCTCTCTACCTGTTGATAGATACATAGTGATATATTCTGCAGATTATTACACCAATGACCTCTCTAGAGATCTGCAGAACATTGCTCTCTCTACCTCCTGACAGATAAATAGTGATATATTCTGCAGATTATTACACCACTGACCTCTCTGGAGATCTGCAGAACATTGCTCCTCTACCTCCTGACAGATACACAGTGATATATTCTGCAGATTATTACACCACTGACCTCTCTAGAGATCTGCAGAACATTGCTCCTCTACCTCTTGACAGATATATAGTGATATATTCTGCAGATTATTACACCACTGACCTCTCTAGAGATCTGCAGAACATTGCTCCTCTACCTCCTGACAGATACATAGTGATATATTCTGCAGATTACACCACTGACCTCTGGAGATCTGCAGAACATTGCTCTGTCCTCTCTACCTGTTGATAGATACATAGTGATATATTCTGCAGATTATTACACCACTGACCTCTCTGGAGATCTGCAGAACATTGCTCTGTCCTCTCTACCTCCTGACAGATATATAGTGATATATTCTGCAGATTATTACACCACTGACCTCTCTGGAGATCTGCAGAACATTGCTCCTCTACCTCCTGACAGATACATAGTGATATATTCTGCAGATTATTACACCACTGACCTCTCTAGAGATCTGAAGAACATTGCTCTCTCCTCTCTACCTCCTGACAGATACATAGTGATATATTCTGCAGATTATTACACCAATGACCTCTCTGGAGATCTGCAGAACATTGCTCCTCTACCTCCTGACAGATACATAGTGATATATTCTGCGGATTATTACACCACTGACCTCTCTAGAGATCTGCAGAACATTGCTCCTCTACCTCCTGACAGATACATAGTGATATATTCTGCAGATTATTACACCACTGACCTCTCTGGAGATCTGCAGAACATTGCTCCTCTACCTCCTGACAGATACACAGTGATATATTCTGCAGATTATTACACCACTGACCTCTCTAGAGATCTGCAGAACATTGCTCCTCTACCTCCTGACAGATATATAGTGATATATTCTGCAGATTATTACACCACTGACCTCTCTGGAGATCTGCAGAACATTGCTCCTCTACCTCCTAACAGATACATAGTGATATATTCTGCAGATTATTACACCACTGACCTCTCTGGAGATCTGCTGAACATTGCTCTGTCCTCTCTACCTGTTGATAGATACATAGTGATATGTTCTGAAGATTATTGCACCAGTGACCTCCCTAGACATCTGCAGAACATTGCGCTGTCCTCTCTACCTGTTGACAGATACATAGTGATATATTCTGCAGATTATTACACCACCGACCTCTCTAGAGATCTGCAGAATATTGCTCTGTCCTCTCTACCTGTTGATAGATACATAGTGATATGTTCTGAAGATTATTGCACCACTGACCTCCCTAGACATCTGCAGAACATTGCGCTGTCCTCTCTACCTGTTGACAGATACATAGTGATATATTCTGCAGATTATTACACCACCGACCTCTCTAGAGATCTGCAGAACATTGCTCCTCTACCTCCTGACAGATACATATTGATATATTCTGCAGATTATTACACCACTGACCCCTCCGGAGATCTGCAGAACATTGCTCCTCTACCTCCTGACAGATACATAGTGATATATTCTGCAGATTATTACACCACTGACTTCTCTAGAAATTTGCAGAACATTCCTCTCTCCTCTCTACCTCCTGCCAGATATATAGTGATATATTCTGCAGATTATTACACCACTGATCTCTCTAAAGATCTGCAGAACATTCCTCTCTCCTCTCTACCTCCTGCCAGATACATAGTGATATATTCTGCAGATTATTACACCACTGACTTCTCTGGAGATCTGCAGAACATTGCTCCTCTACCTCCTGACAGATACATAGTTATGTATTCTGCAGAATATTACACCACTGACCTCTCTGGAGATCTGCAGAACATTGCTCCTCTACCTCCTGACAGATACATAGTGATATATTC
This sequence comes from Rhinoderma darwinii, assembly GCF_050947455.1. Lineage (NCBI taxonomy): Eukaryota > Metazoa > Chordata > Amphibia > Anura > Rhinodermatidae > Rhinoderma > Rhinoderma darwinii. The sequence continues at coordinate 177,718 of NW_027461967.1, read as the reverse complement.
TGCAGATTATTACACCACTGACTTCTCTAGAAATCTGCAGAACATTCCTCTCTCCTCTCTACCTCCTGACAGATACATAGTGATATATTCTGCAGATTATTACACCACTGACTTCTCTAGAAATCTGCAGAACATTCCTCTCTCCTCTCTACCTCCTGCCAGATATATAGTGATATATTCTGCAGATTATTACACCACTGATCTCTCTAAAGATCTGCAGAACATTCCTCTCTCCTCTCTACCTCCTGCCAGATACATAGTGATATATTCTGCAGATTATTACACCACTGACTTCTCTGGAGATCTGCAGAACATTGCTCCTCTACCTCCTGACAGATACATAGTTATGTATTCTGCAGAATATTACACCACTGACCTCTCTGGAGATCTGCAGAACATTGCTCCTCTACCTCCTGACAGATACATAGTGATATATTCTGCAGATTATTACACCACTGACTTCTCTAGAAATCTGCAGAACATTCCTCTCTCCTCTCTACCTCCTGACAGATACATAGTGATATATTCTGCAGATTATTACACCACTGACTTCTCTAGAAATCTGCAGAACATTCCTCTCTCCTCTCTACCTCCTGCCAGATATATAGTGATATATTCTGCAGATTATTACACCACTGATCTCTCTAAAGATCTGCAGAACATTCCTCTCTCCTCTCTACCTCCTGCCAGATACATAGTGATATATTCTGCAGATTATTACACCACTGACTTCTCTGGAGATCTGCAGAACATTGCTCCTCTCCCTCCTGACAGATACATAGTTATGTATTCTGCAGAATATTACACCACTGACCTCTCTGGAGATCTGCAGAACATTATTCCTCTACCGCCTGACAGATAAATAGTGATATATTCTGCAGATTATTACACCACTGACCTCTCTAAAGATTTGCAGAACATTCCTCTCTCCTCTCTACCTCCTGCCAGATACATAGTGATGTAATCTGCAGAATATTACACCACTGACCTCTCTGGAGATCTGCAGAACATTGCTCCTCTACCTCCTGACAGATACATAGTGATATATTCTGCAGATTATTACACCACTGACCTCTCTGGAGATCTGCAGAACATTGCTCCTCTACCTCCTGACAGATACATAGTGATATATTCTGCAGATTATTACACCACTGACCTCTCTGGAGATCTGCAGAATATTGCTCCTCTACCTCCTGACAGATACATAGTGATATATTCTGCAGATTATTACACCACTGACCTCTCTGGAGATCTGCAGAACATTGCTCTGTCCTCTCTACCTCCTGACAGATACATAGTGATATATTCTGCAGATTATTACGCCACTGACCTCTCTGGAGAGCTGCAGAACATTGCTCTGTCCTCTCTACCTCCTGACAGATACATAGTGATATATTCTGCAGATTATTACACCACTGACCTCTCTGGAGATCTGCAGAACATTGCTCTGTCCTCTCTACCTCCTGACAGATACATAGTGATATATTCTGCAGATTATTACACCACTCACATCTCTGGAGATCTGCAGAACATTGCTCCTCTACCTCCTGACAGATACATAGTGATATATTCTGCAGATTATTAAACCACTGACATCTCTGGAGATCTGCAGAACATTGCTCCTCTACCTCCTGACAGATACACAGTGATATATTCTGCAGATTATGACACCACTGACCTCTCTAGAGATCTGCAGAACATTGCTCCTCTACCTCCTGACAGATACACAGTGATATATTCTGCAGATTATTATACCACTGACCTCTCTAGAGATCTGCAGAACATTGCTCCTCTACCTCCTGACAGATACATAGTGATATATTCTGCAGATTATTACACCAATGACCTCTCTAGAGATCTGCAGAACATTGCTCCTCTACCTCCTGACAGATATATAGTGATATATTCTGCAGATTATTACACCACTGACCTCTCTGGAGATCTGCAGAACATCGCTCCTCTACCTCCTGACAGATACACAGTGATATATTCTGCAGATTATTACACCACTGACCTCTCTAGAGATCTGCAGAACATTGCTCCTCTACCTCCTGACAGATACATAGTGATATATTCTGCGTATTATTACACCACTGACCTCTCTAGAGATCTGCAGAACATTGCTCCTCTACCTCCTGACAGATAAATAGTGATATATTCTGCAGATTATTACACCACTGACCTCTCTGGAGATCTGCAGAACATTGCTCTGTCCTCCCTACCTGTTAATAGATACATAGTGATATATTCTGCAGATTATTACACAACTGACTTCTCTAGGGATCTGCAGAACATTGATCCTCTACCTCCTGACAGATACACAGTGATATATTCTGCAGATTATTACACCAATGACCTTTCTGGAGATCTGCAGAATGTTGCTCTGTCCTCTCTACCTGCTGATAGATACTTATTGATATATTCTGCAGATTATTACACCTATGAGTTTTCCACACCCTTATGATCCCTGTAGATAAAAGGCTCCCTGGATAAATTCCCCAATATATATGTAACTCCTGCAGAGAAAGCATTGTGTATAGAGGATGCTGCAGTTAATGTCAAGCAGGGACTCACATCAACAGACAGCACCTCTTCTTCTGAAGTGCAGTGGACTACATGGACTACATGTCCCAGCAACACTTGCTTATCTATACCCCTGCAGCCTAGGAGAGGAGCAGGAGAGGGGAGCACTGATTGGCTGAGTAGGGGCTTGTGGGACAAGGCTGGGCAGGGAGGAGAAACAGTGGCCATTTTTGGGAGAGACACATAGTCAGGAGATAGGGAGACTGTGAGTGCATTGCAGAGAGTAGAGAGTCCTGCACTGGGGCACACAGCACAGAGACCCAGAGACAGTCCTGACAGCCCAGCAGCTCACTGTATGAGAGGAAGAAATGCTGCAGCAGCATCCCTTCTGCAAAACAGCCTGATTCCAGGGAGGTTCCCTGCTCTGCAGCACTGAAAGATTTTGCCTGCCACTCCATTGTCTTCCACGCGTCTGAACGCTGCGGCCCCGAGCTGGATCCCGGGGAAATATCATCTTTGCTGTAAGAAGTAGTGAGTACAAATTGCTGGAACTTATTGTGCTGATATTGAGGACTTAGTGAGAGAACTGTTCTTGAGAGGAATTCCAGTAATTAAGTGCACCAACGGTTACAGAAAAGCGCACCAACGTCCGCGGCAACAGGGCCCCAACGTTTGGACTGTGTTCATTGCATTACTGCAGCCATTAGTAACATTATAATGTGACAGTAACAGTATAAGTGCGTGCCGGCTATTACCAGCAGTATAAGTGCATGCCGGCTATTACCAGCAGTATAAGTGCATGCCGGCTCTTACCAGCAGTATAAGTGCGTGCCGGCTATTACCAGCAGTATAAGTGCGTGCCGGCTATTACCAGCAGTATAAGTGCATGCCGGCTATTACCAGCAGTATAAGTGCGTGCCGGCTATTACCAGCAGTATAAGTGCGTGCCGGCTATTACCAGCAGTATAAGTGCATGCCGGCTATTACCAGCAGTATAAGTGCATGCCGGCTATTACCAGCAGTATAAGTGCGTGCCGGCTATTACCAGCAGTATAAGTGCGTGCCGGCTATTACCAGCAGTATAAGTGCGTGCCGGCTATTACCAGCAGTATAAGTGTGTGCCGGCTATTACCAGCAGTATAAGCCCGTGCCGGCTATCACCAGCTGTATAAGCGCGTGCCGGCTATCACCAGCAGTATAATCGCGTGCCGGCTATCACCAGCGGTACAAGCGCGTGCCGGCTATCACCAGCAGTATAAGCGCATGTCGGCTATCGCCAGCGGTATAAGCGTGCGCCGGCTATCACCAGCAGTATAAGCGAGTGCCGGCTATCACCAGCGGTATAAGCGCGTGCCGGCTATCACCAGCAGTATAAGCGCATGTCGGCTATCGCCAGCGGTATAAGCGTGTGCCGGCTATCACCAGCAGTATAAGCGAGTGCCGGCTATCACCAGCAGTATAAGCGCGTGGCGGCTATCACCAGCAGCATAAGCGCATGCCGGCTATCACCAGCAGTATAAGCGCGTGCCGGCTATCACCAGCAGTATAAGCGTGTGCCGACTATCACCAGCAGTATAAGCGCGTGCCCAAGGGCGTAGCTAAAGGCTCACGGGCCCCGATGCAAAAATTCTTACTGGGCCCCCCCCCCCCCGCAAACTTCTCATGGCCGACGGTCCGCAGCTTTCAGCTGCATCGCTGGGTCTCCTAAGTGACCCAACAATGCAGCACTAGCAGCCGGGGGCGTCACTAAGGCTGGGTTCACACACCCTATTTACGGACGTAATTCGGGCGTTTTAGCATTGAATTACGTCCGAAAATGCGGCTCAAAAGCGTTGGCAAACATCTGCCCATTCATTTGAATGGGTCTTACGATGTTCTGTGCAGACGGTCATTTTTTTTTACGCGCCGCTGTCAAAAGGCGGCGCGTAAAAAAGACGCCCGCGTCAAAGAAGTGCCTGTCACTTCTTCATATGTAAATGGAGCCGTTTTCCATGGACTCCATAGAAAAACAGCTCCAATTACGTCCGTAATGGACGCAGCGAAAGACGCCTGCACATGCCATTACGGCTGAAATTACGGTGCTGTTTTCTCCTGAAAACAGCACCGTAATTTCAGCAATAACAGACGCTGCCGTGTGAACATACCCTCAGGGCTTAAAATGTCAGGGGAAATAGCCCCAATACATATGTGTCCGCCCAAAAAAAAGTGTGTATATGAGACAGCATAGCATATCTATAGCACTACGACCCTATAAACTATGGATAGGATTAGATACAGTGGCTCAGCAGACAGTATCACACATAATAGGATTAGATACAGTGGCTCAGAAAGCAGTATCACACATGATAGGATTAGATACAGTGGCTCAGAAGGCAGTATCACACATGATAGGATTAGATACAGTGGCCCAGCAGACAGTATCACACATGATAGGGTTAGATACAGTGGCTCAGCAGACAGTACCACACATGATAGGATTAGATACAGTGGCTCAGCAGACAGTACCACACATGATAGGATTAGATACAGTGGCTCAGAAGGCAGTATCACACATGATCGGATTAGATACAGGGCCCAGCAGACAGTATCACACATGATTGGATTAGATACACAGCTCAGCAGACAGTATCACACATGATTGGATTAGATACAGGGCCCAGCTCGCTGACATTGCGTTTCCAGCGCTGGACCCAGGATAGGTAAGAATAATAATTTTGCTTCTTTATGTGTTACTGATTATTTTTGTGTGTTTGTGTTTTTTTTACAGGTTCGGTTGTTGGACTTCGGATTCGAGGACTTCAATGACGGCGTTTTTTTTATTCTCAATAAAATGGTTAATGGTTAAATATTTTTTCTATGTGCTTGTATCTTTTTAAACTTTATTATCACCACCTTAGTAATGGCCGCTGGCTGATTGACAACCTCCATTACTAAGGCGAGGCTTAATGTTAGCCGGTGCAGAGGCTACACTAACCACCATTATTACCCCGGTACCCACCACCACCAGGAGTACTGGGAAGAACCGGGTACGAACCAGTACCCGACCATCTGTAGTGACGGGCAGGCACCGGGGTGGCCGCAGGTTGGTAGTATTAGGCTGGGGAAGGCCAAAAACAGTGGCTCTTCCCACCCTTGTAATGCTGCCTGCTGCTGCTGTGTTGTATCTGGCTGGTTATGAAAATTCGGGGGGACCCCACATCATTCTTTCCAATTATTTTTATTTTTTTATTTTTTTAAATGACGTGGGGTCCCCCCCATTTTTCATAACCAGCCAGATACAATAAAGCAGCAGCAGCCTAGCATCACCAGGGTAGGAAGGGCCACTGTTTTTGGCCTTTCCCCTCCTGATACTACCAGCCTGCGGCCGCCCCAGTGGCCGACCATCACTACAGATGGTCAGGTACTGGATCGTACCCGGCTCTTCCCAGCACCCCTAATAAAGGGGGTTAGTGTTAGCCTCTGCATCGGCTAACACTAAGCCGCGCCTTAGCAATGGATGCTGTCAATCAGCCGGCGGCCATTACTAAGGCGGTAGTAATATAGTTTAAAAAAAAACACAAAGACATAGAAAAAATATTTTATTGAAATAAAAAAAAAACCCACACAGCCCTCATTAACCATTTTATTGATAATAAAAAAAAGTTGTCATCGAAGTAGTCCTGGAATCCGACGTAGTCCAACGACCGAACCTGTAAGAAAACACACAAGAAAAACGATTAGTAACACGTGTTAGGCTTAGATACAGGGCGCATGTGTGATACTGTCTGTGGGACCCTGTATCTAAGCCTACCACAACGTAGGCTTAGATACAGGGTCCAGCAGACAGTAATCTTATACAGTATAAGATTACTGTGTGCTGGGGCCCTGTATCTAAACCTACAGTGTGGTAGGCTTAGATACAGGGCCCATAAGACAGGATCACACATGGGCCATGTATCTAAGCCTACCATGTGATTGGCTTATATACAGGGCAAATAAGACAGGATCACACATGGGCCATGTATCTAAGCCTACCATGTGATTGGCTTAGATACAGGGCCCAGCAGACAGGATCACACAATCTGTTATCCTGTCTCATGGGCCCCCTAAGCCTGCTACATCGTAGGCTTAGGGGTTGTGCAGTCCCTAAACATTGATGGCCTATCCTCAGGATAGGCCATCAATAGCTGATGTGTCTCCCGGGACCCGCCAATCAGCTGTTTTGAAGGGGCCGCAGCACTCGTACGAGAACTGCTTCCCCTTCATTTCACTACTCGCTCACACTGTGAATCGCCGACACGGATTCACAGTGTGACCGGAATGAAGTGACAGAAATGAAGGGGAGCAGCTCTCGTACGAGTGCTGCGGCCCCTTCAAAACAGCTGATTGGCGGGTCCCGGGAGTCGGACCCCGCCAGTCAGGGCTAACCGTACCTTCCTCTTCGGCCGCGGCGGGAGTTCTGTCGTCTCAATGCTGTGCGCGGCGCATAGCGCTGTGACGTCATGCGCTGCGCACAGCGCTTGACGTCAGGACCTCCGCTGCGATCCGGAACCAGGAAGGTAAGTAAAGTATGTTACTATAGTAACGGGCCCGCGGCCCGAGTTACTATAGTAACTTTTTATTGATGTGGTGCAGGGGGCCATGGGCCCCCCTGGCTTCGGGGCCCGGTCGCAATTGCGACCCCTATAGCTACGCCAGTGCGCGTGCCGGCTATCACCAGCAGTATAAGTGTGGGTGAGTGAACATTATCCTGTGTGGGTCACTGATATACTGTATATGTTTGGTGAAGACAGTATCCTAACCATTTGTTATCCCCATAACCAGAGGCGTAGCTATGTTCTCCAGCACCCGGGGCAAAGATTCAGTTTGGCGCCCCCCCCACCAACCTCTTTCCCGACATCTCCTTCCCCCTCGCCGTGTTTGTTTTCTCTACCAATCGCGAGCATAAAAACATTTGTACATTTTACAAGCAATATGGTTCTATACACAACACCAGAACCAAGCTCACTACATATATAAAACACCAGCACAAATACAGCTCAATTTAGTGCAACCCCTGCCGTATAGGTGTGTACGGCGTAAAACTACAGCTCCCAGCATGGCCCAAACAATGATAAGGATATGCTGGGAGATGCCGTTTCACAAAAAATAAATCCTATCATAATCATCTCACTGCAGATCATACAGCGACTACAGTACTGATTAGAGGCAGAATAAACATTTACATTAAGTGACTCACCGGTGACATCTCAGATTCTAGTTCTTTTTCTCCATCCGGTCCAGACCTCTATGATGACTTCTCCCGATCACAGCCCATTTCTACAGTTTGCCGCTCACATGTCTTCAGCTTCTCACTTTTCCAACATTTCTGCACCTATAAATAAATATAAAGTTATCATTATACCACACACTACGCCCCTAAATATAATAGAGCCATACACTGCACCTCTAATTATAATAGCACCATACACCGTGTCACACACACACACACACACACACACACACACACACACACACACACACACTGTGCCCCCTGTAGATAGTGCCTGCCATAGAGCCCCCTGTAGATAGTGCCTGCCATAGAGCCCCTGTAGATAGTGCCCCCATATAGACCACCCCTGTATATAGTGTCCCACAAATAACTCCCCCTATAGTGCTCTACAGATAGCCCACCCCTGTATATAGCCCCCTGTAGATATAGCCCACCCTTGTATATAGTACTCTACAGATAGCCCAACCATGTATGTAGCCCCCCCCCCTGTAGATATAGCCCACCCCTGTATATAGTGCTCCACATATAGTCCACCCCTGTATATAGTGTTTCACAGATAGCCCCCCTTGTACATATAGTCCACCCTTGTATATAGTGCTCCACTAGATAGTCCACCCCTGTATATAGTGCTCCACAGATAGCCCACCCTTGTATATAGTATATACAGGGGTGGGCTATCTGTGGAGCACTATATACAGGGGTGGGCTTTCTGTGGACCACTATAGGGGGAGCTATTTGTGGGATACTATATACAGGGGTGGGCTATATCTACAGGGGGACTATATACAGGGGTGGGCTATATCTACAGGGGGACTATATCTACAGGGGTGGGCTATCTACAGGGGGACCATATCTACAGGGGGACCATATCTACAGGGCTGGGCTATACACAGGGGTGGGCTATATCTACAGGGGTGGGCTATATCTACAGGGGGACTATATCTACAGGGGGACCATATCTACAGGGGTGGGCTATCTACAGGGGGACCATATCTACAGGGGGACCATATCTACAGGGGGACCATATCTACAGGGCTGGGCTATATCTATAGGGGTGGGCTATATCTACAGGGGTGGGCTATATCTACAGGGGTGGGCTATATCTACAGGGGGACTATATCTACAGGGGTGGGCTATCTACAGGGGGACCATATCTACAGGGCTGGGCTATACACAGGGGTGGGCTATATCTACAGGGGTGGGCTATATCTACAGGGGTGGGCTATATCTAAAGGGGTGGGCTATATCTACAGGGGTGGGCTATATCTACAGGGGGCTATATACTATATAGCCCCCCTGTAGCTATAGCCCACCCCTGTATATGATGCTCCATAGATAGTCCACCCCAGTATATAGCCCCCCCTGTAGATATAGTCCCCCTGTATATAGCCCACCCCCTGTAGATATAGTCCACCTGTATATAGCCCATCCCCTTTAGATATGGTCCCCCTGTAGATAGCCCACCCCAGTATATAGCCCCCCTGTAGATATAGTCCACCTGTATATAGCCCACCCCCTGTAGATATGGTCCCCCTGTAGATAGCCCACCCCAGTATATAGCCCCCTTGTAGATATAGCCCACCCCCTGTAGATATAGCCCCCCTGTAGATAGTCCCCCTGTAGATATAGTCCCCCCGCAGATACAGACACACACGTCTATTACAGTTAAAAAAAAATAAAAAATATTCAAACTCACCTTATTCCCGCTCCCACGCCGTCCGGCAGCCAGGGGGTTGAACACAGCATCTATGAAAGGCGCTGATTGGCTGGGAAGGATGACTTTCCCTGTCAGTCAGTCAGCGTCTTTCATCAAAGGTACCAGTTGCTTCATTCGTGGAAAGGCGCTGAATGGCCGGGCACGGAACGTGCCCGGTCATTCATTGCTTCTAATTGTACCTGTGTCCTTGCGACACAGGTACAATTATAGTGCAGGAGGAGGTGGCGCTGGCGCCCCCCTCTGAGCTGCGCCCGGGGCACGTGCCCCGCCTGCCCCCCCTAGCTACGCCCCTGCCCATAACATTTCTGGGAATATTGATATGTGTTGTACCAGCCAGGCCTGGCATATAGCACATGCCCACCACTAGGGGGTCAATCACACAGAACTTTATTTCTTTATTTGCATCATTTTTATTTAGATCGCCCTTGTTTACCTTTCCCTAAATAAAACGGTTGAGTAGTTTCACCATAACCGCTTGTGAGTGTGTACTGAGCTCAGGTGGGGGTTTCCCGTGTCGACCCCTGGCAGAAGAGGAAGACCCTCCTGCTTTCGTATAGAGCTCCTAGCAAGATTTGGGTGGAGGCACTGCGCCATAGTGAGGTGAGAACTACAATACACCCTGCCTACAGAGGTCGGCCCAAAGGGGTGTTACACATATATTGTAATTGACAGATTTTGACATGATATTGATCACTTTTTAGCCCAACGTTTAGTTGATCTGTCCCAATCTCCACAGTAAAGTGTCCATAGGTCTCCACTAGACCGACAGGGGTAAAAATAAAGTGTCCTTTTGGCCTAAGTCAGGCTGGTATACGTTATTCCATACAACGGAATCCCTCAAGAAATGTACAATGCGTGGTATATGTTTTTAAGCATGGAAGACTATGGGTGACGTAAACCACTATATAGTATACGTCACAGGCCTCCGTTTCATGTATACGTCATAGGATTTACAATAGATTTTCATGACATGTATATGTTAAATTGATCCGTCGATGGGAGTCAGATGCCTGTGACAGATGCCTAACCGTGGCATCCCTCACCTTTTGGTCTATTATGGCATCCGTTTAACGTATATGTCTTGAAAGGGATCATGAGAGATAATGACGCATACATTTAACGTACGCTATTGTAGTCTATGCTTGGCAGATGCCACTGTTTAGTATCGGTCACTGTCTATGTTTAACGTATATGTCGGGAGCTGTTCCTGGCATATACATTAAGTATAGACTTTTCTAGACTGATATTCGTTGGAAACACAGTAAAATGTGACTTCTCGTGATCTAGTCCCCTGCAGGCCGTCTTCATCTCCGATAAAGGAGTTTCTAAGTACATTATTTTCTCTGGCAATTAGCTGAAACAAAATAAAACATAATACTGTCCTCACTGTATGTCTTATATTCCCTGTATACAGTCCTCACTATATGTCTTATATTCCCTGTATATTGTCCTCACTATATGTACTAAATTCCCAGTATCCTGTCCTCACTGTATCTCCTATATTCCCTGTATACTGTCCTCACTACATGTACTATATTCCCAGTATACTTTCCTCACTGTATCTCCTATATTCCCTGTATACTGTCCTCACTATATGTACTATATTCCCAGTATCCTATCCTCACTGTATTTCCTATATTCACTGTATACTGTACTCACTATATGTAGTTTTCCATGTATACTGTCCTCACTATCAGTGGCGGATTATCATATGGGCGATTCGGGCGGCCGCCCGGGGCCCGAGGCTCCCAGGGGGCCCATGGCAGCCCGAACCACACATCATCTTGAAAAGGTACCTATTCAGCGCGCTAGCGCTGCTAACTAACGAAGATGAGGAGGGGAGGAGCAGGGAATTGGCCGGGAAAGGGGTAGGACACGCCTCCCTGACAAGGGCGGGCCGCCGCCATTGAGTAACAGAACAGCGACGAACGGCTGTTCTGTTACTCCGAATCCGCAAGACAAGAGCCGGGCGGTCGGTCACCGGCGCTGAGGTCAGTACAGCAGGCTTATCCTCCTGCCCAACTGGTTCCCGACCGCTGGCTGTATTTTTACGGCCAGCGGTCAGGGACGGGTCCTTAAAACCCGAGCCATAGACTTTCTACGGCTCGGGTTTTAACTTGCTGCCCGCGCGATCGGGCAGCTGAATGTCGGGTCTCCGGCTGTCAGTGACTGCCGGGGACCCTGAGGAGAAGACAGAAGCAGCTTTCGCTGCTTCTGTCTTCTCCGATGTCTTCTTACACAGCGCTCAATGAACGCTGTGTATAGGAATAGAGACAGCAGCAGCGGCGCTGTCTCTATTCCTCCCGGTGATCATGTGACTGGTCACATGATCGCCGGGTGCCGTTAGTGGCAGGCTGCTGCTGGGTCTAACTAGACCCAGCACAGCCCTATTAGTGACAATCGTCACTATGAGAGGGCTGATTTCCCCTGTAACTGGGGCTGCTGTGCAGCTCCAGTTACAGTGGAAAAACATGGTGTAAAAGAAAGAAAAAATATACATAAAGTTCCCCAAAGGTCTTTTTTGACCTTTGAGGAACAGACCACAGTAATAAAAAAATAGGAAAGTAAAGTGCAAAAAAAAATTAAATAATAAATACACATAAAATACCCACCCCAATAAAAACCGTCCCCCCCCCGCCAATCATTGTTGTAACGCTGGCGCTGACCCAATTACCCTAATATAGACATGTAATATATTACAATTTACGGTAAACAATGACGATCACAAATAAAAGGTCTATTTTAGGGTAAACCTATGTTATTACCCAAAAAAATAGCTGAAACGTAAAAAAGCTTATTTTTTTACTATTATTTTCAAACTTTATGAATAAAAATTCTAAAATAGCAAAAAAGGTGTGTATAAAAACGATAAAAAAAAAGAAACCTGCATTGTCTACGGAAAAAACATCGCAAAAATCACGTTGTTTTTATTTATTTTTTATAAAAATGTGTGTTTGGTGCAACTTTGTAATTACGTTTTATTAAAAAATACTTTCACTTTTTGAGATACAGCTGCTTTGTATCCTGTATCCGTCAGGTCAGCAGGACTGACGGGATCAGTGAAACGGGCCCTGCGCTAAATTATAATCTTAGATGTGATAGATTTGAGGTGGATCCTGCGTGTCACTGATCCTGTCAGTCCTGCTGACCTGACGGATACAGGATACAAAGCAGCTGTATCTTAAAAAGTGAAAATATTTTTTCATAAAACGTAATTACAAAGTTGCACCAAACACACATTTTTATAAAAAATAAATAAAAACGACGTGATTTTTGCGACGTTTTTTCCGTAGACAATGCAGGTTTCGTTTTTTATCGTTTTTATACACACCTTTTTTGCTATTTTACAATTTGTATTCATAAAGTTTGAAAATAATAGTAAACAAATAAGCTTTTTTACGTTTCAGCTATTTTTTTGGGTAATAACACAGTTTTACCCTAAAATAGACCTTTTATTTGTAATCGTCATTGTTTACCGTAAATTGTAATATATTACATGTCTATATTAGGGTAATTGGGTAATATATATATATATATATATATATATATATATATATAATTATGATATAAAGTTTTTAAATGTGTACATAACCTTGTGGCACTATATACAAGGGGGAGTTCTGTGTGGTACTATATACAAGGGGGAGCGCTGTGTGGCACTATATACAAGGGGGAGCGCTGTGTGCCACTATATACAAGGGGGAGCGCTGTGTGCCACTATATACAAGGGGGAGCGCTGTGTGGCACTATATACAAGGGGGAGCGCTGTGTGCCACTATATACAAGGGGGAGCGCTGTGTGCCACTATATACAAGGGGAGCGCTGTGTGGCACTATATACAAGGGGGAGCGCTGTGGCACTATATACAAGGGGGGGCTGTGTAGTGCTATCCACAGTGGTATGTGTGTGGCGCTCTTTATAGGGGGGGGCTTTTTGGTGCTATTTACAAGAGGGGGAGGGCTGTGTGGCGCTCTCTACAGGGGGCTGTATGGCACTATCTATATGGGGCTGTGTGTAACGCTCTCTAGGGGGAGGATGTGTGATATATAGAGGGGGCTGTGTATGGCGATATCTATGGGGGTGTGTAATATCTACAGGGGCTGTGTGTGGCACTATGTACAGGGGGCTGTGTGTATGTGGTGTTTTACAGTGTGTGGTATTATTATATTCAGGCACGCAGTGTTTGGTGCTATTATATTTAGGGGCACAGTATGTGGCACCATGATAACTTTATTTTCGTTTATAGGTGTGGAAATGTTGGAAAAGTGAGGAGACATCTGAGTGGCAAATTCTGCAGAAATGAGTCATGGCCGGGAGAAGTCGTCATGAGCGCTGGACCGGATGGAGAAGAAAAGAGGAAAAAAACTACTAGAATCTGAGACGTCGTCACCTGTGAGTCACTAGATTTATAGAGAATCTGTCACCTCTCCTGACATGTTTATTATAGGAATCCTTGTATTTCACAAAAAGTCTTTCTGCAGTCCAGGACTGATAGACAATTCCTCTTGTCAGGAGGTTGTGTCCCTGCACAGTGTGATACTCTCAGTATGTAGGGACACAGCCCTGTGACAAGGGAAATCGTAACACTGTTAATGCTTGCCCAAAAAAGTAGTGTCAAAAATAGTTACGGCGCGGCAGGGCGGCGGTGAGGAAGGGGGGCCCAAGTTTGGGTAACAGCCCAGGGCCCATGGTCTACTTAATCCGCCACTGCTCACTATACGTACTAAATTCCCACTATCCTGTCCCCACTGTATGTCCTATATTTCCAGTATATTGTCCTTACTGTATGTACTATATTCTCTGTATATTCTCCTCACTGTATATAGTATAATCTCTGTATATTATCCTTACTGTATGTTCTATATTCCCAGTATACTGTCCTCCCTGGATGTCCTATATTCCCTGTATACTTTCCTCACACTATGTACTTTTTTCCCAGTATACTGTCCTCACTGTATGTATTATATTCCCTGTATACTGTCCTCACTATATGTATTATATTCCCAGTATACTGTCCTCACTATATGTAGTAAATTTGCAGTATCCTGTCCCCACTGTATGTCCCATATTCCCTCTATACTGTCCTCACTACATGTACTATATTCCCAGTATACTTTCCTCACAGTATGTCCTATATTTTCTGTATACTGTCTGCACTGTATGTCCTATATTCCCTGTATACTGTCCTCATTATATGTACTAAATTCCCAGTATCCTGCCATTACTGTATGTCCTATATTCCCTGTATGCTGTCCTCACTGTATGTCCTATATTCCCTGTATGCTGTCCTCACTGTATGTCCTATATTCCCAGTATACTTTCCTCAAGTATGTCCTATATTTTCTGTATACTATCCTCACTGTATGTCATATATTCCCAGTATTCTGTCCTCACTGTATGTCCTATATTCCCTGTATACTAGGCTCATTGTATGTCCTATATTCCCTGTATGCTGTCCTTACTGTATGTACTATATACTCTGTATATTATATTCTCTGTATGTCTTATATTCCCTGTATACTGTCCTCACTATATGTACCATATTCTCTGTATACTGTCCTCACTGTATGTCCTATATTCCCAGTATACTGTCCTCACTATATGTACTATATTTCCGGTATACTGTCCTCACTATATGTACTATATGCCCTGTATACTGTCCTTACTGTATGTCCTATATACTTTGTATATTGCCCCCACTGTATGTCCTATATTCCCTGTATACTGTCCTCACGCTATGTACTTTTTCCCAGTATACTGTCCTCACTGTATGTCTTATATTCCCTGTATACTGTCCCCACTATATGTATTATATTCTCTGTATACTGTCCTCACTGTATGTCCTATATTCCCAGTATACTGTCCTCACTATATGTACTATATTTCCAGTACACTGTCCTCACTATATGTACTATATGCCTGTATACTGTCCTTACTGTATGTCCTATATACTTTGTATATTGCCCCCACTGTATGTCCTATATTCCCTGTATACTGTCCTCACGCTATGTACTTTTTCCCAGTATACTGTCCTCACTGTATGTCTTATATTCTCCGTATATTGTCCTCACTGTATGTCTTATATTCCCTGTATTCTGTCCTCACTGTATGTCCTATATTCCCTGTATACTGTCCTCACTACATGTACTATATTCCCAGTATACTTTCCTCACAGTATGTCCTACATTTTCTGTATACTATCCTCACTGTATGTCCTATATTCCCAGTATACTGTCCTCACTGTATGTCCTATATTCCCTGTATACTAGGCAAATTGTATGTCCTATATTCCATGTATATTGTCCTCACTGTATGTCCTATATTCCCTGTATACTGTCCTCACTGTATGTCCTTAATACTGTCCTCACTATATGTATTATACTCCCAGTATACTTTCATCACAGTATGTCCTACATTTTCTGTATACTATCCTCACTGTATGTCCTATATTCCCAGTATACTGTCCTCACTGTATGTCCTATATTCCCTGTATACTAGGCTCATTGCATGTCCTATATTCCCAGCATACTGTCCTCACTGTATGTCCTATATTCCCTGTATACTAGGCTCATTGTATGTCATATATTCCATGTATATTGTCCTCATTTAATGTCCTATATGCCTTGTATACTGTCCTCACTGTATGTCCTATATTCCCTGTATACTAGCCTCATCGTATGTCCTATATTCCCTGTATACTGTTCTTACTGTCTGTCCTACATTCCCTGTATACAGTCCTCACTATATGTACTATATTCCCTGTATACTGTTCTCACTGTCTGTCCTACATTCCCTGTATACAGTCCTCACTATATTCCCTGTATACTGTCCTCACTGTATGTCCTATATTCCCTGTATACTGTTCTCACTGTCTGTCCTACATTCCCTGTATACAGTCCTCACTATATGTACTATATTCCCTGTATACTGTCCTCACTGTATGTCCTATATTCCCTGTATACTGTTCTCACTGTCTATCCGAGGGGTCTCAAACTCGGCCGGGTAAGTGGGCCGCATATAGAAAAAATGGGAAGTTGACGGGCCGCATTACTTTCAAATTTGATACAATACAAAATTGTCAATCAATTAGTTATTTGATCTACTATAACACTATATTACTATCATAATAATACTACATTACTATAATAATAATACTACATTACTATAATAATAATAATACTACATTACTATAATAATAATAATAATAATAATACATTACTATAATAATAATACTACATTACTATAATAATACTACATTACTATAATAATACTACATTACTATAATAATACCGCTAGGTTTAAAATTTTTAGATATTTCTCCACGTGCTTATTTCAACAATTCAGTTTTCCAGTTTGTGTCGCTAAATGCAGTCCGGCGGCTCAGTTGGCAGCGTTTGGCAGACACATGTCAAGATTGGGCAGTCCCTTTTTAGACCGTGCCACAGTGCCCTCTGTAGATAATGCCACAGTGCCCTCTGTAGATAATGCCACAGTGCCCTCTGTAGATAATGCCACAGTGCCCTCTGTAGATAATTCCACAGTGCCCTCTGTAGATAATGCCACAGTGCCCTCTGTAGATAATGCCACCGTGCCCTCTGTAGATAATGCCACAGTGCCCTCTGTAGATAATGCCACAGTGCCCTCTGTAGATAATGGCACTGTGCCCTCTGTAGATAATGGCACTGTGCCCTCTGTAGATAATGGCACTGTGCCCTCTGTAGATAATGGCACTGTGCCCTCTGTAGATAATGCCACAGTGCCCTCTGTAGATAATGCCACAGTGCCCTCTGTAGATAATGCCACAGTGCCCTCTGTAGATAATGCCACAGTGCCCTCTGTAGATAATGCCACAGTGCCCTCTGTAGATAATGCCACAGTGCCCTCTGTAGATAATGCCACAGTGCCCTCTGTAGATAATGCCACAGTGCCCTCTGTAGATAATGGCACTGTGCCCTCTGTAGATAATGGCACTGTGCCCTCTGTAGATAATGGCACTGTGCCCTCTGTAGATAATGGCACTGTGCCCTCTGTAGATAATGCCACAGTGCCCTCTGTAGATAACGCCACAGTGCCCTCTGTAGATAATGCCACAGTGCCCTCTGTAGATAATGCCACAGTGCCCTCTGTAGATAATACTAAAGCACCAGCACAAATACAGCTCAATTTAGTGCAACCCCTGACGTATAGGTTCACACTAAATTATTTCCAGCTCCCAGCATGGTCCGAACAATGGTAAAGATATGCTGGGAGATGCTGTTTCATTTAAAAAAAAATCACACCACCCATCATCTCGCTGCAAATCATACAGTGATTACAGTGCTGATTAGAGGCAGAATGAACATTTACATTAAGTGACTCACCGGTGACATCTCAGATTCTAGTTCTTTTTCTCCATCCGGTCCAGACCTCTATGATGACTTCTCCCGGTCACAACCCATTTCTGCAGTTTGCTTCTCAGATGTCTTCAGCTTCTCACTTTTCCTACATTTCTACACCTATAAACAAAGATAAAGTTCTCATTATACCACACACTACGCCCCTAAATATAATAGCGCCATACACTGCACCTCTAATTATAATATCACCATACACCATGTCCCACACACACACACTGTGCCCCCTGTAGATGGTGCCTGCCATAGAGCACCCTGTAGATAGTGCCCCCCATAGAGCCCCCTGTAGATAGTGCCCCCATATAGCCCACCTCTGTATAGTGTCCCACATATAGCTCCCCCTATAGTGCTCTACAGATAGCCCACCCCTGTATATAGTGCTCCACGTATAGCCCAACCCTGTATATAGCCCCCATGTAGATATAGCCCACCCCTGTATATAGTGCTCCACAGATAGCCCCCTGTAGATATAGCCCTCTGTAGATATAGCCCACCCTGTATATAGTGCTCCACAGATAGCCAACCCCAGTATATAGCCCCCCCTGTAGATAAATCGCCCAACTTAACGGGCATTATCTACAGACGGCACTGTGGCAATTTCTACAGACAGCACTGTGGCATTATCTACAGAGGGCACTGTGGCATTATCTACAGAGGGCACTGTGGCATTATCTACAGAGGGCACTGTGGCATTATCTACAGAGGGCACTGTGGCATTATCTACAGAGGGCACTGTGGCATTATCTACAGAGGGCACTGTGGCATTATCTACAGAGGGCACTGTGGCATTATCTACAGAGGGCACTGTGGCATTATCTACAGAGGGCACTGAGGCGTTATCTTTGCCCATCACTTCTGAAGCCATTTCCAGCCCCTATAGAAACACACAAATTTAGACACCAAGGCCCAGGACCATACATTAAAGGGGTGGTGCGGGCACAGACCGTTTTTTATACTGATGATCTATCCACGTGCCTGGACAACCCCTTTTACTCATACTAATAAAATTGGATCACAGACTAGATTATAGAATACCTACAGACCCCAGACCTTCTAAGCTATTGCAGTCCCCAGACCAGACCCCCTAAACAAATACAGACCCCCATCACAAGCACCCTGAATAAATACAGACCTCAGACCGGACCCCTAAATACGGACACCAGACCTGACCCCCTACACTAATAATAACCCCAGACCTGACTCCCTTAATACAGACCTCAGACCAGACCCCCTAAACTAATACAGACCCCTAAATAAAAACCCCAAAACTAATACAGACCCCTAAATACAGACCCCATAAACAAATACAGATCACACCCCCAAATACAGACCCCCTAAATACCGACACAGACCTGAAACTAAAACAGACCCCCTAAATACCGACCCCAGATCACTTAAACTAACACAGACCCCTAAATATACAGACCCTAAATCCCTTAATCTGATACAGACCCCAGACCAGACCCCCTAAATACAGACCCCTTAAACTAATAGACACCAAACCTCCTAAATACAGTCCCCAAACCAGGCCCCCTAAATACAGACCCCACACCAGACCCCCTAAATACAGACCCCACACCAGACCCCCTAAATACAGACCCCACACCAGACCCCTAAATACAGTCCCCACACCAGACCCCTAAATACAGTCCCATTAAACAAATCAATCCCCTTATACTTACATAGTCAGTCTTCTCTGTGGAGTCGCTGCTGCTGGAAGTCCTGCGGTCATGTGACCAGCAGGTCTCTAAGCAATAGTAAGAACTTCAGAGATGAGGTCATGTGACCAGCAGGTCTCTAAGCAATAGTAAGAACTTCAGAGATGAGGTCATGTGACCAGCAGGTCTCTAAGCAATAGTAAGAACTTCAGAGATGAGGTCATGTGACCAGCAGGTCTCTAAGCAATAGTAAAAACTTCAGAGATGAGGTCATGTGACCAGCAGGTCTCTAAGCAATAGTAAGAACTTCAGAGATGAGGTCATGTGACCAGCAGGTCTCTAAGCAATAGTAAGAACTTCAGAGATGAGGTCATGTGACCAGCAGGACTCTAAGCAATAGTAAGAACTTCAGAGATGAGGTCATGTGACCAGCAGGTCTCTAAGCAATAGTAAGAACTTCAGAGATGAGGTCATGTGACCAGCAGGTCTCTAAGCAATAGTAAGAACTTCAGAGATGAGGTCATGTGACCAGCAGGTCTCTAAGCAATAGTAAGAACTTCAGAGATGAGGTCATGTGACCTTATGTCTAAAGGTCCTTTTGCAGGACATACACAATGCAGTTTTATCGCGTTTTTTTGCGGCGATTTGCGGCAAAATCGCGTCAAAACTACAATGTACCATGATAATCCGCCATTGATGGCCGGGCACATGCCCCCCCCCCCCCTGCCATCCCTAGCTACGCTCCTGATTACACCCTGTAGTAAAAAAAACGCTTCGTGAAATAAAAAGTTCATGTCACTTCTTGAGTCCTTTTTGGAGCCGTTTTTCATTGTGTCAATAAAAAAACAGCTTAAAAAAACAAAACGCATCAAAAACGTTTGCTTAAGAAGCAGCTGAAAATCAGAGGCCGTTTTCCCTTAAAAACATCCGCATTTTACAGCCGATTTTACTTTAGCGTGTGAACATACCCTCAGCGTAAACACTGTTGATTTTAGAAAACGGATTTAATTGCGTATTATAGTAACCGCAGAGTGGATGAAATTTGAACAAATATGCTGAGAAACCGTTTCATAAATTGACCTGCGGTGCGTTTTTTTAATCCGCATCCTGTCACTTTATGCTGCGGAATCGCTGCTCTTCTGTTTCAGGTTTTTTCCATTGAATTTAATGGGGGGTAAAACTCGCAACAAAGAGGCAAATGTTGTGATTTCTGCAATGGAAAAGCTGCGATTCCGCCTGAAAAAATCACGAATCCGAAAAAAGTGTTTATTTTTCTAGCAGTATTTCCGCAGTGGAGATTCCAAACGAAAAACTGTACCACAATTCTGTGCAGTTTTTCTGGTGAAATTCCCTGCGGCTCCCATGGCGGATACGCTGTGTACTTTTACGCAGCGTTTCCCCCCTGTGTGCCCTTACCCTATACGTTACATACATCCACTATTCATGAGGGAGGCCTCGCAGCAATTCATTAGTAATGTGAGAGGCCAATGTGGTTACTGTTGTGATACCGCCATAAATAGGGAAACCGCCGCTTATCTTCTATCAATCACATTATCTCCCCCGTCCAGTATGATGAAGACACTAACAGAACATTAAAACGTGGATATTTGGCGAGTCTTTATCTTTACAATTAACTCGCTGACAGAAATAAAAAGACTTAAAGCGCTGCCGTTTCAAAGAAACCAAATCACCCCATAAGGCCCCATGCACATGAACGTATTGTTGTCCACCCGTAAATACTGGCATAAATATGGGTCCTTGGTCACACGTATTCCACCCGTATTCCACCCGTATTTACGGGCACGTTTTTGGCTGCAAAATTGCACTGCACTAATCGGCAGCCCCTTCTCTCTATCAATGCAGGATAGAGAGAAGGGACAGCCCTTTCCGTAATAAAAGTAAAAGAAATTCATACTTACCCGGCCGTTGTCTTGGTGATGCGTCCCTCTCTTGACATCCAGTCCGACCTCCCTGGATGACGCGGCAGTCCATGTGACCGCTGCAGCCAGTGATTGGCCTGTGATTGGCTGCAGCGGTCACATGGGCTGTAACGTCATCCCAGGAGGCCGGACTGGAGGAAGAAGCAGGGAGTTCTGGGTAAGTATGAACGTCTTTTTTTTTTTTTACAGCTTTATCTATATTGTGATCGGTAGCAACTGTCCAGGGTGCTGAAACAGTTACTGCCGATCGTTTAACTCTTTCAGCACCCTGGACAGTGACTATTTACTGACGTCGCCTAGCAACGCTCCCGTACTTACGGGTGCACACACGTAGTCACCCGTAATTACGGGAGCCCCATAGACTTCTATTGGCTGCCCGTGCCGTAATTACGGCCTGAAATAGGACATGTTCTATCTTTTTCAACAGCACGGGCACCTTCCCGTAAGCATACGGGGAGGTACCCGTGACCAATAGAAGTCTATGGGCCCGTAATTACGGGAGTTTTTACGGTCATGTGCATGGGGCCTAAATCTGTAATGTCACTATTTTTCTGTTTGAGATGGAATAAATCATTTCCTTTCCATACACGTGTGTGTGTGTGTGTGTGTGTGTGTGTGTGTGTGTGTGTGTGTGTGTGTGTGTGTATGTGTGTGTGTGTGTGTGTGTGTGTGTATATATATATATATATATATATATATATATATATATATATATGTATATATAAAAGCAGAGGATTGGAGCAGCACTGTGAACAAATGCCTGACTAGGCTGGTGCAAAGCTTCAAAAATAAAGGTGTGACCTCTCCTTATGTGTTAGATATCCAAAAAAGAGAACGTGAAGCAGCACTCAAATAAAGTGACTTGAAAATGCCTTCATAGAGGAGGTGAAACGTTGTGGTTCTATGTTGGATGAATAAATTCACTTTATTTGAGTGCTGCTTCGCGTTCTCTTTTTTGGATATATACATATAAAATGTATAACATATAACCGCTTGTTGCTTTATTAAAACAAACACAAAAACTGTCATTGGTTTGGTCCGAGCCTACCCTTGTAGTTTACCTAGTGGTACAAACCAGTTGGCAGCTTCTGATTGGACGCTTTGAATGATCCCATCCTCAGAGCTCCTCTGCACCAGCCTTCTCCATGGAACTGCAGGTGTCAGTTGGTGTCAGTTGAGCGGATAATAGACAGTGAGAGACTTGAGATCTGTGTAAGAGACGATGTTTAGGGACGGTCTTAGGTGTGTGTGACCTGTACGAGGACACGGGGCGCTGCACCCTCCCAGCATGTAGGGGGCACCACTGGGCTCTGCCACTATTCTGTCCTCTCCTCCTCGTTACACACACGGAGGAAACAAGAGCCGAGGAGCAAGAGCAGAGGAGGAAGCTCCGTCACAGCCCGTCCTGCAAGAAACCTGTGATCCTGTCAGCAAGAAGAGATGTAAGTGTCTATGTGTGTGTATGTGTCTCTGTGTTCGTGTGTGTATATGTTCCAGTATGTGTGTGTGTATATATATGTGTATATATGTCTCTATGTTAGTGTGTATATATGTGTGCCTCTGTGTGTGTATATATGTGTGGGTATAGTTATCAGAGTGTGATATCTGTGGTGTTACATAGGACTGCAGGTGACATCTACTACATTATCTGTAATCAGAGAGTTATCACTGTGTTATCTGTAGTGTTACATAGGACTGCAGGTGACATCTACTACATTATCTGCACAGTGTATATATGGGTATGTATGTGAATGTGTGTTTGTGTTTGTATATATGTTTCTGTGTGTGTGTGTCTGTGTGTATATATTCCAGAATGTGTATATATATATATTTGCCTGTTTGTCTAAATATGTCCCTCTATGTATGTGCAGTATCTATGTTCCTGTGTGTGTGTCTGTGTGTGTCTGTGTGTGTGTATATATTCCAGAATATGTATATATATATTTGCCTGTTTGTCTAAATATGTCCCTCCTATGTATGTGCACTATATATGTTCCTGTATGTGTCTATATATGTGGTTAATTTTTGGTTTGTGGAGGGCGGCAATAGAGAATCCCGCACAGGGCGCCATCCAACCTAAGGCCGGCCCTGACGGTATTTATATATAAGTGAGCGCAAATATGGCAGCTAAGAGCTTTTATAATGTGACATCTAGTCATGAAATCCATGAAATATGGACAGAACCGGAGGAAAGTCTCTCAGCTTATGTGAAGCAGTAAATGACTCTACAACTTGTAATGTTTATACAAGGACCTTCCCAAGAAACGTTCCTCATCCTCTGTTGTAATATTATACAATGAGCGGACCTGACGTTCTATCTGGTAATGATTGTTACTTCACGGTCCAGTCACTAGTACATCTGTAAGGAAGGCGAGGACTACAGGCAGGAGAAGAACACAGATACATAAGACACTAAGGGGGGGGGGGGGGGGTCATTTATCAACTCTTCTACGCCAGGCGTAGAAAAGTCGCAAAAGGGATTAAAAGTCGCATTTTTGATGCAAATTGCAATTTTTGCCCTTTTTTTGCGCCACTTTCCACACTTTTGTAGAAATGGGGCGTGGTCATGGGGAAAGGGGCGTGGCCACTGAGCCAACAAATTTATTATGATTCTCCCAGAAAAGTGGCATAAATTATAGTGGAAATCTACGCCAGCTCTTCGCTAACGTATATTTCACTCCATGGGGCATAGCAAGGTAGAGGCCCGCGCTGGACCTCGCAGATCTGGCACAGTTTAGAATTTTCTGTAAAAGCAGAATGAGCCATTACAGAAGAGAGAAAGCAGAATACATTGGGACCCTAAAGAGGTCAGGAGCTTTAAATTGTTTGGGTTTTCCGGAAAAAATCATCTTCTGTGCGTGAATATAACCTTAAAGAACCAGTTCCTGTTGTTCAACCCCTTAACTGCTTCCCGCAAAATGTTGTGTCAGATATGTCATAGTGCGGGGGGTGATGTATGGAGCGCTCACGCGCTGTGCGTGCACCATACGCTGCGGCTGTCAGCTGTGTATTACAGATGACACCCGGGACTAACGGCCAGAAACAGTGATCGCGCTGATTTCTGGCTGTTTAACCCCTCAAATGCTGTGGTCAATCACGACGGCAGCATCTGAGGTGTTAAAAAGAGGGGCGGCCCCCTCTGACAGCTCGTCACCCCCACCCGCAATGAGATCGCTGGGTCACTATGGTTGTCATGGCAGCCCAGGGCCTAATGAAGGCCCCCAAGACTGCCTTCACTCTGCCTCTCCTAAGCCCTGCATGTGGCAGGGCTTAAAGTGTAGCTAAACGTTTAAGAAACTTCTGACATGTCATAGTGACATGTCAGAGGTTTTGATTGGTGGGGGTCCGAGCACTGAGACCCCCACTAATCGCTAGAATGAAGCAGCTGAAGTTCTCGTGTGAGCGCTCAGCCGCTTCGTGTCTGTTCTGCTTTTTCCTGAAACCAATGTATCGGAGAAAGTCTAAGAGCCCGTACCGAGCGCTTCAGCTCCGTACTTTTAGCGATAGGTGGGGTCTCAGTGCTTGGACCTCCACCAATCAAAACTTCTGACATGTTACTATGACATGTCAGAAGTTTGTTAAACGTTTAGCTGCACTTTAACAGAAGCCTGTGGAAATGACAATATACTGCAATACATTAGTAATGCAGTGTATTGTACCAGCGATCTAACAATCGCTGGTTCATGTCCCCTAGCAAAAAAAAGGGAAATATCGTTTTTAGTAAGGAAAAAAGAACAAATTAAAAGTTAAAAAAAAACACCTTTTCCCAGTTTTCCTCTAAAGTAATGTAAAAAAGAAAAAAACTTAAACAAAATTGGTATAGCTGTTTCTGAACTATTAAAATATAGCGTTATTTAACGCGCATGGTGAACCCAAAAATATTTAAAACCCCAAAATTGCTGTTTTTTGGTCAACTTAGCTCTTAAAAAAAATGTAATAAAAAGTGATCAAAAAATTGCATGTACCAAAAAATGGTACCTATAAAAACTAGAGCTCGTCCCACAAAAAATACGCATCACACCGCTCAATCGATGGAAAAATAAAAACCGTATGGCTCTTAGAATGTGGCTACACCAATAAAAAAAATTTACCAAAAAGTTTTTTTCTTTGAAAGTAGTGTAATTTAAGAAAACCTATATAAATTGGTATCTCCGCAATCGTATTGAGCCACAGCATGTAGTTCCCTTTTCATTTTTACCACACGGTGAAATCTGTAAGAACGAAACCCAAAAAGCCATGAAGGGATCGCAGTTTTTTCCAATTTCAGCACGCAAATAATTTTTTTTCCGTTTACCAGTGCATTGTATGGTACTTTAGATGCTACTAATAGAAACTACGACGCCTCCCGTAAAAAATAAGCCCTCAAAGTCTATTAAAATGGCTTCGGCCTGAAGAGGTTATACAAGCCATTTTTCATTTGTCACTCACCTTCCTAGAGTCATAACTTTTTTATTTTTACGTCAGTGGAGTGGTGTGTGAAGGATTATTTTTTTGCGAGAGGAGTTGTCGTTTTTTGGGCACCATTTAAAGTACCATGTAATGGTTGAATTTGAGAAAACTGAGCTTCCTCCATGTTTTTTGGGTTTAGTTTTTACTGTACACACTTACCTTCTCTTAAGGTAAAAGTAGATTTAACATCTACTTTTACCATAAAGAGGCTCTGTCACCAGATTTTGCAACCCCTATCTGCTATTGCAGGAGATCGGCGCTGCAATGTAGATAAGAGTAACGTTTTTATTTTTAACAAAAACAAGCATTTTTGGCCAAGTTATGACCATTTTTGTATTTATGCAAATGAGGCTTTCTAAAGTCCAACTGGGCGTGTTTAAAGTAAAAGTCCAACTGGGCGTGTATTATGTGCGTACATCAGGGCGTTTTTACTTCTTTTACTAGCTGGGCGTTCTGACGAGAAGTATCATCCACTTCTCTTCACAACACCCAGCTTCTGGCAGTGCAGACACAGCGTGTTCTCGAGAGATCACGCTGTGACGTCACTTCCTGCCCCAGGTCCTGCATCGTGTCGGACGAGCGAGGACACATCGGCACCAGAGGCTACAGTTGATTCTGCAGCAGCATCGGCGTTTGCAGGTAAGTCGATGTAGCTACTTACCTGCAAACGCTGATGCTGCTGCAGAATCAACTGTAGCCTCTGGTGCCGATGTGGCCGACACGATGCGGGACCTGGGGCAGGAAGTGAGTGACGTCACAGCGTGATCTCTCGAGAACACGGCTGTGTCTGCACTGCCAGAAGCTGGGTGGTAACGAAGAGAAGTGGATGATGCTGATTCGTCAGCATCATACACTCCCATTCCCAACGCCCAGCTAGTAAAAGTAGTAAAAACGCCCCGATGTAACACACATAATACACGCCCAGTTGTACTTTTACTGTAAACACGCCCAGTTGGACTTTAGAAAGCCTCATTTGCATAAATACAAAAATGGTCATAACTTGGCCAAAAATGCTCGTTTTTAAAAAATAAAACGTTACTGTAATCTACATTGCAGCGCCGATCTGCTCCAATAGCAGATAACGGTTGCAAAATCTGGTGACAGAGCCTCTTTAAAGGGGTTGTCCGAGATACCAAAATTTTTTCAAAAACTGTGTCATACATTACCCCTTATACAGACAACCTAAATAAAGCATTATTTAAAAAAAAAACTTCTACTTAGCACATTTCTGCTTTGAGTTTAGCACAGCTTGTTTACATGCAGTTCAGCTCTGGTTTGTTGATCTTTCCTTGTTATGAAACTTTTTTCCCGTGCACGCTCCTTGCAGGCTGCAATGAGCGTGCACGTACCTTCCAAGAGTTCACGTGAGCTGTCCCTGCTCCTCCCCGCTGACATCCTTCACTGGACTTGTCTTCTTGCTGACATTCTTGAAGGATGGTGACCGTTCTCCCCCCATTATGTTTTCACATTGATGTTTTCTTTCTCTTTTCAGGTCTATAAACCTCTTCGTGTCTCCCTCACCCTCGTCCACCCTCTTCTATCTCATGTCTCTCTCCACTAAGGCCATGTTCACACAGAGTTTTTTTGCAGGAAGAATATATGCCTCAAAATTCCGTCTTGAAGTTGGCGGCAGATTTACCTCTCCCTGCACGTTGATTTTTGCGTCATTTTTCCCGGAGTTTTTTGTGCGCTGTTTGCGGCTTTGTTTGCGTTTTTGTTTGCCGCTTTGTTCGGGGCGTTTTTCGCTTAGTTTATCTTGGCGTTTTTTGCTTGTTTGTTTGCGTCTTTTTTTGCAATGTTTTTTGCTGTGTTTTCCGTTGTGTTTATCGTAGCCTTTTTCGCGTCGTTTATCGTTTTTTTTTTTTGTGTCGTTGTTTGCGGCTATTTTTGCTGCTTTTTTCGTTGCGTCTTTCGTGGCGTTTTCCCAGTTGTTTTTCACGGCGTTCTTTGCCTCTTTGTGTGCGGCTTTTTTCGCGTCTTTTTCGCAGCGTTTTCCGTGGCGTTTATCGTAGCCTTTTTTGCGTCTTTTTTTGCGTCGTTGTTTGCGTTTTTTTTTTCTGGGTTTTTCGTTGCGTCTTTCATGGCGTTTTCCCTGTCGTTTTTTGTGGCGTTCTTTGCCTCTTTGCGGCTTTTTTCGCGGCTTTATCGTAGCCTTTTTGGCGTTGTTTTTTGCGTCTGTGTTTTGTGGCGTTTTTCGCCCGCGGTAATTGAGCGCCGCGGGCATAAAACAATGCGAAATACGCTTTCTCTGCCTCCCATTGAAGTCAATGGGAGGTCAGAGGCGTAAACGCCCGAAGATAGAGCATGTCGCTTCTTTTTCCCGCAAGGCAGTTTTACTGCTCGCGGGAAAAAGACGCCGACGCCTCCCATTGAAATCAATGGTACGCATTTTCGGGCCGTTTTTGACGAGTTTTGCAACGCTGTTTCCGCTTAAAAAAACTCGTCAAAATACTCTGTGTGAACTTAGCCTAATGCTGCCTCCGTTATTGTACTTCATGTACCATTCCTCCTCCTGCACTTTGTGTTGTGAGGAGGAGTAATTTTATTACATAGATGACACACTACCCCTCCCCCCACCTGTACCTAGCGCTATTGTAACTTACCGGAGTAGTGGAATCCCACTATGGTCGGGGATTCCGCTCCTGCACGCTTTGCTTGGACATAGACCTAGGCAGAGACATGAAGCAATCCGTTGTGGACCGGAATCATAGTGGCGCTGTCTACCTAAGGGCGGATTTACACGAACGCCATATACGTCCGTGCAACCCGCGTGTTTTTCACACGTGTGGCACGGACCTATGCAAGTCTATGGAGCAGTGCAGATTGTCATTGATTTTTGCGCAGCGTGATTCCGCTGCGTATAACTCACGACATGTTCTATATTCCGGCGTTTTTTTGCGCATCACGCACCCATTGAAGTCAATGGGCGCGTGAAAATCCACGCATTGCCGCACGGAAGCACCTCCGTGCGAACTGGCTGTTTTGCACAACAGCTGTCAAAAGGATGAATGTAAACAGAAAAGCACCACGTGCTTTTCTGTTTACAAACATCCAAATGGCGTGTCATAATGATGGCGGCTGCGCAAAAACCACGCATATGATGCTGCCTCACGGAGCAGGTAAGTGGCTTTTGCGCAGGCAAAATGCCACGTGTTTTGCCTGCGCAAAAACGCCACGTTCGTCTGAATCAGGCCTTCTACACATTTTTAGGCAAGTTAGTTCAGACATTGATGGGAACTCCGCTGCGGACGATAGGCAGCGGTGCAGAAATCTCAGGCCGCAGCATGCACTGTCTGTTGCGGAGAAGTGGAATGGCACAAAGTATTTCAGCCTTTGCAATGCAAAAACCGAAATCTGTGGCAGGTCCGCTGTGTTTTCTGCAACGTCTGAATTACCTGTCAAAACGGCAAATATTGGTGCAGATTCGTTGCGTACTTTCCCCTAAATCTGCAACAACATTTGAAGCATAAAAACTCTGCCACGTCTGAACGTGCCCTAAGGGCATGCCCCCACGTGGCGGATTTCCTCCGCAACTGTCCGCATCAATGCCGCACCTAATCCGGGTTGCGGATTACGGCTGCGGATCTGCCCAAAATGTGCAGTAAATTGATGCGGACTAGCTGCTGCGGACTGCGGAAAAAGTGCTTCCCTTCTCTCTATCAGTGCAGGATAGAGAGAAGGGACAGCACTTTCCCTAGTGAAAGTAAACAAATTTCATACTTACCGGCCGTTGTCTTGGTGACGCGTCCCTCTTTCAGCATCCAGCCCTACCTCCCTGGATGACGCGGCAGTCCATGTGACCGCTGCAGCCTGTGATTGGCTGCAGCCGTCACTTAGACTGAAACGTCATCCTGGGAAGCTGGACTGGAGACAGAAGCAGGGAGTTCTCGGTAAGCATGAACTTCTATTTTTTTACAGGTTGCTGTATATTGGGATCGGTAGTCACTGTCCAGGGTGCAGAAACAGTTACTGCCGATCGCTTAACTCTTTCAGCACCCTGGACAGTGACTATTTACTGACGTCTCCTAGCAACGCTCCCGTAATTCCGGGAGCCCCATTGACTTCCTCAGTCTGGCTGTAGACCTAGAAATACATAGGTCCAGCCAGAATGAAGAAATGTCATGTCCAAAAAGCAAGACGCATCCGCAGCACACATAACATGTGTATGACAGCTGCGGACTTCATTGCAGAATTTAGAATCTCCATTGAAGTCAATGGAGAAATTCCGCTATGAGTCCGCAACCAGTCCGCCACTGCTCCGCAACAGACAGAGCATGCTGCGGACACCAAATTCCGCTCCGCAGCCTATGCTCCGCAGCGGAATTTTAAACGAACACTTCTAAATTTAAGTGGAAGTCAATGGAGAAACGGCTCCGCTGCGGATTAACGCTGCGGAGTGTCCGCAGCGGAATTCAAGTGAAATTCTGCCACGTGTGAACCCAGCCTTATAATAACAGCCAGCGCTGTGGCCACCACAGTATTAGTGATGGTCAGCTACTGGATGTTACCCAGGTATGCTATTCCCAGTTTCCCTGGTGGCGGAGGGTAACAGGGTCATAGTGATGGTTAGTGTTCGTCCAGCCCCGTCTTATGCCTCATGCACACTTTCAGGAGAAAACAGCCCCGTCATTTCAGCCGTAACGGCATGTGCAGGCGCTTGAACGCCGCGTCCATTACGGACGTAACTGTAGCTGGTTTTCCATGTAGTCCATGGAAAACGGCTCCATTTACGTCTGAAGAAGTGACATGACACTTCTTTGGCGCGGGCGTCTATTTACATGCCGTCTTTTGACAGCGACGCGCAAATATACGCCTCGTGTGAACAGACAAACGTCAGCCCATTGCTTTCAATGGGCAGATATTTGCCAACGCTTTCAAGCCGTAATTTCGGTCGTAATTCGGGCGTTAATACGCCCGAATTACGTCCGTAAATAGGCCGTGTGAACATACCCTTATACAGGAATAAAAAGAATGTCATCTGGGGTCCTGTATCTAAGCCTACATTGTGTTAGGCTTAGATACAGGCTCCATGTGTGACACTGTTTGTTAGACCCTGTATCTAAGCCTAACAATGTAGGCTTAGATACAGGACCCCAGAAGATCTTATCCAGTTCAGGACCGGGCTATTTTGCGCCTTCAGGACCAGACACCGTTTAGCCCTTTTTAGCACGTGTTAGTTAAATGGCTATAACGTTTTTATTTGTTGGGCTAACGGCGTTATTTTTGCCACGTTTTTTCCGTAGACAATGGAGGTTTATTTTTTTATCGTTTTTATACCCACCTTTTTGCCATTTTAGAATTTTCATTCATAAAGTTTGAAAATAATAGTAAAAAAATAAGCTTTTTTACGTTTCAGCTATTTTTTTTTTGGTAATAACATAGTTTTACCCTAAAATAGACCTTTTTTTTGTGATCGTCATTGTCTACCGTAAATTTTAATATATTATATGTCTATATTAGGGTAATTGGGTCAGCGCTAGCGTTACAACAATGATTGGCGGGGGGGAACAGTATTTTTTTTGGGTGGGTATTTTATGTGTATTTATTATTTCATTTTTTTGTACTTTACTATTTTTTTATTATTATGGTCTGTCCCTCAAAGGTCAAAAAAGACCTTTGGGGAACTTTATATATATTTTTTCTTTCTTTTACACCATCTTTTCCACTGTAACTGGAGTTGCACAGCAGCCCCAGTTACAGGGGAAATCAGCCCTCTCATAGTGACGATTGTCACTAACTGGGCTGTGCTGGGTCTAGCACTAACAATGCCCCCTGTAGATAGTGCCAGTGACAATGCCCCCTGTAGATAGCGCCAGTCACAATGTCCTCTGTAAATAATGACCATCACAATAACCTCTGTGGATAGCACCAGTCACAATACCCTCTGTAAATAGTGGCAGTCACACTGCCCCCTGTAGATCGCGCCAGTCAAAATGCCCCCTGTAGATATTGCCCAGTGTAAATAGAGTGCCCTGTAGATATTGCCCCAATGCTGCCCACAGAAAAAAAAGCCAGTGCAATAGTAATCGGTTGTATCTGCATCCTAAGGACACGGATACAATTGGGTAAGAAGTCCTGTTTCACCCCGGTTCTCTGAACCAGCTGTAATTTTAACAACCAGTTCGGGAAAACCGGGGCGAACTGGTCCCCCTTCAGCCTCGGGACCTGGGCAAGTGCCCACATTGCCCTCATTGTAATCCGCTCCTGCATATATGGCTCTGACACTTCTCGGCATCCACTATGTATGAGCGGCGCTGAAATGATGACGAGATGGAGGGGAGAAGAAGAGCGGTGAGGTGAGTATGTGTTTTTTGATGTTATGGGAGACGTGGGAGGGATGCTATGGTGCATGGTGTGGTCATTGCTGCACAATTTTACCGCACGGACCAGCAGAAAAATGCAACACATTTATTAAAATGCTTTTGCCTCTTAATAAATGTGTCGCACTTTACGGTCAATTTTTTTTCTATTAAGACTGGTGTATAAAACAGCAGTGTTAATAAATTGCCCCCTTTATGATTAGTATCAGCGACTGGTAAGTATCCGGATAGATTGTAGTTGTAGGATCACACGCTGCAGTAACATCTTATTTCATGGATTTCTCACAGACATCGGCGTTATATGGAAATCGATAGCATTTACCAGGAATGTATTCTCACACCTCCTTCTTCTTTTTCAGGTGTCTATTTCCAAGTTCAGAGAATCAAGATGGTGAATGCTCCACAGGTCGGTTCACACGGAAACCGCAACAGAATCAGCGCCAAAAAAATGCCCCAAATCACTTTCCTGGAGCGGTTTCCGCCTCTGACCCCTCATTGAAATCAATGGGTGGCAGAAAAAAACGCGGAACTGATTAATTTGATTAATTTATAGGACTTTGTGGCTGGCGTTGGAGCCGTTTAGGTATTGTGATTGTCATGGGGCAGTTGGGTAAAGGTATGTTTTTAGTCTTGCGTGAGGCTGATAAAGTGTAACTAAACTTTTAACATATCAAAGTGACATAGCAGAAGTTTTGATCAGTGGGGGTCTCAGCACTGAGACCCCCCCCCAACTGCTACAGCGAAGCGGCAGAAGCGCTTGGGTGAGTGCTGTGCCGCATGGTTTCTGATTGGCTTTCCACGGAAAACTGAGTGAGCGTTGTACGGACTGAATGTAAACTCTGAGTCTGTACACCGTTTGCTCAACTTTCCGAGGGAAGACGATCAGAAACAAAGCAGTACATCGCTCACCCTGCCGCTTCTGCTGCTTCATTTTAGCAATAAGTGGGGGTCTCAGTGCTAGGACTCCCACCGATCAAAACTTCTGACATGTCACTATGTTTAGTAACAATTTAAGGCCCCATGCACATGACTGTAAAAAAACAGAACCGCCTGGTTCTATTGGCCGCAGAAACCTTTCCGTATCGCTACGGATAGCTGTCTGTGCCATAGAACCGTGCCGTGAATTATGGAGCATGTCCTACTTTTCGTTTTTTATGGGCCGTGCTCCCATACTTTGTATGAGAGCACGGCCCGAAACTGTGGCCCGCGGCCATCGGCAGCTGGCCGTGCCCACAATCACAGGCCGTGATTATGGGCACAGCCGTGTGAATGGGGCCGAAATGTTGATAAAATTCCTATAGAAAGTATTATGACTAAGTAAAGTAGCTGTGATAGAAATAATTCATAGAGTTCTGGTAATAAAGTGATTTTGAGTTGGATTTCCCCGGTCAGATGCGGTTTGGTTGCTGTTTGCAGAAGAGTTTTCTTCTGGAGTTCTTGTTCTTGGAGGATATTCTTGAGGACATTTGGACGTTCTAACAGTCAGTTGTCTACCTCTGGCCATAGAGTAGTGTTTCATCTCTTACAGACGAGTGTGCAGCTTAAAGGGGTTTTTCCATCTTAGACATTTATGGCGGGTCCAGCTCTGATGTATGCCATAAATGTCTAAGATGGGAAGAACTCCTATAAAATGCTCCATTTGTGGCAGGGTAAGGAAGGACACTCTACTTGCCATCAGATCCACCATTTTAAAGGTAGCGATGAATGGGGTGATAAATGTTGCAGCCAGACGCCCCTTACAACCCGGCTAGTAACAAGATATCATCATTATTTTGAGGTGTTCCTGATGTAGAAATCCCTATGTGTAATGACAATGACGTTATCGAGCCCAGTATATTTTGTTTGTCAGTATGTTACACAATCTTTCTGGTTATCAGCAGTGTCCATGAAAGTCTCCCCTGAAATAAGGCTCATTTTTGTAGGGTTTGTGTGGGCAGGGTTTTAATATTTTTGCTGTGAGTGGCGCAGTTTAGTTGACGCGTCTCCTTTTCTTTTCCTCTCTAGTGATTTGGCCAGAAGTCACAAGTCAGTGTCCGGCTATTTTCACTACTAGTGATATCACTTTGTGTCATAACTTGGCGCATGTGAGGTCTCTATTGAATGTGTAATATTTTTCCTGATGATGATATCAGATATTTGGTGTCCTCTCTAGGCCACACTTAGGCCCATGTTATAAATGAGATGTAAATGGTCCACTGAATAGATTGTAGAATGGTTTTCTGTTATACAGATGTGAAGGAGAGCGCTATTTCTTCTAGACATCTGATCTTTGGTGTGATTGGTGAATAATTTAGGGGCTGTGGTCAGAGACAATTCCATGATACTTGTGGCTTATAGTCAGTGTGGGGTGGTCGGTGCGACCTCTTGGATAGGAAGACTTGAGGTGGGATCTCTAGTTTGGCTCCGCAGAATGTACCCCAGAACGGATTTAATTGCCCCTTAAAAATGATTTGAGCTTTATCAGAAACCAGGTACACTAACATCTCTTTACTGATCCAGTACATCTATAGCATATACCAGGAACGTATTATAGCACCTCTTTCTTTTCTAGATGTCTATAAGTGAAGAGAAGCAAAATATAGAATCCTCCAGTCAGCGGCAATGGAGGAATCAGAGGACTGGTAATTAATATTATTATTTAATTACTGCTAATTATCATGCTGGTTTCTAGCTCTGGATTACTCAGAGGTGTAATTCCCAAGTGACAGCTAAGATTTGAACAGCGAAGCTACTGCAGTCCTAGTACTTGTAGCAGACGCTGAAATAGTAAATTAGAATCACTCGGAAACAACCGCCGATTCCCGGGTACATACCGTCCTCTACAGCGATGTGACTGCGCATGAGCAGTAGCGCACGCTGAAATACAGGTTTAGAATAAGCACTTGGGAACAGTCGCCGGTTCCCGGGTACATACCGTCCTCTACAGTGATGTGACTGCGCATGTGCAGTAGCGCACGCTGAAATACAGATTTAGAATAAGCACTTGGGAACAGTCGCCGGTTCCCGGGTACATACCGTCCTCTACAGCGATGTGACTGCGCATGAGCAGTAGCACATGCTGAAATACAGGTTTAGAATAAGCACTTGGGAACAGTCGCCGGTTCCCGGGTACATACCATCCTCTACAGCGATGTGACTGCGCATGAGCAGTAGCGCACGCTGAAATACAGGTTTAGAATAAGCACTTGGGAACAGTCGCCAGTTTCCGGGTACATACCGTCCTCTACAGCGATGTGACTGCGCATGAGCAGTAGCGCACGCTGAAATACAGGTTTAGAATAAGCACTTGGGAACAGTCGCCGGTTCCCGGGTACATACCGTCCTCTACAGTGATGTGACTGCGCATGTGCAGTAGCGCACGCTGAAATACAGATTTAGAATAAGCACTTGGGAACAGTCGCCGGTTCCCGGGTACATACCGTCCTCTACAGCGATGTGACTGCGCATGAGCAGTAGCACATGCTGAAATACAGGTTTAGAATAAGCACTTGGGAACAGTCGCCGGTTCCCGGGTACATACCATCCTCTACAGCGATGTGACTGCGCATGAGCAGTAGCGCACGCTGAAATACAGGTTTAGAATAAGCACTTGGGAACAGTCGCCGGTTCCCGGGTACATACAGTCTTCTACAGTGATGTGACTGCGCATGAGCAGTAGCGCACGCTGAAATACAGGTTTAGAATAAGCACTTGGGAACAGTCGCCGGTTCCTGGGTACATACAGTCTTGCTGAAATGCAAGTTTAGTAGAAGCACTCGGGAACAGTTGCCAGTTCCCGAGTGCAGGCGGGGACTTGGGCAGCGCTACTGTTGCGCATGCGCAGTTGCAGCTACGGGCTGGTAGTCACACCAAGCACTCGGGAATAATTGGATGTTCCGGAGTGCAAACGAAATAAAGCGTGTTCATGAGAACATTGAAAGCGACCACAAAGCCATACTATGGTCGGGAATTGTCTTTTCCCGACCATAGCCTGAGGAATGGGTTATGGTCGGATCCAAGGGCAACCAGTAACACAACAAAACTTCTGCAACAAAGGCGTTGAGTACATAATGGCATGGCTTTATAAGCATTCACACATGGCAGACCTGGGAGCCTTGTTTAGGCCCCCGGTTGCCATGGCACCTATCAGAAACCTGCGATTGCGCTGATGGTGACAGAAGAAGCCCCCGCCATCTGTTTACCCACGTAGATGCCCCACTATTGACCACAGCAACTGAGTGGTAACGTGCCGGGATCTACGCTATTTCCCGCACCATCCAAGTACTGTACATTTACGGTACTTTGTGCTAACTGCATGGCACTGTATATGTATGTCACCCAGTGGTTAAATTACAGAAAGCTGACATCAGTACCGTGAATTTCTAGGTTTATAGGATTTGCGTCTGTAAGTAAATAAACCGTATGCAACCCCAATGGCAGCCTCTATCTGTGGTGCACGGTTGGGTAAACGTTCTTTTGGCACTTGCCCCCTCCCCACCTAGTGCTGCACATGGAATAATACAAGACGTTTTTGGGCATGTGCAGTAGCCTGGGGCTGCTCTGCTTGTATGTACCAAGATGATGAAGCAAGCGGGCCTGGGACATTTCACCAATCTGCCCTTAACAACAACCCACCCCCAAATCTGGAACTTCTACAGAGCAGAGAGTAAGCCGGAGGGCATGAATAGCAGAAACAGTGAGGAAAATCCTGACCTAGAATGGATCCAATTGTAGCAAACTATCAGCTGCGAGAAATATCAGGCATGTTCCAGGATATAAACAAGAATATTCCCATTCACTGACACCAAACAGATATCTTAAAAATGCTGTGGAATTAGTAAGTTGCCGAACTTTTCATTATACAAAATTTAAGCATCTAGTTACATGAAACCGGAAAATCCCTATTATATTGCCATTTTATAGAGATCAGTGGTAAAATAGTGGCCACTCGGGGGCACAAATATGGATAACCAGGCCTGTACCTCTAGTTGTGCCTGTGACCATGCATCACCCCCAACTTATTCTTAAGGACCATGAAAAGTTGGAGCTTCTACATGGACCTAACAAGCGATCTGCTGGAGTCCCTTATCTACACATATTCAGGGCGGAGGTGCCTTGCTGGGGGCTCCACTACATAAATATCCTGCAGACTGTCCGGAAACAAAATGTACTTCTCAGTCGTATGTATATATGTATGGAGCATGTCCTCACTGTATATACTGTACTCCCTCCTTACTGTCCTCATACTGTATATAATGTACTGTTCAGTTATATGTATATATGTATGGAGCATGTCCTCACTGTATATACTGTACTCCCTCCTTACTGTC
The DNA here is from genome assembly GCF_050947455.1 of Rhinoderma darwinii. Lineage (NCBI taxonomy): Eukaryota > Metazoa > Chordata > Amphibia > Anura > Rhinodermatidae > Rhinoderma > Rhinoderma darwinii. Next base: position 140,158 of record NW_027461967.1, on the reverse strand, counting down.
CTCATATATATTGTATATAATGTACTGTTCAGTTATATGTATATATAGGATGTGTCCTCACTGTATATACTGTACTCCCTCTTTACTGTCCTCATATATACTGTATATAATGTACTGTTCAGTTATATGTATATATGGGACGTGTCCTCACTGTATATACTGTACTCCCTCTTTACTGTCCTCATATATACTGTATATAATATACTGTTCAGTTATATGTAGATATGAGACGTGTCCTCACTGTATATACTGTACTCCCTCTTTACTGTCCTCATATATACTGTATATAATGTACTGTTCACTTATATGTATATATGGGACGTGTCCTCACTGTATATACTGTACTCCCTCTTTACTGTCCTCATATATACTGTATATAAAGTACTGTTCAGTTATATGTATATATGGGACAGGGTCCGCTCTCTAATCAGGATTTTTAAGGTGCTATGGATAAAACATTATCCCCTACTATACCTTTTCCTGTAATATTATAATAAATATTGGATTTCTCTCTTTCTAAACAGACTCCGCTCCCACTGGACAACATGCAGGGCTCCCATGTTACGTCATCGCCATAGAAACTGTTCGGTTTCCAACCATCGTAGAACGGACAACTAACCGGCAACTGAAAGCTCCTCCCAATGTATTAATGTCACTTCTGTATGGACAGGTAAGATTTGTCTATCCCCTTCAATGGGTTTTCCCATGAAGGACATTTATGACATCTCCACAGGATATCAGAAAAAAGGAGATTTTTGAAGCAGCACTAGTCCCGAGTATGGTGCGGTGCACGCTGTCAAGCCAGGCAAACCCACTCCAGCACGATGTATATCCAAAGAAGTAGTAGGACAACAGCACACGTCTTCAAATCATCAAAGTGGTTTTATTGTCAAGACATCCACAAACGACAAGCAACGTTTCGACCCATAGTGAGTGAAGGGTCTTTGTCAAGCCTAACATTATGTCTAAAAACATCGTTATAAATGGGTGAATACAAATGATCACATGGCCCATTCCAACCAGTGAACATCGTGAATCTGGTCTCCCAGGTGAAGCATACATTAGTCTTAATGACATACATCAAATAGTTATATAATCTTCAAAAACGTGCAAAACTACAATGTGTAATACATCTTTAATACATCATCATCAATAATATATCAATCATTGTTATTACAATAGAAAAGTGAAGGAGGAAAGTTCACCACACTCCAGGTTCCAGCTACGATCACAGAGCTCTACTGTGCATGCTCAGCAATCAATCATCTCTGCTGTGCAAAAAATAAAGACCAGCGTTCGATCAAAAATAATGATCAAAGTATGTATAAATGTAAGACATCCTCAGTCATAACAGGAATCCATCATACTGCAGCTCCATATCTGTATATTTTGAGGCAAAATTAATTCAATAATTAAAAACGTCTTCACTCTGTATAAGTCACATGTGAACAGGGCAGACGGAGGGAGAAGGGATCAGGTTCATATTACTTCATGATATCAATCACTAGAAGTTAAATATAAGACATCCTCAGTCATAACAAGAATCCATCATACTGCAGCTCCATATCTGTATATTTTGAGGCAAAATTAATAATTAAAAACGCCTTCACTCTGTTTAAGTCACATGTGAACAGGGCAGACGGAGGGAGAAGGGATCAGGTTCATATTACTACATGATATCAATCCCTAGGAGTTAATGTCATCAAATACTATTTAGTGTTAAACCGCCTACATAAATCGGATCACCGAAGTGATTCAAAAACTTTCTAGGGAATGCTTGTAACTTCACGATGTTCACTGGTTGGAATGGGCCATGCGATCATTTGTATTCACCCATTTATAACGATGTTTTTAGACATAATGTTAGGCTTGACAAAGACCCTTCACTCACTATGGGTCGAAACGTTGCTTGTCGTTTGTGGATGTCTTGACAATAAAACCACTTTGATGATTTGAAGACGTGTGCTGTTGTCCTACTACTTCTTTGGATATACATCGTGCTGGAGTGGGTTTGCCTGGCTTGACAGCGTGCACCACACCATACTCGGGACTAGTGCTGCTTCAAAAATCTCCTTTTTTCTGATATCAAACCACAGAGGCGTGCACTTTTGGAGAATGAATCCGAATCCGCCCAGTGCTATGGGCTTGATTTCCCGAGATACTACCGCACTTTCTAGTGCATCAACTTTACAAGGTATGTCAAAGACATTCGCATACAGCAATGAGGATGCGTTAAGGATTGTACAGAGTGCAACTTATGATTCAGCGTTTTTAAGTACTCCATCAATGGATGCCTTGAAGAGGCAATATGAAAGTGAAGCTAAAAGAAAGATTTCACTGGAGTTACATCTATCCACATTATTGGAGTACTACAAGGCACAGAGAATCCCCAGAGGCTTAAGATCACATTTACGCCCGAATCTGTTTCCTAATAATGAGTACTTCTGTACGAAGTTTGAACACATATCTAATAAATATGCCTTCGATTTAATACTTCTCAATGTGGAATATCTACAATCAGAAATTGCATTGATTGAAAATAAATTGAAGGAAGTTGAAGTGTCAATTGTCCAATCTTCCAATGAGCTAATCTTTGGTTCTCTAAAGGAGAAAATCTCCATGAATTTGGATAGAGTGAAGACCGAGATAGAGAGAACGAAAAGAGATAAATGGCATCGGGATTTGGAGGACTATCGCAATGGTAAAATCTACAATTGGCAAAATATGAATTCATATGGTCCTTCCCAGAGGCGGAGAAAACCGAGGAAATTGGGGAGTGGCAACCTGTTATACACTACCGGTGATTCTGATTCAACCGATGACGCCAATCATGCACCTTTTTTAGACAAAGGTCCACTTGGAAGTATGGACGGTCTAGGAGGGGTGGACGGAAACACCAACGGCAACGCAAGAGGCCGATTTCGTTCGAGATCGAGACCCCCAATGAGGAGGAACCCTCCAAGAACGAAAATATAGTGGTAAATATCTCATCTATAGACCTCACGAATGACCAACTTCAGGTGTTACAGAAGGGTCTTTCATTTTGTCTTGATACTGATGTTGATTGGTTCCAATTGGATCTTGATCTTAAAAGTTTTTTTAGACGTCTGAACCTTAAAGTAATGTTTTCCAAAGATAATGTTACTGTCTGTGAGAAAAGTGATTCTGATTGTATGTTTCAGTCTGGCAAATTGGGTCTTAGACCAACTAGCACATATATGCCTCCCTCTAGCCCGATTATTGATACGTTTTCAAAGATTGTGTTAGATGAGATTAAATCATTAAAAGAGAGTACTATACATGATACAAGGAGTAATTTGAATCTTACAAATAAGGAAAGGAAGGCTTTAAAGGAACTTATGAATAATAAGGAGATTACCATAAAGCAGGCCGATAAAGGTGGAGCCACGGTCATTTTGGACAGTAGTAAATATGAGTCAGAGATTTATAGTCAATTGGCAGATAGTGAGATATATCAATTGTTACCTAGAGACCCCAAGTTAGAGCTATTGAAAGAGATCAAAGGTATTATTGATGTTGCAGTGGAACAGGGTATTATTGACCAACAATTGGGGAAGTTTCTGAAGGTGGAGGAACCAATTACTCCGATATTATATACACTACCTAAGATTCACAAAAATCTCCATGCCCCCCCAGGCAGACCAATTGTGTCGGGGAGGGGTTAAATTTTTAATAATATTGCAATCTTCCTTGACAAAATCCTGAGGGAACATGTTTTGAAGGCCTCGTCTTACATTAAAGATACAACAGATTTTTTACATAAATTACAACTGATTGAGGCCAGTGGTCCTGTATTACTTGTATCATTTGATATTGTATCTCTATATACTAGCATTGAACACAATAGAGGTTTAAGGGCAATAGAGAAATGTCTCGCCAGCACCGGATGTGACCCAGGGTGTAGACGCTTCATCCTCCAGCTGTTGGAGCTGGTACTAAGGAAGAATTATTTTCTCTTTGGTGACCAGTTCTATTTACAGCTAAGGGGGACGGCGATGGGGTCCAACGTGGCCCCAATGTACGCGAACATCTTCATGTCCACCTTTGAGGAGGAGTATGTCTACACCTCCCCCCATATGGGTCACATCCGCTGCTGGTGGAGATTTATTGATGACATTTTTGTCATATGGGAAGGTGATAGGTTGGGTCTTGATCAGTTTTTGTTAGAACTTAACACACATATTCCAGCTCTTCAATTTACCATGGTTTGTTCTGATCGAGAATTACAATTTTTGGACACTTTGGTACAATGGAAAGACGGAGTATTTTCCACAGATTTATTTGTGAAACCCACAGACAGAAATAATCTCCTTTTATATAGTAGTAACCATCCTAGACACATGATTGAGTCGTTACCATGGAGTCAATTATTGAGGGTTGATAGGATTGTGTCAGATACTACACAGAAACAAATTAGGTTGACTCAGATGTGTAATAAATTTACGAAGAGAGGTTATCCTAGGAAGCTTGTACAGAAACATAAGGATAGACTAGACAATAGTTTGGAATCCAATATTAAGGGTGTACAAGTTGAACGTATACCATTTATATCAACTTTTGGCAATTTGAGTGGTCGCATAGGTAATATTCTGCGAAAGAATTGGCCTATAGTGTCCAAGGGACATAATGAGATTGACACGTTGAGAATACCACCTATTATGTCATATCGGAGGACTAAGAATATCAGAGACACACTGGTTAAGTCAGACGTGGGTAGTAGAAAGAAAAATACACAATTACTACTTTGCCCCCCCAAAAATGGTAATTTTCCCTGTCTGAATTGCTGCAATTGCAATAATATTGTGAAAGGGAATAGTTTTCAGCATCCACATACGGGGAGGGTCTTTAATATCAGACACAGATTTACGTGCAATTCAGATTTTGTTGTATATATGATTACATGTCCTTGTTCATTGATTTACATAGGAGAGACAACTATGCCTATTAAATTGAGAATTAATAAGCATAAAAGTACAATCAGAAAGAAAATGATGGAACTTCCATTACCAAGGCATTTTATTGAAAAGAATCATCAGTTAAATCAATTGAGATTTAGGGCAATAGATTGTGTCCCGATACTCAGGAGGGGAGGGGATAGACAGAAGCTATTGAAAAAGAAAGAATTACGTTGGATCTTTGAGTTAGATTCCCTATACCCCAAAGGTTTGAATCTAGAATACAAGATAATTCCTGGACTCTGAAATCCCATTGCTGTTTTTAACATTTTTTTAATATTGTACACTTGATGGGTGATTTCTGACACATTGTGTAGCATCTATTTTTTGCATCGTCTTGTATTCCTGAGGGTCTTGATATTTTTGGAATATTTCTTACAGATTTGAGCATGTTCGTGATGGAGGTTTATTCACCACACGCCAGCGGATTTATGATCAGAACGAAGATTATAGCGGTTCCTTTCATGTTGGCATCCATCTGTATTTTTTATGCAATGTTTTTGAGTATAGTGGTTTTTTGATTGGGTGGGCTAGGGTTGATGCTCTATCATCATTATATAAATCTCGTGTTCTGTGCGGTATAGGTGTCCGACATGTTTTGTTGGACAGATATTACGAGCATTCCCTAGAAAGTCTTTTAATCACTTTGAGTGATTCGATTTATGTAGGCGAATTAACACTAAAGAGTATTTGATGACACTAACTTTTAGTGATTGATATCATGTAGTAATATGAACCTGATCCCTTCTCCTTCCGTCTGCCCTGTTCACATGTGACTTAACATCACGGAATGAAGGCTTTTTTATCATCATTATATAAATCTCGTGTTTTGTGCGGTATTATTGTCCAACATGATTTGTCGGACAGAAGTTACAAGCATTCCCTAGAAAGTTTTTGAATCACTTCGGTGATCCGATTTATGTAGGCGGTTTAACACTAAATAGTATTTGATGACATTAACTCCTAGGGATTGATTTCATGTAGTAATATGAACCTGATCCCTTCTCCCTCCGTCTGCCCTGTTCACATGTGACTTAAACAGAGTGAAGGCGTTTTTAATTATTAATCTTGCCTCAAAATATACAGATATGGAGCTGCAGTATGATGGATTCTTGTTATGACTGAGGATGTCTTATATTTAACTTCTAGTGATTGATATCATGAAGTAATATGAACCTGATCCCTTCTCCCTCCGTCTGCCCTGTTCACATGTGACTTATACAGAGTGAAGACGTTTTTAATTATTGAATTAATTTTGCCTCAAAATATACAGATATGGAGCTGCAGTATGATGGATTCCTGTTATGACTGAGGATGTCTTACATTTATACATACTTTGATCATTATTTTTGATCGAACGCTGGTCTTTATTTTTTGCACAGCAGAGATGATTGATTGCTGAGCATGCACAGTAGAGCTCTGTGATCGTAGCTGGAACCTGGAGTGTGGTGAACTTTCCTCCTTCACTTTTCTATTGTAATAACAATGATTGATATATTATTGATGATGATGTATTAAAGATGTATTACACATTGTAGTTTTGCACGTTTTTGAAGATTATATAACTATTTGATGTATGTCATTAAGACTAATGTATGCTTCACCTGGGAGACCAGATTCACGATGTTCACTGGTTGGAATGGGCCATGTGATCATTTGTATTCACCCATTTATAACGATGTTTTTAGACATAATGTTAGGCTTGACAAAGACCCTTCACTCACTATGGGTCGAAACGTTGCTTGTCGTTTGTGGATGTCTTGACAATAAAACCACTTTGATGATTTGAAGACGTGTGCTGTTGTCCTACTACTTCTTTGGATCTCCACAGGATATGTCATAAATGTCAGATAGATGGGAGTCCTACCTCTGTGACCGGCGCCTATCTCCAGAACGAGGCCCCCTAAACAGTGGCGGATTAAGTAGGCCATAGGCCCTGGGCTGTTACCCAAACATGGGGCCCCCCTACTCCTCCGCCGCCCTGCCACTACCTTTTTGTGCAAGCATTAACAGATGGATGTTACGATTCCCCTTGTCAAAGGGCTGCGTCCCTACATACTGACAGTATCACACTGTGCAGGGACACATCCTCCTGACAAGGGGAATGGTAACACGCAATTGTCTATCAGTCCTGGACTGCACAAAGATATTTTGTGAAAGACAAGGATTTCCTATAAAAAACATGTCAGGAGAGGAGACAGATTCTCTATAAATCTAGTGACTCACAGAAGGTAAAGTAAAGCACCACACACACAGCCCCCGTAGAAAGCGCCACACACAGCCCCTGTCGATAGCGCCACACACACAGCCCCTGTAGATAGCATCACACACACAGCCCCTGTAGATAGCTTCACACACATCCCCCCTCCCTTTGTATATAGTGCCACACAGTCCCCTCTCCCCTTGTATATAGTGCCACATATCCCCCCTCCCCTTGTATGTAGTGCTACACAGCAATCACCCCCCTGTATATTGCCACATATATTGCCTCCAAAACAAAACATTGTACTTACCTTGCCCCGTTCCCGCGACGGACGGTGCGCTGCACTGTCTCCAGGCAGAACGCATGCTCATATCAGCGTGATGCAGTTACGTCATCACGGCGGCCTGCCCAGGGAGTCTTCCCAGCACCTTATAGGCTGCAGTCTTAACTTGGCCTGAAGCCTATATCATTAATTCATATCTGCGTCCTGAGGATGCAGATACAAGTGAATGTGGCTGTCGCTAGCATCGGGGCCCCCTCCAGTTCTAGGCGCCAATGGGCTTGAGGGGGCCCGTGCAGCCCAGCCAATAAATGTTATGGGCTTGGCAGCCATGGGCCCCCTGGGAGCCTTGGTCGGCTGCCCGAGCCTTCCTAACGATGATCCGCCGCTGCCCCCAAACCCAGTTATAGCTATTTGTGCTCATGCTGCTTCCTGGTCACTTCTTGATGACATGGTCGGAAGTTACAGAAACAGCGGTGAGTGCCTCGAATTTCTATCTTATATATATATATATATATATATATATATATATATATATATATATATATATATATATATATATATATATATATTGATGTGCTCAGGACTTCACCCTAGGATCCCCCCTTACTAGTAATAAAGGCCGTGCACCTGCATTTGGGATTTCAGATCCTCGCTGTCTTTTTGGATTATTTATCAGTTTGTTTTCTGTATTTTTACAGATAGTGCCAGAAATCCATTTTAGAGCCAGAGAACAGTCATGGCTGGTTAAAGATGACTCCACAGCCACAGGTGTTGGCAGTCAGAGAAATATTAGGGAGCCACAGAACTCCTTCAAAAGCCTTGTAAATAAAAGAATGAAAGTTTGGTGGAACCGAGCATTCCTAGCAAATTATCTCCAACGGAACCTTATACCGAGGGGGTTACGCATACAAGTTTTCCCATCATTTCCAATTGAAGATTTGAATTTTCCATCTAAATGGGAGGAGAACTGCAGTACGTGTTCATTTAAAGTGATGGAGCTTCTTATTGGACCCAATAACACCTCATTAGAAAACAGGGATAACGAGCTGGAAAAGATCCAGCAAAAATTAAAAGCAGAGATGTCCAAAGAGGACTTAGAAACATTTAAAACACAATTGGATCAACAATGCCTCGTGTGGGAAAAAGAAATGGAGAGCAGAAAAACAAAGAAATTGATATGTGATAATAATGATTTTCAACAGAAGAAAATATATTGATGGAATGGGAGACAAAATGGTGAATCACTGAGTCTTTCCTCTTCTATGTGATCTTTGTCATCACAGAGCGGTCACCATGATATGACATTATGTAGTAGCGTGCGGTCTACACGTGACTTACCAAGATACAAAAGAAAACGGAACTAAAATCAGTCGTCCAACAGTAGGAGAAAAATGAATAAGGGATTGGAACAAAATCCAAGACATCAAAAGAAGGTAATTAACATTTCTATGCATCAATTATCTATAGGTGACATCACACTGTTGGACAAAGTCTTGACCTTTTCTCCCGCCTCCTGTTTTGATCTTTTCTCAGCAGTAAAAGATCTGCAATTTTTTGCACAATCTTTGATCTTTAAGAAATGGTATTTTAAAGAGGAAGGCGATTTATTTGTGACAGTTGAGGAACAAGAAACATTGCGAATATTTGAGAAACTCTTTCACCAAGAAGGGGGAATATCAGAAGGTAAGATTCATATCTGTATTAGAACCAAATCTACAAAATCCCCCCGTTGTCTATTTGCCCCGCAGTAGATCTTTGTCAAATTAGTCCCTGAAGATTAGCAAAACATTCCAAGGAAAATTAAGAATGACAATCTGTCGAGTTCAGAGAGAGAGAGACAGAGAGAGAGACAGAGAGAGAGACAGAGAGAGAGACAGAGAGAGAGACAGAGAGAGAGAGACAGAGAGAGAGAGAGAGAGAGAGAGCTTGGAGAGGATTAAATCATGGCATGATGTGGTAGTAAAACCTGCCGATAAAGGCAGAAATGTGGTATTTTGGCCACACCAGATGTATATTTATGAAGCAAATCGCCAATTGAAAAAACTCCACTTTTTAAATAATGATATCACGGAGGCGGAGGTTGCTTTAGCAATCTCTAAGCTACACAATAATAAAACGCCGGGTCCTGACGGCCTATCGGCTGAATACTACAAACTTTTGCCAGATATTGTACCCACATTGACGAGGACCTTACAAGCCATATTTAGTGGGGAGATTGACCTGCCTAACTTTCATGCGTCCAGGACCATATTGCTTCCCAAACCTGACAGGGATCCAACCCTCCTTTCCTCATATCGTCCGATTTCCCTTTTAAACCAAGACTATAAGCGCCTAACAAAGATTTTGGCCGACCGCCTCCAAACCATGTTTGGACTGATCATTGCCCCAACCCAACTGGGTTTCTTAAGGAATAGACATTCCACTAAAGGTATCCGTCAGGTTGTAGCAGTCACGGTGTCTGCACTAGACCCCTCCCCAGTGACCATGCTGCTGGGACTTGACGACGCGGAAAAGGCGTTTGACTCTTTATCATGGCCATTTCTCACAGCGGTGTTGCAGTCCCGGGCCTTCGGGGACCGCTTTCTAACATTCCTTTCACGCTCACAGGCCTGCTCTACCACATCCCTTACCATCAATGGGCTTAACTCACCTCCTATCTCAATTTTCAGGGGTACGTGTCAGGGATGCCCTCTCTCACCGTTACTGTTTCATTTACCCCTAGATCCACTTCTCCGTCATCTCCAGTCCCTAGCATGTTTTCAAGGCATACAAATTGGAGATTCTCAAATTAAACTATCGGCATTTGCAGATTATATTTTGTTCTTCATATCTAACCCTGCCTCTACTTTACAACCAATCCTCCAGGATATCCCAATTTATGGTGCCCTGTCAGTTTTCAAGATCAATCTACAAAAATCAGAAGCCCTAATTCTTAAGGGTCCCTCCAGGCCACTCTGGTCTTTGAAGAATGCATTTAAATGGAACTCTGATTACATTCCCTATTTGGGGGTACGCATCACGAGACAACCATTAAATTTATATCAACGGAACCTTAATCCCATTATTGCATATTTGGAATACCAACTCATGGCTTGGAGGCACTTTACTCTATCATTTTTAGGTAGGGCTAATCTATTAAAAATGGTTGTCTTCCCTAAATTGTTATACTTACTACAATCCTTGCCTATATACTTGAGACCAGTTGATGTTAGGCAAAAGAGACCAAGAGTGAGCCTATGCATATTGCAGCAACATCATGAAAATGGAGGGATTAATTTTCCACAGATTCACTTATACAATATGGCAGCTCAACTACGAGTGATTGGAGATTGGATAACCGGCAGCTCCTGCTTTTCTGATTCTACATTGGACCAACAATTTTCAAAACCCATTTCCTTAACATGCCTCTTACACACTCCCTACTCGGCTCTATCACCTGATGAACGGGCTAACCCCCTAGTCATGTCCTCCTGGAAACATGGACCAAGGTCAGACAACACTTAGGTTTAAACCCTAGATTTTTCCTACTTCTTCCTTGGGTCCATAACTTTGACTTCCAAAATGCCAAACCCCATGTGGTTTTTCGTGTATGGGTTGGGGGGGAGGGGTTGACATGTATTAATCAGATAACTAACATGTTCACTCGTCGTCCATACTCATTTAATGAACTACGTATACAATATGATTTTTTGGGCCAACACCCATTTTATTACATGCATGCCTGTAGCTATGCTCACAAGGTCATTAGACACTTACAAGACCAAGACTGGGATGACTTCTTCTGTCACTTAACTCCATTTCATCAATGCCGAAAAAGACTAATCACTACCTATTTTAACGTTTTAAGACAGCCATTGGACTTCACTAAATCGAGATCAGGCGTATCTTACTGGGTTGACCACTTAGATCAAACAACTCATGACGATGTCCTATCATCTGTAACTATGGCTGCCAAATACCTCCCATCAGATATGTCCTGGGAGATGTCTTTTAAAATAGCCCATAGGGCTGACGTGTCCGCTTATAGGGGCTTTCTCATGGGTAACTCCTCTGACCATTCGTGCTTAAAGTGTGGAGCACCGCAATTACATTGTCTCTGGTTATACCCAACTATTGTTGACTTTTGGCGAAAGATACAATATTTTGTGTCGAACACCCTGTCCATACCATGCCCCTCAACCCAAAAGTGGGGTCTCTTTGGGATACTGCCACCTTCCATGCTCTTTATCCCGAAACATCACAAACAACTGTTATACTATGTCTCTGCGGCTGCTAGGAAGGCCATTCTCCAGGTTTGGATAAATAATACACCCCCCACACATCGTATTTCCCTAGAAAATATATCTTATCTTTTCCGAATGGCTTGGGTGGAAACCTCCCATCGAAAAGAGCACAAAACTGAAGCCTTTTTTAAGTTGTGGGAGAATTTTATACCTCTCTTACCACTTCATATAAAACAAAAACTAATTGCATGCTTTGGCTCCACAACTTGATATCTGGAGCATCAGCTGTCTGGTGTGACACCAATCATGATCTGATTCCTTAAATATCTGTATTGAATCGCGGTAACGATGGGGATACACGTGTCCATCCTCTTCCCCCTCCCCCTCAATACTTCCCTTCCCCCTTCCTTATGGTTTATTTAGTGTGTTTCATTTCCTATGAATATTGACACTTTTTCAATTTGTCTTTGGGCTAAAATCTCTAATTCTGTCCTCGCTCCAACTAGGATCATTTGAAGTAATTTATACAAATTGTAGATTATATAATATGCAAAATAATGATATAAGTGTTCAGAGATGCTATTGCCATGGGACATATTGTTGAATTGTTGTTCGCTTGTTTGTTATGTTTGGAAAAATAAAAAATACATCAATTAAAAAAAAAACTAAATAAAAAAAAACTCCACTTGTTGTAGAAGGTTAACATACAATTCTTTATTATCCTTTAGAGCAAAGATGATCCACATTCTACAAGATGGTATGGATGCCGGAGTCCTCTCCAAGTCCCTAATGGAGGCACTGATTGTGACTGAGACAACGATACAGACGCCTTTTCTACTACCCAAAATTCATAAGGACCCTCCAGGTAGGCCAATTATATTGTGTACCGGGGGGTTAACTCAGAAGGTGTGCAAATGGGTCGACCACCATTTAAAACCAATAGTGGAATGTCTACCTTCGTATCTGTGCGACTCTGCAGATTTGTTGTTGAAAATTGAAGAGATTCATTTAGATGACAGACATATTTTGGTAACTTGTGACATTGAGTCACTATATATCGGCATCCAGCATTCGGATGGGTTGCATGCAGTGGCCACCTTTTTGCATATGAGTAATATAGGAAAGACTTTTCAGAGTTGTTGCTCACCCTATCGGACATTGTTCTCAAACACAATTTTTATCACGTTCAATGGGTCCTTCTACCTGCAACTCCAGGGCACGGCAATGGGGGCAGCCTGTGCACCCTCATATGCCAACCTGTTCCTGGGGCTGTGGGAGAGGGACCTATTCCTGCCAGATCATGAGATATCAATGAACCAGCTCCTTTTCTGGGCCCGTTCATTGATGACATCTTCATGATCTGGCAGGGGACTTCGGATGAATTAATGGAATTCATCAGTGTATTTAACTATAATACACGTAACATTAAATTAACATGTAAGTGGAATCACGTTGAGATAGATTTTTTGGACATACTAACTAAAAGGAACCATAATGGTTGTCTCCAGACAGATTTGCATCGTAAAGAGACATCAACAAACTCATTTCTTCACGCCACGTCTTCACATCCCCGTCACACCATCGAAGCTATACCAACTGGACGATTACTGCGTGTTAAGAAAATTTGTTCAACTCATGAAGATTTGAAATTCCGCACGACTGAGTTAAGAAAGAGACTTGCTCAACAGGGCTGCAGCCGCCGCAATGTTAATAAAGCCCCTTGACGACCACGTGCACAGCTCCCCCTCGTGCACAGCTATTACAAACTGTAACTAAAAATAAGGAATTTCTCCTAAGGTAAGATTTCCGAACACGTATCATTTGGTCAGAAATGAGGGACACCTCAAACACATTTTGGCCGATGCTCCTCAATGATCCAATTCTACAGAAAGTACTACCAAATTATCTTGCTGTTGCACCATGTAGAGCGCGTTCTTTACGTGACGCAATAGTTCAGTTACCGAACAGTGGAAAAACCGGGTAAATGTTTTGGAAAGATTGGTCCTAAGTGGGGTTGTAACCCTTGCGGCGACTGTATTAGTTGCCCTAATATTGAACGCTCTCAAGGTTTTGTTGACTCAAGTGGGTTGAAAAATGTTAAGATCACATGGCCAATTACATGTGGCACTACAGGTGTGATCTATCATGCAACTTACCCTTGCCCTAAAATGTATATTGGCATGAGAACCCGAGAATTGCGCTTTCGCGTAAGAGAACATGTTAGAAACATTGAAAATGCCAAAACAGTAGAGTATATGGAACAGCTGAAGACGATTCCACAACATTTTCACCTACATCATGCGTGTAACTCTAGACTTGTGAGAGTGAAGGGAATAGATCACATCAATACTGATATGCGAGGACGAGATGTAAAAAGAGGCTTTTGCAATCAGAATGCAAGTGGATATGGAGGCTTAAGACAACACAACCAAGGGGTCTCAATGAGAACATTGGTGTTGCTGCATTTCTCTGACTGCTACCAAAGCTTTTAGTTGGGTATTTTTGATTTTATGTTCTTATTTTGAGTTTATGTTCTTATTTTGATTTTAATCTACATTTCTTTATTTATGTATACAGATTAGATATATGGTTTACGCTGCCTGTGTTGACTATGTCAACTGTGCAATTTTCGGGTTGTCATGATCTTCATCCTCAACAATGATTTCCTACTTCTGATGATCTTCACAGACAATAGAAAAGCGGGCTCTGTCTGCAGATCACTGCATATTATATTCTGCACCTTTGAGGCTTGTTGTATTAGATATATCGACATGTAACTAAAATCTGCTTTGTGCTGGCACTTGTAGTCCATTTTATTTTTTGATGCATAATACACACGTTGTTTTTTTCTTCTTTTTTCATCGCACACGCCTATTCACACTATTTTATTTTTCGTTTTTTCTTTCTTTTATTTTGTCACCATACATTTATTACTTTTTCACTCTTTTACTTACACATGTTCTATATAAACAACACTTTATTGTGTTTAATATCATTTCTTACCTGTCACTTACCTACTATGTTCAGGTTGTGCACTGGATTATTCCTTTTGGCACGTATATATTGGTCTTTTTTCACACATTATAATTGATAATAATGTTCCACACTTGATTACTCCCTACACGTTGACACTCTTCATCACACATCACTTTGTGGCCATATATTTATATGTATTTGTATGATACATGTGCAATATATCTGTATAACTATCTTGTCTCTCTGTATTTTGGGTTTAGACTTGCAGACATGAAGTGTATCGCTATTGGACTGCCCGTACAGGGTTAATATCCTTCTGAATGCTTTTCATGCCTTCAATCACTGGTTGCATTCTGATTGGTTGTGATTGACCGGCCTCCGATTCGTCACCCATGACACGCTGGGTTGCTGACACACGTGACCGCGTCAGGTGACGCGCTGATGTGTTTCCGCCCCAGTGTCTCGTTGTTGCCGTTTCTGGAGTCCGGCCATGTACT